>NC_133453.1:70498230-70800611 GCF_048565385.1 Saimiri boliviensis
TAAAATGATGTAAATGCTCTTTTTCCTTAAATGAAGATGACTGTTATAAATTCTTAGAACCTGTGCCTACCTTCAGAGGGTGTTTATTTAGACATGGGGGGCAACACCACATTCTTGGCCATCTTATCTAGGATTTTTGTCAGAGAGTGCTCAAGAAATGCTGGTAACCTTTACTACAAATGTGTATTTTCCATATGGCAGAGTTTGATGATTGCCAGATATGGGGAATTTGTGACCAGAGGTGTGAAAGCCGACCTGGCCATCACCTGTGCCATTGTGAAGAAGGATATATCTTGGAGCGTGGACAGCATTGCAAAGCTAATGATTCCTGTGAGTAAATTATGGACACTTGTGTCTCTGAACAGTAAACAGAATCTAACAGCTTCTTTCCTTCCTTCTGATGACAACAGAATTATCAGCATTTATGTGGTTAGCAGGGTTTTATCATCACAAATCAGGGATGGCTCCTGCTGCATAGAAGAATTGGTCAACATTAATTCTTACTTTGATTATTAAGGACCAATTTGTTGATTAATGGTGAATTTATTAATATTTTTTAATTGATTGCTTGTTTACTTTGACCTAGGCTATGATGCCACCTACCTTTAATTGTGGAATAAATGCTATGCCTACATTTGACTGGCTTGGATATTTAACTTTTAATTAATTACATACCACAAAAGTAGTGACGACTATCTACAGAAATAATTTTCTCAGTGTTCTTACAAAATCGAGGGGTGTTTCCAAATGGACATGCTAAATTTGGATTAAAAACTTTTTAAATGCCCTAATTCTGGGTAGTTTGTTGGAATCAATGTAAGAGTATGAAAAGTAGAGAATAGTAATGAGTAGTAGAGAAAAGTCATGGGGAAAATCTGCAAAAACCAGATGAGCACTCTAAAGCATTTTGTCGCCGTGGATTTCTCAGGAAGGAGGTATCAATATAAACTCCTATTTTCTAATAGTTATTTCACACTTGCTTTTGAAGTGTCTTTGGTGTCTTCTGAAACTTAACTGCACCCATGATTGATGAATGGCCCATTTTCTGTTTGTTTTTGCATAAAAATACCTGATTTACTTTTAGGTTCAGCTGATTTTTAACAATTCAGTTTGTTTGTTTTTGCACAGGTAACATATTTATATGTTCACAAATTTTAAATTATAAAAAGATATATAGTATAATGTCTTTCTTCATACCTATTCCCGTCTGCATGGTTTTCACTTCCTCTTTCCTGTGAATAATTTCTGTTTCTTTATTTCAGTTCTAGAGATTTTTAAATGAATAAATAAGAATATACAAATATAGATATTTAACTATAGATATACAGTACTATGCTGTAGATATGGTAGTAAACTATATGCGCAGTTCTGCGTCTTGTGACTGTACTTAAGATATTTTCCAGAACTTTCCAAATCAGCACATAAAGTTATTTCTTAGTTATTTAATTTATTTATTTGAGATGGAATCTGTGTCCGTCGCCCAGGCTGGAGTGCAGTGGCACGATCTCGGTTCACTGCAACCTCTGCCTCTTGGGTTCAAGCAGTTCTCTGCCTCAGCCTCCGGAGTAGCTGGGTTTATAGGTGCCTACTGCCATGCCAGCTAATTTTTGTATTTTTAGTAGAGACAGAGTTTCCCCATCATGGCCAGGCTGCTCTTGAACTCCTGACCTCAGGCGATCTACCTGCCTTGGGCTCCTAAACTGCTGGGATTATAGGTGTGAGCCACTGCGCCCAGCCTTAATTTTTTTTTTTTTTATAATGACATAATATTCCTTTTTTTGATTGATGTTCATAGTTTATTTAACTAGCCCTCTACTGATGAGCTTTTATATCATTCCTTATCTTTTGCTATTGCCAGTAAGACTGCAATTAATACCTTGTTCGTATATCATTTTGCATAATTGTGAGTATACAGACGGAACAGATTTGGAACCACCATTACCACGCTTTTCAGAGTAATTTTCTGTTAATCTTTAAAATGTCTTCCGTGTTTAACACAATCTAAAGTTGCACATGGGGTAAGGTGCCCATATCATCAAGGAGTCTTGAAAATACCTGAGAAATGTTCGCCTCAGTATCATTTAAAGTGCATTGGGTTACCACCAGGATACTTGAATTCTTACCAAATTCTTGCTAACTTCCTCGGATTTTGGGCACTTCATTAAACCTTTTTGTGCCTCAAGTTGCCCTTCTGTAAAATGGATAGAATGATAGCTATCTGCCTCAGAGCGTTATGTTAAAATCAGGTAAGACAACATAGAGGATAGCATTTAAAAAAGCAAAAAGCGTATCAGTTGTAAGCTGCTTCCCCATCTTTGCTCACCTGAAGGAGTGGTGATGTCTTCCTTCTTCACATTTAGTTGGTGAGGCCTCCGTTATCTTCTCCAATGGTCGGGATTTATTAATTGGTGATATTCATGGAAGGAACTTCCGGATCCTAATGGAGTCTCAGAATCGTGGAGTGGCTGTGGGTGTGGCTTTCCACTATCACCTGCAAAGAGTTTTTTGGACAGACACCGTGCAAAATAAGGTAAATAGAAATTTCAGGAGCTGAATGGAAACCTGAGCACAAATTGTTGATAGCTTTTACTTTTGGAGGGAGTAGAGGGGAAAGTTCCTTTGTTTTCTAACAAAAAAGGCCCTTGAGATATTTTATGTTAATCAGCACCTTTTCCATGCTATACTATTACATGTGACCTATTAAACAAAGCAGTCTATTATATGGATTAGCCTTGAGCAACTTTTAATTGTATTCAAAGTGGAGTCCAAAAGCCTAATTAAAAGAAATAGTAGACATTCTTTCAAAACTGGATAGATATTTGATAGTAATTTTTGATATTTGATCATTTAAAATGTAAAAAGCACACTTCTTTTCTGGATGATAAAAATCAGATTTTTACCTGCATTTTCTAAATTGAGCTATAATTCGGGATTTAGTAACAAATATTGACAGTATTTTGTTTAATGGCCAAAATTTTGTTACACTGTCTTATCTGGAAATTGTGATGGGTTTCATCTCAACTTGGAGTAATGCAATAGAGATTTTTGAAACATAAAGTTCAGAAACTCCTAAAGAGTTATGGAATTTTATTTATTCCTTTTACATTTTATTGTACCCTCAATACAATTCTCATTTATTTAAATAATGTGTGCAATTTCTAAAAATTGGGAATTTGAATATTTAGCAATTCTAATTTGATTATAGCTAAAAAAAATCAAAACAAAACACATGGTTAGTTATGGTGAATAACTATAATAATTTTGGTTTTTCTTTTAGGTTTTTTCACTTGACATTAACGATTTAAATATCCAAGAGGTTCTCAATATTTCTGTTGACACTCCAGAGAACCTGGCTGTGGACTGGGTTAATAATAAACTCTATCTGGTGGAAACCAAGGTCAACCGCATAGATATGGTAAATTTGGATGGAAGCTACCGGGTTACCCTTATAACTGAAAACTTGGGGAATCCTAGAGGAATTGCCGTGGACCCAACTGTTGGGTAAGTGATGTGAAAACATATTGATTCCTGTATTTTTAGAATTTCATCTCTCCCCCTATACATTGAATAGCCATTGGATTAATTGAAAGCTCGTTCTGATTTCTTTTAGGCTCTGTACTCTAGAACCCACGTCTATTTTGTACCCTTCTTCATAGAAGCTTTAGGAGAGTTCATTAAATATAATTCTATTTAAGGACATGTCATCCAAACATACCCACTGGTGTACTAAAAATACTTGTTGTTTTGGGGGTACGAATCTTAATGTTTGCCACATTTTTCTAGCTAAGAGATTGGATTCCATGTTTTAACAAAATCTAATAATATTATTGCAACTGAATATTACTTATGTTTTATTATTATTAAGATGATTATTCTAACATGAATTAGCTGTAAATATTTTTAAAGATGGGAAAGGAGGTTGGAACTATTTCTTTCAGAACTTTCTTGATACAGGCTGGGATTGAGATATCAATGCTAATTTCTCATTACAAGTTGTTCAGTCTGAATCAACCCAGCAACCCGATAATGCTTTTCTTCAGGTTTAAATTAAGTGTTATAGGAGACTTAGCTTTCTCCTAGAATTTCACAATTGGATCTCAGGACCCTTGGATAAGCTTTAGGTTATTTTAGTCTTGGTGAATGATGATTATTCAGTTTTACTTCATTATATCAGCTGTCCTTCCTTGAAAATGATGGAAATGTTCTCCGGCTGTGCCTCAGAAAGGAAAATTGAGGAATAAAATGGCTTGATAGCTTATTTTAAAAGGTATTTATAAGTTTTCCTGGGTGTAAAAAAGAGAAGCAAAGGACAGATAAAGGGAACAGAGGAGAAGCTTCAGAAGGTGAATATGATTTTCTTTTTTTGAGACAGGCTCTTGCTCTGTTGCCCAGGATGGAGTGCAGTGGCACAATCACCTGTTCACTGCAGCCTTGAACTCCTGGGCTCAAGCAATCCTCCCACCTCAGTTTTCTGAGTAGCTGAGACTATGGGCAGGTGCCATCATGCCCGCTAAGTTTTTAATTTTTGTAGAGACGGGGTCTTGCTGTGTTTCCCAGGCCAGGTTTGAACTATGGGCCTGAAGGGATCCTTGTGCCTTAGCCTCCCAAGGTGCTGGGACCACAGGCATGAACCACTGTTCCTGATTGGCTGACTATGAACTTTTAGGCTGCCATATTAGTGCATCATAATAGTTGCTATTTGGAACTGTTGATGCTCCTGTTGATCCCACAGTCTCTGTTTGTAAAAATACTTAATTTCCCTGTTGTGTTATACACCTGTGGTTCTCTAATCAGTGGGATAAAATTTCCATCGATCCAAACACATTATTAAAAAAAAATTAGTGAGTAAACTTGTAAAATACCAGATTCTTTCATCTTCTGTTTTTCTTTTGTAGTTATTTATTTTTCTCAGATTGGGAGAGCCTTTCCGGGGAACCTAAGCTGGAAAGGGCATTCATGGATGGCAGCAACCGTAAGGACTTGGTGAAAACGAAGCTGGGATGGCCTGCTGGGATAACTCTGGATTTGATATCGAAGCGTGTTTACTGGGTTGACTCTCGGTTTGATTACATTGAAACTGTAACTTATGATGGAATTCAAAGGTAAGAAGTATTTTTTTTTTTATTGAGACAAAGTCTCTGTTGCCCAGGCTGGAGTGCAGTGGCGTGATCTCAGCTCACTGCAACCTCCACCTCCCAGGTTCAAGCGATTCTTGTGCCTCAGCCTCCTGAGTAGCTGGGATTACAGGCACCTGCCACCATGCCTGGCTAATTTTTGTATTTTTAGTACAGGTGGGGTTTCACCATGTTGGCCAGGCTGATCTCAAACTCCTGACCTCAGGTGACCCACCTGCCTTGGCCTCCCGTTAAGAAGTTTTTTTTTATGGCTTCGGAAGTTTTGGGGAAAGTGTATAAAATGGCTGGAGAGGAATTTCAAAGGACCAGAATTAAAATATTGCTTTGTTGGTTGACATGATAGATTTAATGATCTTCGTACTGACATTTTTTGCATGAAGTGACCTGCTCTGTTTTGTTAACTTTTCTTGTGTCCCATAACACAAGAGGTAAACACAAATGAAATCTAACCTCCAGCATTTGTTCTTTGATTTCTCCTCACCAACTCCTCCCTCAGTCCCAGACGATGCACGTTATTTTCATTCACTCCTGAGTTCATTCGTGCTTTATTTCTCAAGACCACTTTCCCTTTTAATTTTCCGGCCTTCCCCCAATAAATGCATGTTTCATTAGGTATTTGATGTTATCCACTGGAATTAATTGGATTTTACTCTGCTTTTATATATTTTCAAGGAGAAATTCTCTTTGTTGTATTTTTTCTTGGTATACAAAGATACTTAAAAGGTAATATTTGAATGTAGAATATGGCACTTTTTTTTTTTTTTGAAATGGAGTCTCCTCTGTTGTCCAAGCTGGAGTGCAGTGATGTGATCTTGATTCACTGCAACCTCTGCCTCCCAAGTTCAAGTGATTCTCCTGCCTTAGCCCCCTAGCAGCTAGGATTACAAGGGTATACCACCATGCCTCGATAATTTTTGTATTTTTAGTAGAGATGAGATTTCACCAGGTTGCCCAGGCTGGTCTCAAACTCCTGACCTCAAGTGATCCTCCCACCTCGGCCTCTCAAAGTGTTGGGATTATAGACATGAGCCACTGCACCTGGCTGAATATGGCACTTGTTTTTTTCATCTTTTTACTCTGATTAGAGTTAACAATAATTTAATGTAAAAAACTACTTTAGAACTTCTCCTTTTGGTATTTTCAAAAATAGAGTAAAACATGTTCTTCAAATTTTGACACAAAAATTATTCTTTGTGGATTCAGCAAATAGGCTGGTTATTTTAATTTTTCCCAATGATCTGATTTTATTGTTTTCTCAATGAAAGCAATATGATAGTTTTGTTTCCTCTTGCATTTCCATTTTGTAAGGATGATATCACAGTTTGCCACTGGATTGTATATCCTTAGAACTGCTTGGTTAAATGAAGTGATTGGGTATTAATGTGGTGACTTTGTATCACTGAGACTAGTTTCCATATGGAGAATATGAATAAATTTTAGGAAAAAATTAGCTAACCCAGTAAGTCACATGAAACAATTGTGAAATTGCCTAATTTTTTTTCTCTTTGCGATGTTTTAGCATTTATATTATATAGTCTCAAATTTTTTTTTTTTTACTAAAGTTAAAAAAAGTAAAACATAAAAGACAAAAATCAATGAAGATTTGGAAAGATTTGAGTGGTTTGCTGACTGTGAGGAAACATCAAAGAAATACTAAAGCTTGCGAGTAGAGCTGAAATCATAAAATCTCTCGCTTTGCCAGCAGGTGGCATTCAGGGTTCTGGAATTTGCTAATTGAAAAAGAAACTATTTTCTGATCTTAATGTACCATGTCATTATGGAATGTTTCAAAGTGTGCACTAACCTGTCACCTTACTTTCCTTTGTTTACTCCTCTTTAGTGTGTTTCCCAGCTTCAATATCTTCAAATCTTTTCTTAGAGCTCTGTTGTGCTTTTTAGTTTTCAGGGGATGGTAAGATTTTTGCTTGAGGTCTTTGTATTATGCCCAAATAAAGAAAATACAAGTTTTCCCATATCAAGCGTCCTCCACCTCACCCTGTTCGTGTGTCTAACAGAATCATTGTTTATGGAAACGTAGTCATGGGGAGCATTGTTGATTTACACTCTTTGCTTAGTGGAAATTTTACTTCTGTTTTCTTATCCCAGTTAAATGGCTTTGGGTCTCCATGACAAGTATGATCAGTTGACATTTTCATCAAGCAGATGCATAAGATTGGTAGTGGCATTGTTTCTTGATCTCCTTATAGTGATGTCAGGAACAGACCTGGGTGTTTGCTGTGGCTTGAGCTCTACCACTCACTGCTCTGCTCCCTAATCGCTAGGAAATGGTCAGTGGTGCAGTGGAAAATAATTGGTGAAGCCATCTTCTCCCAGACTTTCAAAGTCCTGGTATACTCTTTCACATATGGTGTTCAAAAGGCTATTTCACATCTTAGTCTTTTAGATGTGGGGCAAGCTAAAAGGAATGAAGAGCAAATGGGAAAACAGTAAATTCTAAAAAAATCCCTAGGATGCCGGGCATAGTGGCTCACGCCTGTAATCCCAGCACTTTGGGAGGCCGAGGCGGGTGGATCGCGAGGTCAAGAGATCAAGACCATCCTGGTCAACATGGTGAAACCCTGTCTCTACTAAAAAAGTACAAAAAAATTGGCGGGGCATGGTGGCGCGTGCCTGTAATCCCAGCTGCTCAGGAGGCTGAGACAGGAGAATTGCCTGAACCCAGGAAGTGGAGGTCGCGGTGAGCCAAGATCGCATCATTGCACTCCAGCCTGGGTAACCAGAGCGAAACTCTGTCTCAAAACAAAAACAAAACCATAAAAAACCACAAAACCCTAGGACAAGCTAAAGGATTGACTGGGACTGGAATGTAAGTCTCGAGAGTTTTTAAATTTATTTATTTTTAAAGTTTAAAAAATTTTTAAAATATATATTTTATTGCGTTTTAGGTTTTGGGGTACATGTGAAGCACATGCAAGATTGTTGCATAGGTACATACATGGCAATGTGGTTTGCTGCCTTCCTCCCCATCGCCTGTATCTCAAGGGTCTTTTTCAAGAGACAACATGAAAATCCTTCTATCATATGTAGATAGAAATAAATATATGTCTAAAATATATCTTTTCTATCTATTCCATATTTGTGAAAAGAAATTATTTAGCTTTTCAGGCATTTAAGTGAACTAAGTACAGCTTTAATTATAATAAAGCAAAACTACTAAATTGGTATATATGTATCTTTTATAACAGGAAGACTGTAGTTCATGGAGGTTCCCTCATTCCGCATCCTTTTGGAATAAGCTTATTTGAAGGTCAGGTCTTCTTTACTGATTGGACAAAGATGGCCGTGCTGAAGGCAAACAAGTTCACAGAGACCAACCCACAAGTGTACTACCAGACTTCCCTGAAGCCCTATGGAGTGACTGTGTACCATCCTCTCAGTCAGCCCTATGGTAAGCCTCAGAAAAGTGGTAGCCATGCTTGGTTAATAATGAGGGGTCTCGTGTGATTTGGGTGGCATTCTCAAGTATATGAAGGGTTATCCAGAGTGTTAAACTCTCTGAAACTGGTTCTGCAGATTAGGAACATTCTGGAGAAACTGATGTATTTCAGAGTTAAATGGCGGATCTAGAGGGAATTTAGAGATTTATTTTACAGACGTTTATTGGCACGTGTAAAGATGCTTGAGGGTATAGCAGCTCACAAACCAAACCAAAATATCTATCCTCATTCTACTAGGAAAAACATTTTCTATTTCAAACTTCTAATATTACAGTTAAGGAAACAGGTCCCATAGAAAAAAATGACACGTCTAAGTGTTCATTTTAGGTTGTGTCAGAAGCATTTCTTTCTTCTTCTCTGTTGCATATGTATGGCACCTGTTCTTTGGTTCTGATTAATATTTCTTAGGCCAACTGGGTTTGGTGTCTCTCTGGCTGGTCACTTATTTTTAAAAAAGAAATATTTTGATTCAGACACTGTTTAGTCTTCTTCTGTTATTTTACCATACATTTTTTTCTTTTTTTCTGAGACTGGGTTTTCACTATGTTGGCTAGGCTGTTCTGGAACTCCTGGCTTCAAGCAGTCCTCCTACCTCAGCTCCCAAAATGCTGGGATTACAGGCATGAGCCACTGCACCTGGCAAGCTTTGTTTATGTTTCCAGGTTATAGCTTGAGCTTTGACGCATCTATCTGAACTATATATGGCTCTTTTCTGTATTTGCTTGTGGATCAAAGAAAAAGAAATATAAATTCTACTATGTTGATAGAAAGCTTAATATTGGTGAACAGCAATTTAGAGAAAAACAGATTTGCTTTAAACCTTTCATGTTGACCGGGTGCTGAGGCTCATAACTGTAATCCTAGCACTTTGGAAGGCCGAGGTGAGTGGATCACCTGAGGTCAGGAATTCAAGACCAGCCTAGCCATCATGGTGAAACCCCGTCTTTAAAAACAAAACAAACAAAAACCTTTTGTGTTAAGTGATGGATCTATTTAGGATGAAAAGACTATTAAGTAATTTTGTTAATTCAACAGAAGTCCAACCACTAGAACTGACATATTTAGATGAATGTCCTTCAATGTCATCATCCTGGGAAAATATATACTTATCCGAAAATATATATTTCATCTGAAAACATTTTTGGAAATACCTATTTGGAATAGTTTCTAGACTCAATTCACAACTATTAAACTTAGACCTGCCCGCATATTAGATCCATTAAATGAATGATCAATGTGTTCGCTCAAATGAGTATTTCCATTATTTGGCTAGAATGACATCTGCCTATTGTGTTCCCAAATCAATCCATCTAAGAAGGCTAAGAAGACAATCTTAAAAGCAGATATAAAATTTCTAGCTGTCGCAGCCTTTGTACCATATAGTGTGATCTTCTTAAGGTCACTACTTTAAGAGTGGCTTTTGGAAATACAAACTGGTTTGTGTTGCAGACATTTAGGGTTTTGGAATCAGATCTGGCTTTGAATCCTAGGTAAGCTGTTTAGCTGCTGAATAAGGTTGGGCAAGTTGTTTAACTGTTAGATTCTGCTCAGGTGAGTCCAGACTTCAGGTGCCCTGCTAAGGCTGGTGGTCTCTTTTTTTTTTTTTTTTTTTGAGATGGAGTTTCACTCTTGTTATCCAGGCTGGAGTGCAATGGCGCGATCTCGGCTCACCACAGCCTCTGCCTCCTGGGTTCAGGCAGTTCTCCTGCCTCAGCCTCCTGAGTAGCTGGGATTACAGGCGCGTGCCACCAGGCCCAGCTAATTTTTATTTTTACTAGAGACGGGGTTTCACCATGTTGACCAGGATGGGCTTGATCTGTTGACCTCGTGATCCACCCGCCCCAGCCTCCCAAAGTGCTGGGATTACAGGCTTAAGCCACCACGCCCGGCCTTTTTTGCCACTATCAGTTGGAGAGTGGATGGGGCAGCAGCAGTAAAATTGGGAGGATTACTATAGCCAGATGTGGATGTATTCAGTAATAACCAGTTAGTGATGTTTTTAAAGCATTACTAATTCATTACTCTATTTCAACTATAGGTGAAAAGGTGCTAGAAGTAGCTTCATGTCTTGGATAATTACACATTTCTAATTGCAATTTATCCCTGTGCATTTTTCCCTCCAGCTACCAATCCATGTAAAGATAACAATGGAGGCTGTGAGCAGGTCTGTGTCCTCAGCCACAGAACAGATAATGATGGTTTGGGTTTCCGTTGCAAATGCACATTCGGCTTCCAACTGGATATGGATGAGCGCCGCTGCATTGGTAAGAAACCTGTTTTGGACATCGTTGGCCGGTGGCACAGGTGTATATGTGTCCAAGCCTCTAACTAGACTAACTGCTGTTCTTGAACTGGGCCAGCTCCCTTTCTAACTTCTTCACTGCAAATAAGCTTTCCGCAGCCCACAGGGTGTCTTCCTTGGTAGGCACGACTTCTACTGTACAGAGCTATGTTTGAAAATGTAATTTTCTGTCTTTTGGGATTTTGCTTTAATCCCACATCTAGGGTTTTCTTCGCTTCCCTTTCCCCTTTGTTTTTAAGTTTTTTGTTTTGTTTTGGTTTTTTTTTGAGACAAAGTCTCGCTCCGTCGCCAGGCGCCAGGCTGGAGTGCAGGGGCGTGATCTTGGCTCACTGCAACCTCCGCCTTCCAGGTTCAAGCAGTTCTCCTGCCTCAGCCTACTCAGTAGCTGGGTCTACAGATGCGCACCACCAGGCCCAGCTAATTTTTTTTTTTTTTTTTTTTGTATTTTTAGTAGAGACGGGGTTTCGCCATGTTGGCCAAGATGGTCTCAATCTCTCGACCTCGTGATCCGCCCACCTCGGCCTCCCAAAGTGCTGGGCCCCTTCCCCTTTGTTTCTTGAAACCTTTTTCTCCTATTAACTATGATCTTGAAATTCTATATGACTAAACTTTGAGCTCTTTTCTTTTTTTAAATTTTAATCCTATCTGATGACAGAACCTATTGACTTTGAGCTCTTTTCCATACTATGCATACCTTTTCTACTTTAGATGTTAGTCTTAACTTTGATGGGAAGTACTGCACTTCTCCCCACTTTGACTGCTCCTAGACTCCCAGGTAATCACATCTGAATCCAATCTGCTTTTTCTTTTCTTTCTTTCTTTTTTTCCTGTATTCCAAAGTAAACTCCTGAGCATTGGAGTGACTCAGTTCCTCATGTATGATTTCACCTTTCAGTTTAAACTTTCTTGTATCTGCCTCCATATACCTGATTTTGTTCTTACCTTGAAGGTTTGCTTTCTTCCTCTTTGGTTTCCTACACATCTGTTCCTACTTAAGCCATTGCCTGGGCCCCAGCTGATGATGAAATGCACTCCTACAATATTTGTTTTTCTTATTTTCACTCCTAAAACTCTCCTTTCTGTACCTGTGACAAATTCTTGCTCTCCAAATGTTGCTGTTTCTAGCGCAGTAAATAAATTCTCATATTCTAACTCAGACAAATTTGTTAACTTCTTAGCTAGTCCTAGATTCAGAAAGATCACCCTCATTAAAAAAAAAAAAACAAAACTGTGTATTTATAGCTATTATATCATTAGTGGGTTGTCTAATAATTTTACTTGTAAATTCCATTCCTGCAATTTTTATCTTTGTCTTGGGCACACCTCCTTCATCTTCTTGAATTCCTGACGTACTGTCACAATCTTTGATTTTAAACGGCACTTCTTCTGACCTATGTGCTTTATCCCTCTCCTTCCTTCCCTTCTTTTACTCCTTTATTTCTTTGTATTTCTGGTTACTGTTAATTATCTTGGTATCTACAGTGAGGTTCTTGGTGTAGATCTCTATGCAAAAGTTAATCCAACTTGAGGATTGTTATGGAATTACTATAGAGTTCAGCTAATACCATTTTATAAATTAAGCATATGGATATAATTTTTCAGATGAATAAATTTTAAGGATACTTCTTTGGGAAGAAGGAAAATTTAATGCTTGTATCACCCTCATAGTTGGTTACCTTTTTTTTTTTTTTCCCTTCTCTCTTATTTCTATGTTTTCCACAATTTTATTTTTAATATTTATTTCAGAGTTATATTTTACGATTTAATGTTTGCTCTATGGATGCATTTATCTGGAATTTGGGAGGAGGGGCAGGAACCATGCTCTGGCTGACTATGCTGTGTTCCTCTTCCTACAGCTATTCAGAATTTCCTCATCTTTTCATCCCAACTTGCTGTTCGTGGGATCCCGTTCACCTTGTCTACCCAGGAAGATGTCATGCTTCCAGTTTCAGGAAATCCTTCCTTCTTTGTTGGGATTGATTTTGATGCGAAGGAAAGCACTATCTTTTTTTCAGATATGTCAAAACACATGATTTTTAAACAAAAGATTGATGGCACAGGTGAGAAAAGTTTGCGTGCGCGCGTGCGCGTGTGTGTTTATGTGTGTATGTCTTGCCTGTTTATTGCAGTGATACTAATAACTTGATAATTAAAACTTGGTGTCTACTTCTTAAGCAGAGTCTTTACTAAGCTTCCTAAATGGTTTTAGATTGAGAAAATCTATTTTTTTTTTAATGGATTAAGGTAAAACAAACACTTTTCCTTCATTTTAGAAACAAGTTATCTTTATGAACCGAGATGGGAGGATTACTAGAGGCCAGGAGTTTGAGACCAGCCTGGGCAGCATAGTGAGATCTCAATTGTACCAAAAAAAGGAAAAAAATTAGCCAGACATGGTGACATTTTCCTGTAGTCCCCACTACTTGGGAGTTTGCAGTGGAAGGATTTCTTGAGCTCAGGAGTTCCAAGCTGTGGTGAGCTATGACCATACCATTGCACTCCAGCTTGGGCAACAGAGTGCAACCCTATCTTGGGGAAAAAAAATAGTGTTACAAACATGTGTGTATTTTAACAATGACCAATATTAACATAAAAGGAATGTCAAGTGTATGAAACCATTAATAGATTAATTTATTAGAAGCTGTTTTTTATACTCAAGCAGCCAGATTGATTAAAGGGAAAGACATCTCTTTAGGGATGTTGGACTATGTAAATGCCAATGGTTCAGCTTGTAGTAGTAATCAAATCTGTAAGCAATGTAACATACCAACTACGAGGGCCAGTTTAGGAGCTACACTGCCTGGTTCTGAATCCCAGCTTCCCACATTTCCTAGCTTTGTAACTTTGGGGAAGTTACTCAGTTTCCTTATGCCTCAGTTTTCTAAATATGCAGGTCATACATTGCTCATAAGGTTGTTGAGAGAATTTTAGGCTAATACGTGTAAAGCACCTAGAGCAGGCGTCCCCAAACTTTTTACACAGGGGGCCAGTTCACTGTCCCTCAGACCGTTGGAGGGCCACCACATACTGTGCTCCTCTCACTGACCACCAATGAAAGAGGTGCCCCTTCCTGAAGTGGGGCGGGGGGCCGGATAAATGGCCTCAGGGGGCCGCATGCGGCCCGCGGGGCCATAGTTTGGGGACACCCGACCTAGAGTATATGACTAGAAAATAGCAAATATTCAGCAAATGTTGCATATCATTATATCTGCTATCAATATAAAACCATATTTCCCCACTCTACCCTGCTCCCAGTCCAGACCTGCTCTGGGGAGGGAACAATTCTTGAGTGTTTCTTCTTTTGTTTTGTCTCCACGTTTCTAAATACTTTGTTTATACCACTGTTTCTTGATTTATCATTTTTGATATTTACTTCCTTGTTCTAGATGAGCATTTTGGTTTCTTACATCATTCTTCTCTCCCAGTTTCTGACATCCCTCCCCCCATTCTCCTTAAAAAGCTTGATTGTAATTTTTGATTAAGTTAATACTATGTGTTTATATTGTTAATATAATATAAATATAAATAATGGTCACTGCCTAACCAGTTAGTATCCTAGGATGACATTTCCTGACAATTTTTGACAATTGCCCCATCTTTATTTTATATTTTTTATTTTCCCCAAATGCCCCAATAGTTCTATCAAATGCCTAGACAAGATAGAAAGCAATCTATCTATCTATGTATTTTTCTTTCTGGAGCCTCTCTCCCCTGTTCCAGTTGGGACTGGTTTTTCTCTGGCCTGGCGCACAGCTCTTGTTTTCTGACTTCTCTTTGCTTCTCCCTTGCACTGGACCTGCTGTTTGTAGCAGGCCATTTATTTCTTTTTCTAGATTCATTTCCTCATTTTGCTGAAACACATTATATAGTAGCTTCCTGACAAGGATAAGCAGATGGCGTATATTTTGAGTCTTTGATTGACTGTGTTTATTTTGCTCTCCATCTTGACTGGCTGGGTATAGGTTGCAAGTTAATTTAAATCTGGAATTTGAAGACATTGCTCCAGTGACCTCTAACATCCAGCGCCGAGTCCAGTGCCATTCTGAACACCAGTTCTATGAATATGACCTTGATATGAATATGGATATGATATTAAAAATTGATCTTCCTCTGTTTCCATTTTCTCTGGATTCCTTTTTCCTTTTGATTTATTTTCAATTTTCTTCTTTGTGATGGAAGCTTTCTCCAAATGTCTGTGATGCTGGTTTGGTATTAAGTGTGAGGTTATAAAACTTGACCAGGAAGTCTCTGTGTGTGGATAGGCCTTGTCAGCTGGTGAGTTGCAGGCGGGGAGGTGGCTTGGTCGCCAGATTGCTCCCTAAGGCAGCATTAGTGACTCTTTTCTGGAGATGATCAATTTCTCCTTCATAGGTGCTTCCATTCTCCTTCTTGGGGCAAGGGGAAGATGTGGGGAGATGGTGGTGTGTGTTCTGGGATTGGACAGAGGAAAGGGAGCTGAGGGCCCCCTTTCAGTATTCTTATAATCCTCCTGTACCCAGTTCTTTTTTTTTTTTGAGACGGAGTTTCGCCCTTGTTACCCAGGCTGGAGTGCAATGGCGCGATCTCGGCTCACCGCAACCTCCGCCTCCTGGGTTCAGGCAATTCTCCTGCCTCAGCCTCCTGAGTAGCTGGGATTATAGGCACGCGCCACCATGCCCAGCTAATTTTTTTTTGTATTTTCAGTAGAGACGGGGTTTCACCATGTTGACCAGGATGGTCTCGATCTCTTGACCTCGTGATCCACCCGCCTCGGCCTCCCAAAGTGCTGGGATTACAGGCTTGAGCCACCACGCCCGGCCTGTACCCAGTTCTATGTCCACCTCAGTTCTCCATTGAGCACGGTGCCCCAAACCCACAGCCATTCTGCTTCAGCTCCTCCAGAGAAGAAAATCTCTGGTCCCTTACGAGAGATGGAGGAGTGGCGTGATACTCAGGATCTGGGACGGACCTGGGCATTGGACTGCTCCTTATCCTGACTTTATCTGAGTCCTTAGTTCCTTACCCCTGCCTTTCTTAGGACCTAGTGTCTCTGAGTGTGAGTGCACTGAGGCTTCTGCGTATGTGGGTGTGTGTCTCTCTTCTGTGGACACTTAGTTTGTAGCATTTTCCCCTTCTTGATTGAGTTATCACTCCTCCAATAACTTACTTTTCAAACCTTTGTTGGAATTGCTCATCTGCTGCTCTTTTACTGTCTTTTAAGTAGAGTTTGGAAGGAAGAGGAGATAAACAAGTTTGGTTGGTCAATCTCTTATTTTGAACCAGAAATTATCTTTGTTGAGGACTTAGAATCAGGCCCACTGAGCTTGGAGAACTGCAATCGAGCTTGGTTCTCAGCAAAAGGTAGTACTGGCTTTCTCAGCTGCACACAGGTCAAGTCTCCCACTGGCACCTCCACAGGTCAGCTTCTTTTTGTTTTGTTGATCTGGAATTCTCATTGTGTTGTTGGTAAACTCCAAGTCCATATGCTGAGGAAGCTACCCTTTAAAATATTCTTCATAGTCATTGGTTAAACTCTCTCTATACTTTGGTGAGGGAGGCATTTTATTGTTCTCTGTGTTTTTTTTTTTTTTTTTGAATGTGTACACAGTATATGCAGGAAATTTGTCAGAAATCACATTAGCCAATGCGGTGGTGTGTCTGTAGTGCCAGATACTTGGGAGGATTATTTGAGGTCAGGAGTTTGAGGCTGCAGTGAGCTATGATTGTGCCACTGCACTCCAGCCTAGGGGACAGCTGTCTAAAGAAAAAGAAAAAACACATTAAAAGTCAAGATTAGCTTAATGAAGCCCTCGGGAGAACTCCCTCCATCAATGATCCCTTCTCTTTTCTAAATTTTCTTTTTCTACTGACTTTTCCCTCAAGCTGCTCCCATCCTAAAAAATACGTAACTTACCCTTCACTCCATGTTCCTCTTTAGTGATAACCCCTTCACATTTCATGGTCAGGTTTCTTGAAAGATTGATTTGCACTTTCATATTTCTCATTGATTCCTCACCTCTTGCAATCTGCCCACCGGGTAACTGAAACCCCTCTCATCCTGGTCACCTCCAATCTCTTCGTGTTAAACTAAACAATGCCTTTCAGTCCCGTATTTGGTACTTTGGCCATCTTCTCTCAAAAATTCTTTCTGGCTGGGTGCAGTGGCTCACGCCTATAATCCCAGCACTTTGGGAGGCCGAGGTCAAGAGATCAAAAGACCATCCTGGTCAACATGGTGAAACCCCGTCTCTACTAAAAATACAAAATTTAGCTGGGTGTGGTGGCACGCACCTGTAGTCCCAGCTACTCGGGAGGCTGAGGCAGGAGAATTTCTTGAACCCGGGAGGCAGAGGTTGCTGTGAGCCAAGATTGCTCCACTGCACTCCAGCCTGGCCACAGAGCGAGGCTCTTGTCTCAAAAAAAAAAAAAAGTTCTTTCTTCCATGACAGCACATTCCTGGATTTCCTTCTGTTTTGTAATCATTTTTTTTTCTAGTGTACCCTGGAGATCTTTTCTCCTTCGCCAGTTCTACAAAAAAACTGTAAATCTGGTGTTCAACATTGGTCTTCCTCTCTCTGAGTAATTTCATACCTTTCATGCCTTTGATTATCATCTATGTAGCAACTATAAATAATTGTGGGGAGGCTTTGATATAGTGCATTTACTGAGTGTTTTTCCTCCTAACCTGGGGAATGAGGGAAAGACCAAGGAAGCCTTCTTGTAGGTCATGATAAAATCTCTATGCAAGTTATCTCTCTGAGGTTCAGACCCACAGTGCCAGCTGCCTTTTGGATAACTCATCTGGATATCCTACAATCACATTTAAACCAAGTGGATACTTCATCCAACTTCTCACAGGCCTTAGAGGGAGGGCAGGACAACTCACCCCTTTCTTGGTGCCCTATCCCCACCTGGTGGTCATCATCAACATCTCCCTCTCTTTTAGCCTCTATCATTGACTCATTAACCTCCAGCCATGCTCCTAGAACATGTGGAGTTTTCAGTCTCTGTCTCTGTCAACCACCCCAGACCTCCACCTTGCCAAGTGGTCCATTAGGAGTCCGTGCTCTCAGGCCATCCTATACATCCCTCCATCTCAACAACCATTACGCTCTGATTTTTGTCTCTTGGCCTAGTTGCCTCCTCCTCTTTCACCACCTCACTGTGAATTACCTTCCGATGCTTCACTTCCCTTTGGCTTGGTTCCCTCATCTATAGAATAGGAATGGTACTAAGGCCTACTTGATTGAGTGGCTGTGATGATGGATGTATCCATGTAGAGTACTTAGTCCAGTTTCTGCCTCATAGTAAGTGCACATTTAATCTAAGCTGTGATTATTATTATCACTCTTAGCAGTACTGTGTTTTCTAAATAGTCTCTTGTCTATCACATAGAGAACTTTCTTTTCACAATTTGCTGAATAAATGAATAGAAAAAGCAGTAGGATTTTTTTTTTCTTCCTACTGCAAAGAAAGAGGTATGGCTGTTTATTCTGATTCAGATTTTCTTTAGTGAAAAAAAGAAAACAGGGAGAAAAGAAGGCATAACAACTACATAAAGAGGAAAGTGTTTTTGTTTTTTGTTTTTTTTTTTTAAACCCTCAGTTCTGATTTCCTTTCTGGTATCTCTGCTGGTCTTTTCCCAAACTTGGCAACTTTGTGGCTGTGGAAGACTGTTGATGAGAGGGCTGGGCGGTGATACCTCAGGGTTACCCTCAGGTCGTACCTGGTGGTGTCAGCTTATCAGAGCTGTCTCCGGGTGGTAGTAGGTGAACTCAGGTATCTCTTCTTCAGATGTTCTGCAGTGAGAAATTTTTTCTGGAAGATTGAACATGGGAGTATATCCAGGCCATACCATTCCTGGTTCTGTTTGTCAGTATCATATCTATTCTTTGAGATCCAAAGTTTGAGGAATGGATAGATTCTAGGTTTATCTCATGTTATTGCTCAGCAGCTTACAGTTTTTTTTTTTTTTTTTTTTTTTAAAGAATTCCACATGTATTCCTGAAATACACTCTAACTCTGACACAAAATTTCAATATGCATTAGTAGGAAAATTGATGTCTTACAAAATATATTTAGCTTAAAACATGTCCATATTTTAAATTATAGGAAGAGAAATTCTCGCAGCTAACAGGGTGGAAAATGTTGAAAGTTTGGCTTTTGATTGGATTTCAAAGAATCTCTATTGGACAGACTCTCATTACAAGAGTATCAGTGTCATGGGACTAGCTGATAAAATGAGACGCACAGTAGTTCAGTATTTAAATAACCCACGATCAGTGGTAATTCATCCTCTTGCTGGGTAAGTGTACTCATGTTATCCTAAGAGCTTGAAACTGAATGTCTTTTACAGTCATTGAAAAGTGATGTCCTAGGGATTTGGTAAGTTCACCAAATGTAAGATTGAACTGCATTAATTGAAATCACCTTAAATTGTATCTCCTTAGCATAAGCTTCACTAATTACTTTTCTCCTTCAAAAACTTTATTCTGGAGGATTAAAAAAATTGTTTTTAAACTCAAAGCCTTTCTTCTAAGTTTTGGCTTTCCTAGTCTTCATTGAAGAGTAGTTTTTTTTCACAGTTGCAGAGGACCACACAATGTAATATAGATTCAGTAGAGGAGGAGTAAACAGGCAACGGAATTAACAGAAAAGACTCAAATTCTTTCCCTGCTTTAAAATATTGATATAAAGCTTAGCAAAACTTGCTTAATCATTCAGGAGTTTTCAGAATAAAAAGTTTTTCAGACCACAGAGTTTCATGTTTCATCATTCTATAATTGGTAGTGCCAGACAAGGAAAGGCAGAATAGTTCACAGTATTCCTTTTCGGTTCCTACCTACCTTTCCTATTTAAATATGTTTAACAGCTACTGTATTTATTTAGAACAAATCTGAGCTATGTGTTGTCTATGAGTGGAATGATTAAAAAAGATGGCTGGTAACTCCCTAACACCTGATTTCCCAGGGAACATCTGTCCCTGTGCTGCCGTTAGATGTCTGATCTTACCAGATCCCAAAGCTAGTTGGTGAAGGAGGTATGTGTAAATACCCATTTTAGAGAGAATGAATCTAAGGCCCAGTGAGATAAAGTGACTTGTGAAAGGGCCCGCAGCTATTAGGCAACGGTCAGTATTCCAGTTCCAGACCCGCCTGACTGGAATGCCTGTGTGCCTAAGAAAGTCTGCTGCCTCTGGAGTGTCTGCTTTAATTTTCTCTCTGTAAGATAATAAAAGAAACACATTTTAAGACTGATGTTATTATTGATAAGAAATTTCGTTGCCCTATACCAAGTTAAACAGTTTATTTTTCTAATGAATTTGTCTTAACCCAAACCTTTGGCCTCTGGTTTTGAAAAACTGTTGAATTCCTTTCCTGATGACTCTTTCTTTTAAAATGATATGAAGTAGTTACATTTTAGAAAGTTACATTTTGGAAAAGACTAATTTTGATTCCTCTGGACCCTATGAAAGAGAAAAAGAGAAAAAAGTTGGTTTTTTGTTTTTGTTTTTGTTTTTTTTTTGCCTCTGGACTTATCTTTTTCTACTCTTCACGGTATTAGAAAATACCTTGGGTAAGATACTGTTTGCATTGCATTGATTGGGATGCTCTCCTCATCCAAGATGAATGATTTCCTGGAAATTTATCAATTCCTTATGGAAGAATGACTAGAGGATCCTGGATGTTTAATCCAGAGAGAAAGAGATTGAAATCTGATTTCTTGCTCTGCTTGTGGTTTATTATTTTATTTCACAGCATGGAATATTTAATAGGTAACCTGAATTGTGTTTTGTTAGAGAATATGATAAATAATAGTTTTAGGTTCTAAAGTCTAAGACAGTGGTTCTCTTCTCTCAATGCCCATTTTAATGCCATTTGTATTTGTGGCTTTGGTTACATGTTGATAACTAAAATTTTAACTGATAATTATGTCAGCGATACACTAAATATGTTAAGCTCAATTGCATATACAGAAAGCAAAATCAGCTGCAGTATCTGGAGAATCTGTTTGTTCTAAATCTCTTGAATTCATGTAATTTGTCCCAGTGTTAACAGCCTTGATTTACTACTGCTTTTTCTAGGTATTTATTCTTCACTGATTGGTTCCGTCCTGCTAAAATTATGAGAGCATGGAGCGACGGATCTCACCTCTTGCCTATAGTGAACACTACTCTTGGATGGCCCAATGCCTTGGCCATCGATTGGGCGTAAGTAGGAATCATTATCCCTGTTACTTAGTTCCCTTTTACTGCAGAACACATAATGAGGCAGTCTGGGGTGGTATGATGGAGTAAGGAAACTGGGACTGCTTGCCCACATAGAATTTTAAATAATTAATTGGAGATGGGAGAAGAATATTGAATGAAAATACAAAGAACATAAACATAGTTGGCCAGCTACTGCTGTGGTGAAAAATAAAATTCCTGGCTCAAAGATAGCAACATTGTAAGTTTTCTAAGACAATTAATTGAAAGCCACTTCATGAAAGTAGCTGTCTGTTTCTGGGGGACATAAACCTATTAAATTTTTAATAAATGTAATTTAAATTTAAAAAACTTTGTTTACTAAATGTGTCAACTGACCCTACTGTTTTTGAATGACCTCAGTAAGGGTACTCTGATAGTTTTTGGACAAGAGGTAACTAAATTTTTTTTTTTTTTTTTTTTTTTTTTTTTTTTTTTTAACAAAGATGGGGTTTCACCATGATGGCCAGACTGGTCTTGAACTCCTGACCTCAGGTGATCCACCCACTTTGGCCTCCCAAAGTGCGGTAACTAAATATTTTATTATTTTAGTGCTTCACGATTATACTGGATAGATGCCTATTTTGATAAAATTGAGCACAGCACGTTTGATGGTTTAGACAGAAGAAGACTGGGTCATATAGAGCAGATGACACACCCATTTGGACTTACCGTGTTTGGAGGTATGTTTTAAAACAAAAGTGCTTATTGTTTTTATACGTTGCAAGTTACAACAGTAATCTCATCCTCATGTGGCATTCTCACAATTCCAGAGAACTGGCCCCTTTAAAATGAAAAAAATTTAAAATGGTGCTGTTATATATAGACAAAACATTTGGTTTGTTGATGGTGTATTTCACTTTTAGAGTGTGATTTTATTTTGCACATATTTGTATAATGTTGACAATGTATATAGGTACAGATTACATGTATTGTGTAATTCAACATCCCAAGTACTTAGTTATGCAAGTATCACATGAGGAAACAGTAAATTACTAACTTCATTTTCAAGAATAAAGCAGCAAGAGTTGTTTATAGTAACTATTGTAGCATTTCATTGTTCTCCAGTGTTTACAATAATCTCATTATAAATCCTTTTGCAAAAAACCATGACACATATTCATCAACTGTATGTTCACTTTTTATTCAAAATGTTGGGGAACTGACATCATCTTTTACAGAAGTGTTAGGTTATACTTTATGAAGAACAGCAAGACATACTAATCGTTTTTTTAATCAACCTTTCCAAATAATTTCATGCTACTAGTGAGGATTGGTGGGAAGCATGAATTCTGAGTAACTGCAGTCACGATGAGCACAGCCAGTGCTCACCTGCCTTTGCAGCTCCCCTTTTGAGTGCAGGCATGCTGTTGTGAGTTGAGTTGCCAGGAATACGAATGTAGCCTGGTACCATGAAACAGGTGGTTTGCTTAGTCTTGAAAACAGGAGCTCTGTGAATAGTTGTATAGCTTGTGCACTGCATAAAAACACCAGGCCAAGAGGGTAAGGAGAGACTGAAATCTATCCTGAGTCTGTTTGACAAACCATGATGACTCCAGTTAAAGGGGTCCTGTTTTGTTTAGGTCTACCAAAAGCCCTTTGTATATGCTAGTTGTGTCCCTGGCTGAAACCTCCTACTTTGAATAATTAACATAGTGCTTGAAAAAACTAGACACTCACTATAAATCAAAGACTTTCTCACACGTATAGAATGTATGTGTGGAATGAGTAGTTAGTAAGTATATTGCATATCCAGTCCTGCTGTCTGTTTATCTGTGGAGGAGTGTGTGGTATTTAAAAAATGCTCATGAGATTTTTGATGAGTTAATTATAAATACTCCTCCCATTCCCTTCCTGCCGCCACCATGGATTTACTCCCATCTCACTAATGATGTCAGACACACGCTATTTGCTGTCACATAGAAACATTAAAAAAATGTTGAATTTTGCCTGTTCTGGGCTGGAATGTTTTGGGATTCTAGAAAACATAGTTTTAGTATCTCTTGGTTTCATCAGTGTGAAAAAAGTGAATGCATACCCACTAGGACAATGCAACATTCCCAAAACAAAATAATTGTTTCTTTCAGCATTGTCTTTCATTGTGAATTTCTTTTGGAAAGTTCTTTTGTTGTGCAACACCATAGAAATTATGTACCTTTTTACTAAAGGGCTAGATCTTCTTGATTTTAAAGCACATTAAGATACCTTTGTGAGTAGTGGGGCTGGGGTTGCCAGTCTCTAGAGAGAAGACTTAGGGAGTCCAATGACTGATTGGGCGTTGATTAGACCACAGATAAGGAGACTGGTCAAATAAAATTTATGACATCTTAAGCATTTTCTGATTCATTAGGGTTTTCTAGCTAGTTAAACCATCATTAAAGAGAAAATCAACATTGATGCAATTATTTCTTTTAAAAATACATGTTTGCTTTCCTGCTGCAGTTGTTAGTGTAACGTGAACATGATTAACTTTTTGTTGTTTAGAAGCTGACATCACCTCTCTTACCATTCTGAGTGCCATGGAACATCAGTGGTGTGGTTGGAGGTGTGTGCACACTTGGGTTGAGATTTTTATTGATCCTCAAACATACACTGAAAGTTTCTTTTGGGGCTAGACTTGTACTTTTCCTTCTCAACAACTTACTTAAGTCGAGGGTAAAACAAAAAACAAAAAACAAAAAACACCCCAAAAACCCAGTTTAAGTGTTCTCATTAAAACATATGAACTGTTTGACCTGGGAAGGATCTCAGGAATGATTCAGACTGTCTCCTTCACACAATGTGGTATTTGACTAAAAGCACTCAGCAGGAATGAGAGCCCAGACCTATGAGGCCTCATTTAGTGCTCCATAGAAGATTGCTCTGATTCTGATTTTTACTATTACGTATGCAGAACTAAACTCAGTTGCTACTAAATGCCGTCATAAAGCCACATGTGCTTGCCTGAACCTGAACCCTGGTATTATTTACATACAGACTTCCACAGAGCATTTCTAGAGAGTAACAAGTCATGGAAAATGATTACGGAAACATACTACAGATATTTATGAAGGAAGATGTTCATATGTGGAAGAAGTGTTACAAGCCTATTGCTTTTTCTCAAGTTAGCTGTGACTGAAAATACTAATCTACCTATGTTTCTTCTCAGAGCATTTATTTTTTACCGACTGGAGACTGGGTGCCATTATTCGAGTCAGGAAAGCGGATGGTGGAGGAATGACAGTTATCCGAAGTGGCATTGCTTACCTACTGCATTTGAAATCGTATGATATCAACATCCAGACTGGTGAGTGAGATTGCCCAGTTTGTTTTTTTTTTTTTTGTATGGGTTTATTTATTTGTTATCGTTTCTCCTGTTCTCTTTAAGTACTTATTACCTAAAGGTCTAGCTCCTGGTAGTTTTATATTCTCGTCGTTCACATAATCTAAGAGCATTAAGACTTTAAATCTCTGTCCCATGCTGCTATAGCCTTAAATGTGTTGTCACGGAAAACACATTTTAGGACTTTTCCGTACTTAAATGGAGTGTTGTATTTGGCAGGTTGATTTCCAAGAGGAAGGTGCTTTTTAGTGTTGGGTCTGAAAAATGTTTTGTTCCATTTTTTTTCCTTCACAAATCAAACCCGTGACCCACCTAGTGAAATGTACATGACTGACTACCTAAGGGCTTTGCTTTTGCAGGTTCTAATGCCTGTAGTCAACCCACACATCCCAATGGTGACTGCAGCCACTTCTGCTTCCCGGTGCCAAATTTCCAGCGAGTGTGTGGGTGCCCTTATGGAATGAGGCTGGCTTCCAATCACTTGACGTGCGAGGGGGACCCAAGCAATGAACCACCCACGGAGCAGTGTGGCTTATTTTCCTTCCCCTGTAAAAATGGCAGATGTGTGCCCCAGTACTATCGCTGTGATGGAGTCGATGATTGTCATGATAACAGTGACGAGCAACTATGTGGCACACTTAGTAAGTAGCTATGCACTGGCGATATTTCCTGGGATGAATAGAGTAGAGGTGGGCTTTGAAGAAAATAAGCAAAAGCTTGAGTTATTTATATAGGAAACAATACCTTTTAGAATTTCAGATTCTTAACATGGACTTCAAAGGCTTTTCAGAAGCTAAGCAAGAAATTTCATTCGTAATGTTATGGATGGTTTCTAGGCTTGATTTAGACTATCTTCAACAAATTTTTTCTTTGACATTGGCTATTTGGACCAATGCAGTCATTACGTCTTAGCAAATTCCTCAAAAAGTCAAATTGAAATAAGCTAGATCTGGCCAGGCAAGGTGGCTCATGCCTGTAATCCCAGCACTTTGGGAGGCTGAGATAGGAGGATTCCTTGAGTCCAAAAGTTTGAGACCAGCCTGGGCAACATGGAGAAACCTGGTTTCTACAAAAAAATACAAAATTACAAATAGCTGGGACTATTACAAAATACAAAAATAAAGAATTACAAGTAGGTGGGACTACAGTCACGTGCCACCACACCCAGCTAATTTGTATTTTGTATTTTCACAAGATTTGTAAAATACAAAAATTTGTCCTTGAGAGGCTGAGGTGGGAGGATTGCTTGAGCTGGGGAGGTTGAGGTTGCAGTGAGCCAAAAGTGTGCCAATGTACTTCAGCCTGGGCAGCACAGCGAGGTCCTGCCTCAAACAAACAACAACAACAACAACAACAAAAACCAAAAATAAACTAGACCTAACCTTTGTAACTGAGAGGCTAGTATGACAGAATAACTACTTGCATTCATAGCCTTTGAAAAATCTCATGTGTTATATTTTTCCCCCATGTTAGAGTAAAATAACAATGAAATGGTGATCTTAACTTTTATATTTGTCTTTTGATGGTAATCTAGTCTATATAATTTGAGGCCTAATAAACGCTATTGCAGAGGGCCAAAGTAATATAATAAAATTTTTTTAAAAGGTAGAGAACAGTTGAATTCTCAGAAATCTCTATCAAGGTGAAATGAACACTAATAATAACCTTTCTTTTGGAGAGAAAGGACAGATTTGAAAGAGTCAAGTGCTCATTTGTACATTTTTCTGAAATTTCTTAAATATCCATGTTTTTGTGTATTACCTTTTTGTTACTAAGAGCACAGCATTTTACCTGAATATTTTATCTATTTGCACTTTTCATATGACACATTTTCAAGCTTTCTGTAGTCTGAATTTGAAATTGTGGTTGGAGGAAGTAAGCTTGAAAGTTAAAGATGAGCGTTAGAGTTGATCTAACCACAGCGTGAATCATAAGCAGGTTCCTACATCTCTCACAGCCTCAATTTCTTTATCTGTAAAGTGCAGATAATTATAGGTACTTCATAGTATTCTTGTGAGGATTTAAAGAGAAGGTATATGATGTGTATATGTGCGTGACTTAGAAAAATGCACCAAATAAATGCCAATCAGTAATGATGTTAATTATGGTGGCATCTCTTGGTGAACGTTTCTCATTATGTACAAGGCCTCCACTGAAAAAGGTGAAGAACTGGGCCTTTACAAGGCAAGAACTCATTTAAAAGGTTTTAACAACAAATGTCTTCATAACTAGTTTGTCGCTGTCGTAGATAATACCTGTTCACCTTCGGCATTCACCTGTGGCCATGGAGAGTGCATTCCTGAACACTGGCACTGTGACAAGCACAACGACTGTGTGGATGGCAGTGATGAGCAGAACTGCCCCACCGAAGCACCTGCTTCCTGCCTTGACACCCAGTACACCTGTGATAATCACCAGTGTATCTCAATGAACTGGGTCTGTGACACAGACAATGATTGCGGGGATGGATCAGATGAAAAGAACTGCAGTAAGTTTTGAGCTGATTTCTCTTGGTTGGTCAGCCTCATAAATAGACCTGAGCAACCAAACAGCCTTCAACTCTTTCCTCTAAGGCTCCTGCAATTTTCATTGCCTCTGTAGTACTTCTATTCCACTTGTCAATCTCTGTATCAATAGGTTGTAAGAACAAAGGCATGTGCCTGCAGATGGGATGCTTAGCATCCACCTACAAGTATTGAGTTCTATGGAAGCAAAGCAAGGACTATCTCTGATGCCAAACACTTCAATTCAGATAGGAAATGAAAAAGTGAAAATTCCTCAACTATCTATTTATATATTGAAAACAATTTTAAAAATCATATAAACATATCCAGACCTTTGGCTATTGATGTTTCTTTTCATTTGGTACAAGCAAAAAGGCAACAAAATAAAGAGGCACAGAAAATTTAAATTTCCATTAATCTTACCCACCTGCTTTTCATCCCGCCAGTTCTGCTTTCCTTTAGCTTGTTTTATTTGGTCGTCAATAATAGTTTAAGGTGGAGCAAAGTTCCCTGGGCTACGTTCTAGTCCTGGTTGCATGACTTGGCAAGCCACTACCTTTTGGAATAGATGAGCTTTAAGATCCCTTCAAGATTCTGTCTAGCTTTCATACTCTATGAGCCTGTATTTAATATAACTTCAAGTTGTGGGTGGGACCAGCCACTGCATCTGACTCCAAGGATATGGTCTTAATAGCAAGGTAGGACCCTGTTTTTAGCATTTTTCTGTTTAGACTTTGGATTAAATCCAGTTTTGGGGGCCTGTCTACACGCTGCTACTAGGCATGTGGGTCATGCTGGTTGTGTTGCCTAATTGGGCGCCATTGGCTTTGGTTTAGAGTCATGGACTTCATAGTATTCATGAGATGTAGTCCCCGTCCAAGCACATGATGCTAACTTTCTAAATGTGGTCTGTTTTCCAAGGTGTGGTCATGGTTTCTGACTCTGCCCTGTCAATTCTAAAACCTATCCTAGTTTTGAGTTCTTTTGCTGAGCTGACTTTGATAATGTGGCTGATTGGAAAGAATTTCGAACACACGTTCAATTGAGATAACTTCTGTAGCCACTTAGTCATTTTTAATTTGGCTCTGGTACTTGTTGCATAGGAAATAAACTTGTTGGTTTTGTTTTCGGATGTCATTAGATTCGACAGAGACGTGCCAACCTAGTCAGTTTAATTGCCCCAACCATCGATGTATCGACATATCCTTTGTTTGTGATGGGGACAGGGACTGTGTTGATGGATCTGATGAAGTTGGTTGTGGTAAGTGCTTTGCTTTTGTTTTTATTCACAGTATTTACTTAGAAAAATCTCAGTGTTGGGATGTTGGGGAGGGATAGCATGGGGAGAAATGCCATATATAGGTGATGGGGAGGAAGGCAGCAAACCACATTGCCATGTATGTACCTAGGCAGCAATCCTGCATGTTCTTCACATGTACCCCAAAACCTAAACTGCAATAAAATATATATAAAATAAATAAATAAATAAATAAAAGAAAAATCTCAGTGTTTAGTCATTTTAGCCCTGAGCTAATTTCTAATGCTTTTCTCTTTCGTTCTTAGTATTAAACTGTACTGCTTCTCAATTCAAGTGTGCCAGTGGGGATAAATGTATCAGCATCACAAAACATTGTGATGGTGTTTTTGACTGCAGTGACAACTCGGATGAAGCAGGCTGTCGTAAGTAACACATACTAGCATGTTTGAGACGAAGGGATCATTCCATTTTTACCAGTATTGATATTACCACAAATGTTTCCCAACTCAGACAAAGTGGGGGAAAGATAGCCTGAACTACAGAGTATCCTCAAAGGAATGCAATGTTGAACACATAATAAAATTGAGTAGACATTTCCAAATAATGTTTGATTAGTGAATCAAGTGGTTGTATAAATGGACACTTCTAATAGTCTTTTTGTTAGGCTAAATATTTCTTAGATATTTTTGTTCTCACTTTTAGTTTTTCTTAGGACTTCCCACATTAGTGGGTTTAAACTTTTGAGGCTTTACTCCATATAAGTATATTTTACTGGTTCCTTTTAAGTTTCAGTAGAGAGGTCAAATCATGGTGTGGAAATGGTATGGAGCTGTATTCGGTGCTGACTCATAAATTTATTCTTTGCGCTATTATGTGTTGAATATCTGCCAAGATGTTATTTATAGCCTTTGTCCTTAGACTGTGGTAAGGGAGATTATAGAAGGCAAGAGACAATTAAGCAAGATAGACAGTTATAAGGGTCTTGGAAATGAACCTATGAAGGTTCAGAGAAAAGAAATGTCTTCTAGTTGGAGGATTCAAGTAGAACTTCATACAAAATAATTCTGATGGATCTATAATCTTCATAGACTGAAGGCCTGTACTCACAGGATTTGTTATTTGCTCACTTTTTATGTTAAATGGATTTTAAACTTGCAAAAACTCATCAGTGAGTTGAACATTTGTTTGAACAATGGTGTTTCAGACCTTGGAAAGTAGGTTTTCATGAATTTTCCTCCCAAGTCAGAAGGTAGTGTATAAAGCCATGGATTAAAAAGAAAAGTTAAAAATAAAATGCTTATGTACTTTACAGTTTTCACAGCATCTAAAAATTCCTAATCACAATTTTCCTGTTTCACATTGGAAACATAAAATTCTGTGATGAGTTGAGTTTAAACTGTCAATTGCTGCTGGCTTGCTGCTACCTTGTGAGATCCCTGGGAGAGAGTTTCGGCTTACCCCTGTGAAAAGGGAAGCAGTACTTACCTGTCTCTCCAGGACTGCTCAATGCATAATGGAAAGTTTGCAAAGAATTAAGTATTTACCATCACCTTTAGTGTACTTAGTGTGTACTGGTTTCATTTGGTATAGTTCATTTGAGGGAAAATAATAATACCCAAACATAATATTAAACACATAAAGTTCAAAGTAACCATAGCTATTTAAGCTGTATTACAATGTTCTGGTAATTCTTTCATAGAAAGATAAACTTTATTATTGAATCTGCAATTGGAAGAACATTAGAAACATAAGAAACAGAATGTTCTTTTTTTTTTTTTTTTTTGGAACAGAGTCTCGCTCTGTCGCCAGGCTGGAGTGCAGTGGCACAATCTCGGCTCACTGCAACCCCCGCCTCCCGGGTTCAAGCAATTCTCCTGCCTCAGCCTCTTGAGTAGCTAGAACTACAGGCATGCACCACCACACCCAGCTAATTTTTGTATTTTTAGTAGAGATGGAGTTTCACCATGTTGGCCAGGATGGTCTCGATCACCCGACCTTGTGATCCACCTGCCTTGGCCTCCCAAAGTTCTTGGATTACAGGTGTCAGCCACTGTGCCTGGTTCAGAATGTTCTTTTGACACAGGTACTTAGCTTCTAGTCAGCAGTGTGCATCCTGTACTTTGTCTGTTGTCAAATCCACTAGTTGCCACATAGAAATATTTCTATGTTCTAACTATGTGGGCGAAGACTCTGTATTATTTAGCTTTCAGTATTAATTTTGACATAGTCATTACTATACACCTACTATTGGATCCAAAATCAAAGGGATCACGAATTACGTTCACAAGCCCATTTCCACCATGTTTTCCTTCTAGCCACCAGGCCTCCTGGTATGTGCCACTCAGATGAATTTCAATGCCAAGAAGATGGTGACTGCATCCCGAAGTTCTGGGAGTGTGATGGGCATCTGGACTGCCTCTATGGATCTGATGAGCACAATGCCTGTGTCCCCAAGACTTGCCCTTCGTCATATTTCCTCTGTGGCAACGGAAACTGCATCCACAGGGCATGGCTCTGTGATCAGGACAATGACTGCGGGGATATGAGTGATGAGAAGGACTGCCCTACACAGCCCTTTCACTGTCCTAGTTGGCAATGGCAGTGTCTTGGCCATAACATCTGTGTGAATCTGAGTGTAGTGTGTGATGGCACCTTTGACTGCCCCAATGGGACAGATGAGTCCCCACTTTGCAGTAAGTTTCCTGACCACAGTTTACTGACCATAAACTCATTCTGACCAGTAGCCTGGTGTGTATCACCATTGTCACAGTCACCGTGTAGCTTTTTAGGAAGGGATTTCAGTTCCTCTATGAGTCCACATCTGTGTAGAGGGTAACCGTAATTGAATTAAAATACATCACCATTGGATAATTTTCTGATTAAATCCTTTGCACTTGGTTATGTGTTTTTACTTCTTTTTATGTCTTTGTTTCAAAAAATAAGACTAAATTGAGGCCATTAGATTGTCAAATTAAATTTGGTTCTGTTGGTAATGTGCTTATTAATTTTTCTAACTTTAATATTTTCTAATTTCAATCAGAACTTGTCACAAAAAAAATGAAGTCCAGGGATTTGTGTTGCTGTGATTAAAATGCTGTGATTGGCATGTAATCCTAATTACTGTCATTTCTTTCTTTCCTCTTTAATCAATGCTCACTCTCAGATGAACCCCAGCCAGGTATGATTGTGAAGTATTTCAGATTCTTATCCTATGTGTTGCATTTTTTCTGAAAATGTCCTGATTATATTAACTTACTTCCCTTACTATTGCATGTTCTGTGTTATGACTTTTGCAAATATGTTAGAGTACACATGGAAATCGAGGGTATTTGCATCCTCAGCCATGTGAACTGTCTTAGGATGGCCTTAGGCATTTTCATTTTGGCTCTGAAAGTAAGGCATGATGATGTGTTAGTGGATCTGTGTACTCTAATGTTTCAATGGCCTTTCCCCTTTGTTCACTTCATAGATTTTCTAGAAATTCTGTAGAATTCTTCTATAGATAGAAGAATTCAGAGGAAGAAAACGAGAAACAATTTTAGGTCTCTTTGCATGCTCTATCAATGACACTTTTCTTCCTTGATGTCAACAATCTTTTCCCAAGGACTCTCGTTGCATTAAATGGAGTTATACTATCAGGTTGTAGTGAAGAAGGCAATCGTATTCCAATGGATAGGAAGGATGGTAAATCCTCAGGCAAATCAGGGAAACCCTGAACAGCCTGTGGAGCTCATCCATGTTAATGCTGAACTTAGCTTTTGTCTGGGCATCATATTGAAGGTGGCATGATACTGCATGATAACTATTGCATAAGAATGAATCAAAGAAGCATAGATTCTTGATTTTCTTTTTTCATTATTTTTCCTTCTTTTTTCTAGACCAGAACAGCTGCTCAGATTTCAATGGTGGTTGTACTCACGAGTGTGTTCAAGAGCCCTTTGGGGCTAAATGCCTATGTCCATCAGGATTTGTACTTGCCAATGATTCTAAAACCTGTGAAGATGTAGATGAATGTGATATTCCAGGCTCTTGTAGCCAGCAGTGTTACAATCTGAGAGGTTCCTTCCGGTGCTCATGTGATACAGGCTACCTGTTAGAAAGTGATGGGAGGACTTGCAAAGCCGCAGGTAATTGCTACACTAACCCTAGCCGGTTTATCAGCACATCCCAGAGCTTAAAATCAAATGGCGCATGTGGGCATTTGACAATGTTGATTAGGAGTTAGATCAACTCGAATCCTAGAAAGATTATTCAATCTCTTTAAACCTCTATTTTTTGAGAGGATTAAATGAGGTAACATACATTAAATTCTTGGTGTATTTTGGAAACTAGAGGTCAAATAATATACAAGTATATTTTTGAAAGTATTTAAGATAATGCCATATGGTTTTTATATTATTTAAAATGACTTCTGCAGTTTAGGCGTCTTTATATAATGCTTAATTAATTGAATTCAACCAACGTTAATTCAATTTCTATAAGAAAGTGACTTTTTACTATATATTAGTAGATTGATTTGATCGCTTTCAAAGTGATCAAATGAAGGAAACGAAAAGAAAAATAGAAAGTGTCTTTCTTTTATAAGTAAGAGTCTGGATGTCGGACAGTCCAAGGCATGGGGCTGCTCTGTTTTCCTCATCATGTTACTTATATCAAGAGTTCCAATTCTTCAGGCTTTACTTTCATTTAGAAAGTAGGAGAGGGAAAGAGAAAGTGGAAGGCAAGCACTTCCTTTTTATAATGTGACCTGAAATTTGGTTCGTAATTTCTACTCACATCCTGTTGGTCAGAACTTAGTCGTGTGGTTACTCTAAACTTAAGTGGAGAGAGATACCTCTCTGGTCAGTCTGTGCCAAGCTAAAACCTGGCATACTTTATTACTGAAAAGAAAAAGAGGAGAGAGGGTGTTGGGGAGAAATAGAACTCTCTGCCGTAGCTGAGGGCCTCAGAAAGCATAAATATTTAAGACATGATTCCTGCTGTCCAGAAGCCTACAATCTACTAAATAGTAAGAAAGATAAACAAAATACAAAAATAAATACGGTAAAAGGAAGAATGTAAGCATAGTTTACTTTAGACTAGTATTTAGAAGCACATTTAAATATAATCCAAGAAAGAGTCTATTATAAGTACTCATGAAAATCGGCTAACTATTAAGGTTAAGAATGAAGTGATTAAAAGCATTCCCCCCACTTACTATAGTTTGGAATTACACCTTCTTTCTGTTACCAAAGTATTGAATCAAATATTTTAAAGAGTTATTTTATGTTTTCTCCCAGTATCATTGACATTTTTGCATTTTTTTCTTGTACAGCATCTGAAAGCCTGCTGTTACTTGTAGCAAGTCAGAACAAAATTATTGCTGACAATATCACCTCCCAGGTCCACAATATGTATTCATTGGTGGAGAATGGTTCTTACATTGTAGCTATTGATTTTGATTCAATTAGTGGTCGTATCTTTTGGTCTGATGCAACTCAGGGTAAAACCTGGAGTGCGTTTCAGAATGGAACGGACAGAAGAGTAGTAAGTACATTTCTGTTGACCTTTGTCCTGGCTAGTGCCCCTATCTTGGGTCTGTTTGCTGTTATTCACCAGTGAGAGAAGGCCCCACCTCATCCGGGTAGCTCTCATGGTACCTTCTGGGCCACGTCACACCTAAGATGCCTTCATGTTCATAACTACGAACTTGTTTTAGATAGTAGGGTGGGCTCTGAAGGCAGAGATACGATTCGGAATTCCAGGTCATGTGATGCAGATAATTCACAATATCTCTGAGGTTCCTTTTGCGGTCTTTTGCAGTGGATGACAGCAGAGGAAAGCTAAGAGGTTGCATTTCTTAGCTTTAAATTAGTTATATTAATCCATCTCCGAGAATTTCAGTTTCTTGGCTCCTGACAGTTATGTTGCCTCTGCCTCTTACAACTTTATTTTATAATTGTTGGTGCTTAATTAATAGAGATATTATTCTTTGCATGCAAACACTATGAAGTTTCATAATGTTGCCAACTAAGCAAATGGAGAGAGCTTTTGATTAATTGCAAACACTTTTGAAACCAAAATCAAACAATGCACTAACCAACAATGCAATTATTTTAGAATATTCAGTGCGACAAAATCTTGTATACTTTTCTCAGAAAACTCTACTGTTGATTTGGTGGTTAGCTACATGGGAAGACAAAATTTTCTAATCTCCACAAGTGATTATAGGACAAGTTACATGGTTTAATCTGCATTTTTATATGATATCCATGTTTGCATTCATTTATTTGCTCTAGAATTCACTCTTTGCTCACTTTTGTCTTTAGGTGTTTGACAGTAGCATTGTCTTGACTGAAACTATTGCAGTAGATTGGGTAGGTCGTAATCTTTACTGGACAGACTACGCTCTGGAAACAATTGAAGTCTCTAAAATTGATGGAAGCCACAGAACTGTGCTGATTAGTAAAAACCTAACAAACCCAAGAGGACTGGCATTAGATCCCAGAATAAAGTAAGACTTTTTTTTTTTTTTTTTTTTTTTTTTTTCCCAATTATGTTGCCTTGACATGGTTATGATGAGGGAAAAACAATAACATGATGTAGCTGATATGCATGTTGCTGATACGCAAAACTTAAAATTATCCCTTGTTTAGACATGGTAGGTGTCCAACTGGGTGTTGCTATCTCTCCTTTATTTGAATTATCTTCTTCATAAAGTACATAAGAGCAATTGTTTGTTCACTTTATTTTAAGATCACATTGATTTATTAGCTTGGCAATACAATTTTTGTAATGTCATATAATTAAAAATTAAGTTTCTAATGACTGCATGCAGTCATAGTCCATAGAGGGGCCAGTTTGCTGTAACTTTGATAACTCATGATCATACAGCAAAAAAGCTGGATTTTTCTGCTTCAGTTTTATGTTGTTTATTAGAGCTCCCTTTTAAGTCATATAAGAGAGGTAGTTTTTGCCTGCTGGTCCTAAAGGGAAGAAAGAGAAATTCTCCCATGTGCTTAGAAATTTTTGAGATCTTCTCTCCCTGAATTTACTTAGATTTTATAAGTTTGATTCTTTTCTTCAGGATGGTAAATTAGGCAAGTTATCTTCAATGTGATGTTGACTTCCTAGATATTGTGAAGCGTTACATACACACCTGTGAAATTTATGATGAATTCCTGATAAAGAATAAATTCATTTCCTTATCTTAAAACATGACAGGGTAGAAAAACAAGGACAAATGGATTTTTCTAGATCAACTATTTGTGGATTGTATTTAAATATGAATTGGCCATGAGACATTTCAATGTCATAATGTGCAACATTATGACATTACGTACTACACGTTTTATGAACACTATAAAAACACCTGGATGGCTTGGGATTGCATGACCGTTTTACTTTGTGACACTTAGAGGAAATAATAAACTCTGTGCATCTATTCTGAACCAGAGGTGATTTATTTTAAGCAGGGCCTAAACAGGATGTTGTGTTATTTAAAATGACAGTTACTTTTCATATTTAAATATGTCCCCTCCAACTGGTAACTTGTTTCTTTTCACAGTGAGCATCTACTGTTCTGGTCTGACTGGGGCCACCACCCCCGCATTGAGCGAGCCAGCATGGATGGCAGCATGCGTAGTGTCATCGTCCAGGACAAGATCTTCTGGCCCTGTGGCTTAACTATTGACTACCCCAACAGACTGCTCTACTTCATGGACTCCTATCTTGATTACATAGACTTTTGCGATTATAATGGACACCATCGAAGACAGGTGATAGCCAGTGATTTGGTAAGTTGGTGGTGAGGAAAACCAAATTAAAACTACAGTTTTGGATAGGTAGCAATCAGACAAGTATCCAAAAAGCTAAGAAATTAATTTTTGTGTCATAGACATTATCAGGTCAATCCAGGAAATCCAAGCAATAGTGAGAAGCAATCTATCCCAAATAACTAACAGGAAAATGAATATTTTCATTGCAGTTCATGGTCAGATTGTGCCATGTCCAGGAAGGATTTTTATAACTAGCGTGATTTAGTTGAGCTGTAGATGTGAATCTGTTGCTTCTACACCTTTAAAAATTGTGTCAACTGGGCGGGTGCAGTGGCTCATGCCTGTAATCCCAGCACTTTGGGAGGCCAAGGCGATTGGATCACCTGAGGTCAGGAGTTTGAGAGCAGCCTGGCCAACATGGTGAAACCCTATTTCTACTAAAAGTACAAAAATTGCCGGGCATGGTAGTGACTCAGGATGCCTATAGTCCCAGCGACTCAGGAGGCTGAGACAGGAGAATCACTTGAACCCAGAAGGTGGAAGTCGCGGTGAGCCGAGATTGTGCCACTGCACTCCAGCCTAGGCTAGAGAGCAAGACTCCATCTCAAATAAACAAAAAAAAGTGTCTAGCAAAAAATAATAACCGGTTACATTGTCTGACACTTGTAATCCTAGCACTTTGGGAGGCTGAGGCTGGTGGATCCCTTGAGCCCAGTAGTTCAAGACCAGCCTGGGTAACATGGCAAAACCCCATTTCTACAAAAAAAAAAAATACAAGAATTAGCTGGGCATGGTGTGTGCCTGCAGTCCCAGATACTTGGGAGGCTGTGGTGGGAGGATCACCTGAGCTCAGGGAGATCGAGGCTGCAGTGAGCTATGATTGTGCCACTGCACTCTAGCCTGGCTAATAGAGTGAGACCCTGTCTTCAAAAATAATTAACTAGATTTATATTTCTTGGTCAAATTATAGCCTGTTCCTTATGTAATATTTTTTATTCAATAGATTCTGTTGAATTTATTTTCACTTTTAATATTTAATATTTCACATTTAATATTTCCATTATTAAATGGAAAAATACAGAAAATACATATTTTATCAAAGAGCTCTTATTGACCTCCATTAAAAATAGGAATGCTTTTACACTTTTGGTGGGAGTATAAATTAATTCAACCATTGTGGAAGACAGTGTGGCAATTCCTCAAGGATCTGGAACCAGAAATACCATTTGATCCAGAAATCCCATTACTGGGCATATATCCAAAGGATTATAAATCATTCTGCTATAAACACACATGCACACATATGTTTACTGAAGCACTATTTACAACAGCAAAGACTTAGAACCAACCCAGATGCCCATTAATGATAAACATATACACCATGGAATACTATACAGCCATAAAAAGGAATGAGTTCATGTCCTTTGCAGGTACATGGATGAAGCTGGAAACGATCATTTTCAGCAAACTAACACAGGAACAGAAAACCAAACGCCAAACGTTCTTACTCATAAGTGGGAGTTGAACAATGAGAACACATGGATACAGGGAGGGGAACATCACACACTGGGGCCCGTTGGGGCCTAGGGGCAAGGGGAGGGAGAACATTAGGGCAAATACCTAATGCATGTGGGGGTTAAAACCTAGATGATGAGTTGATAGGGACAGCAAACCACCATGGCACATGTATACCTATGTAACAAACCTGCACGTTCCGCACATGTATCCCAGAACTTAGTAAAAGAAAAGAAAAAAATGCCATTATTTGTAGTTGCTGTGACTTGAAGGAAAGATGCACCTGTAATAGATTGATGTGATTCAGTGAGTGGCAGCACGAGACAGTGGAAATAGCAGGGAGAAGGGTGCTGATGATGGAGTGGGGGCTGGGGCGTGGCAATGGGGGATGAGTCTCTAAGCTCTCTAGTTCCATCTAACTTCTAACTAGTAGGTGATCCCGATACACCTTTGCTTTCTGTGCTTCAGTTTTGTCTTCATTTGTAAAATAGATGCCCAGTGTAATTATCAAGACGACATAAAGAGTAAATGACACGTGAATGTGAATAGTTTCACATTGAATAGTTTAGTGGGATATGGGAGGAGTTGTGTATTTTTTGCCATTCTTTGGCACAATGACTTCCTTCTGTTTTTAGTAAATAATGACATGCTAAAGGAGATCGTCATCTTGAGCAGATATCCTCTTTGACGCAGTGCACCTTGGCTGCTACTTTTGGGTGAGGTCTCACTCTTCTCTACTGCCTCACAGGTTATACGGCATCCCTATGCCCTGACTGTCTTTGAAGACTCCGTGTACTGGACTGACCGGGCTACTCGTCGGGTTATGCAAGCCAACAAGTGGCATGGGGGGAACCAGTCAGTTGTAATGTACAATATTCAATGGCCCCTTGGGATTGTTGCGGTTCATCCTTTGAAACAACCAAACTGTGAGTGGTACAGAGAAACATCCTGCCTGGAAGTAGCTTGGAAAAGACTGCCCCTGGGAATGCTAAATGCACACTGTTACAGACCCATTTCTTTGGGCAATACATTTTCCTTTTCTCTTTACAAACCACCCCACTCTATGCTTTCCCCAGTCCTGACGTTGCCATTACTTTTATTTACCATGGAAAATTCAAACCATGGATATAACAACAGCATATGCGAATTGTATAATTTCAGCAATTGGCTGCTACCTCATGTGAGTCTCCGTTTCCTCAGCTGACAAATAGAGTGCAGACGAGATATTACCTTCGATCCTCTTACTGCCACCACCCTGTGATTGAAAGCAGCTTACTTTTAGGACTAGTTTATTATGGCACCACTGCCTTATAGGTGCTCTGCTGTAGGCAGCGCGAGCCGTCCTAAAGTGCGTGGTATGGGTGGCCAGGTGATTGAAAGATTCAGCTTCTGCACTGTTCTTTCTGGTGGGAGGGGAGATAAGTCACATAATCGTCACTTAATCGTCTCTCCTCAAAACTCTCCAGCTGTTTCTCACACACTTCAGAGTGTGGCCGCCGCTGCTTCCTGGCCCTCTTCTCCCACTCGCTTTTGCTACATTGGATTTCATTATGGTCCAGAAGCACAGCAGGTGACTTCCCGCCTCTCAGCTTCTGCCCCGGCTCTTTCCTCTGCCTGGAACTTCTCTCTTCTAGATCTCTGCATGAGTTGCTCCTCATGTCATTTAGGATTCTGCCTAAATGCCACTTTTTCAGAGGCCCTCATTGACCACTCTGCCTAATATAGCCACCCCCTCACAATTCATTTGCTCTTTACCCTCGTGTTCTGAAATATCACTCTTTCTCTCTTTCCCACCCCTCTCTCTCTCCGAGTTTAGTTCTGTTTCTTTTTGCTAGACTATATACTCCACTTTTAGAGCACCCCCCGTGCTTAGGATGGTGTTTGGTATACACTGAATACCTGCCATTTTTTCTGGTGAATGAATGGACTGATAATCTATTAATAACATGGTATGTGTAATAGGAATATATAGACTCTAGGGAACATCCCGTGTGGGGGCCACACAGGTTCCCAATTTTCAAGGTGCAGAGACCACACAGAGATATCAGCAGTAGAAAAAGAAAAGATTATTATCTAACCAAAAATCCAGAAGACTCTAGGTAAACTTCAAGGTCACACATCAAACACACAACTTTTGTTTAACGCAAAAAGATCTCTTTTAGGTCAGGCAAGGAGACAGATTATTTGGCATCGTATTTCTATTATGAGTTCCAGATTACTCAGCGGCGGTTTGTTGATAATCCAGTTATAGAGTGGCTTGATCTGTAACCTTGAGTCATTCTCTTGTGTCTCTTATGAATTGTAAGTTGAAAGCCTAATGCTAGGGAAGTTGAAAACATAAGTAGTTTAGGGAAAACAAAACAGCAGCGGTAAAAATGTACTTAAGCACCACCCCCCGCTCCCCTACCTCGTACTCTGTTTTGATTTTAATGTAGAGATTTTCCACTCACCAGTGCTTTCTTCTCTTTCTCATACAGCCATGAATCCGTGTGCCTTTGCCCGCTGCAGCCATCTGTGCCTGCTTTCCTCACAGGGCCCTTATTTTTACTCCTGTGCTTGTCCTTCAGGATGGAGTCTGTCTTCTGATCTCATGAATTGCTTGAGAGGTATAGTATGCTCCTTGTGTGTGCTCTGAAGATGGAGCTGGTCATAGTTTGTGCCCAGCAGTGGAAACTAAACCCACTTGCTACTGAACGTGTGCTGTCCTTTGATCCCTTAGGTGTCTGCGGAATGATGTGTGTTGTATGGGGTGATGTCACTGAGTGCCTTGGTTGTAATATAGTTTCTGTATATGGAGCTCATGTTATCTGTGCATGTGACTGAACACTTGGTAACCTCATATTTTCTCTCACCTGGGTACAGTTAGACTTTTCTGACAAGCCATGATAATGGGAAGTTCTAAATTCTACACCTAAGAAGTAGGTTCTCAACGTTTGTGTTCAATTTTTCATGTCCATTGTCTCTTTCTCTCTCTTTTTTTGGCGGGGCGTAGGGGGGGAAGGGTAGGTGGGTGGAGATAGAGTCTTACTCTAATGCCCAGGCTGTAGTGCAGTGGTGCAATCATAGCTTACTGTAGCCTCCACTTTCCCGGCCCAAGCAGTTCTCCCACCTCAGCCTCCTGAGTAGAGGAGACTACAGGCACATGCCACCACACCCAGCTAATTTTTATGTATTTTTTTTTGCAAAGATAGGGTGTTGCCATGTTGCCCAGGCTGGTCTCCAAATCATGGCCTCAGGTCGTCTGCCTGCCTCAGCCTCCCAAAGTGCTGGGATTACAGGTGTGAGACACTGTTCCTGGCTCCATTGTCTCATTTTTATTCTTATAATCAATAGTCAATGCATGTTTCTAGCCTGGGTCTTCTGACTCCAATTTCAGGACTGTTGCTATTACCATCTGATACTTTAAGAAGGAGAATTATCTCTGCATGAGATATTGTAAGTGACTGTTTTAGCAATTTAATATTTTTCTCATCCTAGAGATATTTAACTGGGTCGATTAAAGAGTGTGTGGAGAATTATACTAAGTACTTAAGGGAGTAAGAAAAGAAGGAAAAGTTGGAGCCAGTTCACAAAACAGATTTCTTCTGGAGTGTGTATTTGTGTATAGCACACTTAAAAAATAATTCTTTATTGCTTAAAAATCTACGAAGTTACTCTAAACCCAAGTTTCTTTCATTTCTCAGTGAAGAGGTATAAATGAATGTATTTGGATACTGATGAAAATTGTTGTAGACTTCAACTTAAATGTTTAATGATCATACATTCCTAAATTAAGGGATAAAAGAGTCCTAATCTAGAAGGAAATTTAGTCCTAATCTGGAATGAAAAATAGATACTGAATTCCGGAAATTTTTAGTGTTTAGAGATTTTGCAGATGTAGGCTTACTGAAAATCAAATTCCATCAGCATGCAATATTGTGCAATGATACTCTCATGATGAAAGATTTTAATTATTGGTAATTCTCACAGAGGGACTGGCCTTTGCCATTTTTCCTCAGAGACTTATTATGTACCTAATCCTGGTTGACATTGTTTAATTTAGTGTGTCCCCAGAGTCTTTCAGGAGAAGATTAAATTGGGCTGTAGACATTTTGGATACAAAGCATTCTTTCAGCACACAAAGATTGTTGAATTGCACATTGGGGGTTGGCGTAATTAACATTACTCTCTGATGATGATTGATAAGTGTTAATTTTAAATAGTGTCTTTTGTCATTTCACAAATAATTCCACTAGCGGTTTTCTCATGGGTTGACGTTACTGAAGTGGAACTTTTTTGGTATTTCCCGGTTGGTTTCAGAGCACCAGCTGAGTAAATGATTGCCAGTATATGTCAACTGAAGAAAGGTTTCTACGTTTTTGTTTTTGTTTTTTTTTTTCCATAAAGAAGTTTAGAAAACTTGTTAACATTTGCAGGTGGAGACATTTTACTTGATTTGACTGTTGAATAGCTTTTAAAATAGTGTTTACTAAGTGGCTGGAATTTAGTGGAAGTGCTTCTGTGATACTGCTAAATAAGCAGATATTGCACAATATTGGCCTTGTAAAAACATGCATTAAAAAAGTCTGGAAGCAAAAACACACGAGTGCCAATAGTGATTATAGTTGGATAGCGGAATTATGAGATGGTTCTATTTATTTCCAATTTTATGTTATAATGAGTGCTTTCTCTATATGAGACATTTTTTATTCTTCTTTTTTTTTTTTTTTTTTTGAGACGGAGTTTCGCTCTTGTTACCCAGGCTGGAGTGCAATGGCGCGATCTCGGCTCACCGCAACCTCCGCCTCCTGAGTTCAAGCAATTCTCCTGCCTCAGCCTCCTGAGTAGCTGGGATTACAGGCACGCGCCACCATACCCAGCTAATTTTTTGTATTTTTTTAGTAGAGACGGGGTTTCACCATGTTGACCGGGATGGTCTCAATCTCTTGACCTTGTGATCCACCCGCCTCAGCCTCCCAAAGTGCTGGGATTACAAGCTTGAGCCACCGCACCCGGCCCTCATTTTTTATTCTTTACAAAATACATTCCCCATAATGCCAAAACCAAATAAACAAAATTCAAACCAAACATCACCTCAGCAACCCTAAAATTACTCCAAAAACAAATAGGCTTCTGACTCAGTCTCAGCAGCACAAGGCACTTGCTTGAGTGATTTTGTGCAAGATAAGAGGACTCTCCTTGCTCCAGGGAAGGCTGCAGTGCTGATCAGCTTGTGCAGGGTATGATTTAAGGAGGACCTAGGTTTGGGGGTCATATATATTGTCATTCAATTACAACATTGATTTCCCTTTCCTGACTATAGTGTCTTCATGACTCTGCTGACACTAACATTAATGGGATTATGACATGAAAAAATAGAAATAGGGAGATAATCTTTAATATCAAAAGACAGAGACACACCGACCTAGGACAACTTACCTGTCATTACCTCCTGAACTCCTTTCCATCCAATCCTAGATGCTTCTGTGCCTACCCCTTCATGCCATTGTCATAATGAATTGTAAGGGCTCATATACTTGGTCTTGCCCTCTAGATGCTATGTTTCTTGAGGACAAAGCCTCTACCTGGTCTGTAGCTGTATGCTCAGACCAGCTTATTGCCGGTGGCAGTTCTTGGCGGCACTCAGTAAATGTTGAGTGAAAGACAAGCTCTCCAATATCGATTTTTGCTCTTTCCCCAGTCCTCTGGTTTTTACCCATTTGGTCCTAAGATACGTGTGCAGTGTTGTGAAATCGCTTCCTTTTGCTTTCCCGCATAGCACTTTTCAGGCACCTCCCTGTGCCACCTGTTGTCTTACTGGCCACTTCCATTCTATTGCTCCCCTGATGTCATCCCCCGCCATGACGATCACAGTTTCAGCCAGTGCGGCCTTAGAGGAGGTCCTGCTCTCTAGTCCATTGCATGCAAATGTTCATTGGTGGTAAATGTTCTTAATATGCCAGCCCTTATCAGATTAAGGGCTTAAGACATGATTTCCAGGAAGGAGTAAAAGCAGGTGGTGCTTAAGGGAAGAGCACCATGGAGAAGTCAGGAAGGCCCATATATGATGGATGAGATATGCAGAGTTTTTAGGCCCTGAACAATGCTTTGGCTGAGAATTACTCCAATTAAGCAAAGGGAGATTACCCATTCAAAAGGGTAGCATCAGGTTTTGAGTGAGTACAAATTTAAAGTCCCCTATAAAATTGGGACAGAGATACAGTTTCTACCGAGCCAAGGAACATTAATAACATATAATCAATAAACAATTAAATATCTCAATATAATTTCATGGTACAGCTGAAACTCATAATCTAGCTTTTTTTTTTTTTTTTGAGGCAGAGTTTCATTCTTGTTACCCAGGCTGCAGTGCAATGGCGCGATCTCGGCTCACTGCAACCTCAGCCTCCTGGGTTCAGGCAATTCTCCTGCCTCAGCCTCCTGAGTAGCTGGGATTACAGGCACGCACCGCCATGCCTAGCTCATTTTTTTTTTGTATTTTTAGTAGAGACGGGGTTTCACCATGTTGACCAGGATGGTCTCGATCTCTTGACCTCGTGATCCATCCGCCTCGGCCTCCCAAAGTGCTGGGATTACAGGCTTGAGCTACCGCACCCGGCCACATTTTTTTTTTTTTTTATTATTGCAGTTAAACCAAATGAAATGAGTGGTAATTTGATACTCAATAAGTAGTACCTGGCTATTTGCAGTGCAATGATGAAAAACATAGATTTTGGAGTCCAGGGGGCCTGGTTGTGTGACCTTGTTTTAATTGCTTGATTTGATTTTTTTGTGTCTTATTTGCAAACTGGGGGAGACACCTATCTAACCAACAAGATTAGGAAGCTTGAGGGAGATAAATTAAGGGAACTATTTACCTGATGTATGCAGTGTAGCATATGTTCTCAATAAATGAGAGGCGATTTTCTCTGCAATTGCAGTCATTTGGAAGAGACTCAATGTGGAGCAGCTGACAGAGGAAGGGCTTGGAAGTGAATGGGCGGGGTCCATCTCCTATTACTGTTTCCTGCAGAAGTCATGGAGCTCCTGCAAGTCTCATTTGCTCCAGCTGAAAACAACTTTGCAGGCTGCTTGTGAAAGACTATACATTGTAGTACTTGAAAAATGTAAAGCATTGGCCAGGCGTGGTGGCTCATGCCTGTAATCCAAGCATGTTGGAGGTCAAGGCAGGCGGTTCACCTGAGGTCGGAATTTCAAGACCAGCCTGATCAACATGGTGAAACCTCTTCTTTATTAAAAAAAAAAAAGAAAAAAGAAAAAAAAATGTAAAGCTTAATAGTTACAAAATTTACATTAGACTAAATTTAAATTTGTCCTAGGTTAATAGAGACTGACTTATTTCTCAGTAATAGAAATGATAGGAACAAGGAAAAGCTAATGAGATGTGAAAATGAGTAAGGAGAAAGTACCCAAGTATCCTGCTGAAGACGTAAAGCTTCCCAGGCTATAAAAATAATGAGAACACCATTTTTAGCTTATTGAAGTTATGTAATCATTAATCATTTCATACTTTGTCTTAATATGTGATATATCTTATAATGTATCTTAATACAAAACTTAGATTCAAAAGTTTTCCTTTACTCAAAAAGGAATTTTAAAATAAAACTCTAATCTTGACGGGGATCAGAATAAAGATTAAATTATTGTTGAAAAAGGAGCTTTTATTAATTATTCAGGAGGCAAAGTGAACTGATAGTTTAATATATTATGGGAATGTTTAAGTTACAATGTGTAGATAGTTTTGCAAACTTTGGAAGATACTATTTACATATTCACCTAAGCATTCATCCATTTATGCAGTCATGTGGTCATCCATTTAGTTAGCAAAATTTATTGGGCAACTATTTTATGCCAGGACCTGGGACACAGTGATGAGCAAATCAGACACAGTCATTGACCTTTGGGAGTTAAAATCTTGTAGGGAAGACAGACACTAGTCAAATAACAATTGATGGGACTATACATTGGATTTATTAAAGTTTCAATAAATACTAGGCAACACTTTGTAGTGTTGTTTTATTTTCTGAATAGTCTTAAAACTAGTAAGCTGCCATTCACAGGAATAGTCTAAATAATTTTTTCCACCTTTTTTTTTTTTTTTTTTCCCCAAAACTCAACTCTCCTTTTCCTGAGTTCAGTGTTAATGAGGTTTGTCTGTGTGGAAGTGAAAGAACTTCCTGTCTGTGAGGTTTAGCAAACATGGATAGCTTATCAGTGTAAGTAAGGACTTAATGAAGAGTAAGATAAATACCTGCCTTGAAGAAGTCTAGACAGTGCTATATGTGGGGTTGGAGGTCTTGTGGCCCAGCAGCCCACGGAAACCCTGTGAAAGGCCCATGATTGACAAAGTACATTCTATTTATTGCTGCAATGCTCAATGTCATTTTAGCCCATATGATTGTAATAGGCCACTGCTTTCCATGACTCTAAATGTCTGGGAATAGTGGGACATGATTTTGACTGATATTCTTCTATTTTCACAGATGAACAACCATTCTTAATAACTGTAAGACAACATATAATTTTTGGAATCTCTCTTAATCCTGAAGTGAAGAGCAATGATGCTATGGTCCCCATAGCAGGGATACAGAATGGTTTAGATGTTGAATTTGATGACTCTGAGCAATACATCTATTGGGTTGAAAATCCGGTAAGTTTTGAATAACATTCCAAGTATGTAATTTATTCATGAAGAGCCTGCCTGCACTGATGTTTTCTTATAAGCACACTTTTGTTATGTGGGTAAAAGGGAAATGATGTGGAAATTAATTTATCACTAAGTTTTTGGATTCAATGAGGGGTATAAACGTGAGCTTGGCCTGGAGCAAAGATCATAAAACTCTTTAGCTTTAGAATAAGAAACAAATTTAAGCTATTGCGTATTATTTACTCATTCAGCAAATATTTTGTAGAAGTGCCTACAATTTGCCCTGCCACTGCATTACCTGCTTCTTACCACAGAATACATGCCAAGAAGCAGCAGTCACAAAGCTTGCCCCTAGAGGAGTCTTAAGCTAGTAGAAAATATTAGGCGAATATAAAAATGATCGAAACTCAAGACAAAAGTAGTAGTTCCCTAAGGGAATTCGGTGAAAGCATTTGATGTGGTGCTGGGGCCTTCCTTCAGAATCTGTGCCTCTAGGGTAAACGTGAACACTCCTCCAGTTCTCTTCCTCAAGGGACATTTTCTTCAGCCTTCAGGGAAAAAACCTGTAAGAATGAAAAAAGGGCAAGGAGAATAGAAACAGGGAAGAAAAGAAAGATCTTTATATTTCATGTTTATCACCCGTATGCAAAATACACTCCTGGCCTTCTGAGCCACATCTGTGACTTAGGTGTTTCTTATGAGTCTTAATGCCTGTGGTAGTTAAGAACTATCTCTGTAGCCAGTACTGGAGAGAGCCTGAATAGTAAGCCTTGTGTATTCCTGTGACACACTGAAAAATACTTTGAAGCCTACCCACCGGTGCTGAACCTTTGTTTGCCTTTCCTCTGAGGATGAGGAGTGTTCAAGAAACACAGCAGCTGGCAGTAGCCACAGTGAAGAAAGGGTTCTTATGCAGGAGCCATGGCCTTGAAACTGCTCACCTCCCCTTGTCTTTCTTTCCAGGGTGAAATTCACAGAGTGAAGACTGATGGCACCAACAGGACAGTGTTTGCTTCTCTATCTATGGTGGGGTCTTCTATGAACCTGGCCTTAGATTGGATTTCAAGAAACCTTTATTCTACCAATCCTAGAACTCAGTCAATTGAGGTAACGATTCCATAATACTATTTACACAAGCATTGGATTTAGATTCATGTAAACCATATTCTCAGGAATAGATCTCGTATGGATTTTGGAATCATTTTTAGCAAGAAGAAAAAGGGAAAAAATATTAGTGTTAACTATCAAAGTCTCTGAAGCGGAGGAAAAATGCCTTAAAAGAGTCTGTCTCTCTCTCTTTTTTTTTTTCTCGAGACAAAGTCTTATTCTGTCACCCAAACTGGAATACAGTGGCATCATCTTGGCTCACTACAACCTCCAGCTCCTGGGTTAAGTGATTTTCCTGCCTCAACCACCTGAGTAGCTGGGATCACAGGCATGTACCACCATGCCCGGCTAATTTTTTGTGTGTTTTTAGTTAGAGACAGGGTTTCACCATGTTGGCCAGGCTGGTCTCAAACTCCTGACCTCAAGTGATCTACCTCCTTTGGCCTCCCAAGGTGTTGGAATTGTAGGCGTGAGCCACCACACCCAGCTTGCAAAAATAAATTATCTGAGCTTTCTACTGCTCTATTTTGTTTCCTCCTAATTATTGATACTACCATGTCTCCATAAAAGTATTTTAGGTAATTTAAAAAATAATATATAAGAAGATAAATAAAAGTTACATAAGGAATTCACCATAAAGGGAAGATTATGGTAAGCAGGGATTTTTAATTTTTTTATTTTCCTACTATTTTTCCTCATCTAATCTTCAATGCTATTTCAGTTATCAGCCAAATTTATAGTTTGCCTCTGTTCTTAGATGGAAATATTTCTATGGCTCCATTACAATTTTTCTAACAGTAAAACATAAAGTAGAACCTTGATTCTAATTCCTTTGATACTCTCTTCTTCATGATAAGTGTTCTTTTTACTCTCATTCTGAGAAGAAATTCTAGACGAGGCACAGGAGACTTCCCAAAGCAAGAAGGTTTTGGAGGGGGATAGTTAGTACTGACAATCCACTGCTTTAGGTGGATTGCCCTAAATCCACCTGGCAAGACAGTTTTTCTTTGGTGCGTTCATAAAGATAAATACTAAAGGTGAGGAATGTGCACAGCAGCCTGGTGGCTAATTTAGAGCACCTATCTATACTGAAAAACACTCTCTATAGACTAAAAACATAGCCTGTGTAGAGTTCGGTAACATCTGAGGTTTCATCATCCACTGATGATCTTGGAATATATTCCCCATGGATGTGTGGGGATAACTGTTTTCATTTCTGCCAAATGAAGAAGTAGGGAAAAGGTGTCCCAGGCAGAGAAAAGAGCTCTCACTGGAACAGTGCTTGAGTTTACAAAGGTTTTTCACTAACATCTGATTTAATCCTCACAACATTCCTGAGGGCAGGCAGGTCTGGTAGCCATTCATGGTAAGATGGATATTTGCAATATGCACAGATATCTCAAACCAGGTAGAATCATCAGGTGTGAACAGGAAGGGCCCCTTGGAGGCTCCTCTGGTTCAAGCTCTTTGTTTTTTTTAACCTAAGAAACCAAAGCCCACAGAAGTTAAGAAATTGTCTTAAATGGTCAGCTTTGCTGCTCTAATTCGGGGCAGTATTCTCTCTTTGCACTTTTATAAACTACAACTCCAACAATCCAGACTGGTTGACCCCTCTGACAGTGGCAGAAAATATTTTTCATGATTTCAACTAAAAATATCATCCTCCCATTAAATATAGGCAACATCTACTGCCTAAGACCCTTACTACGAAATTCACATCTCTTATTCTGTCTCTTGGTATCTTGCTTGGTAAATGGGGTTCTTCTGTTTTAAACTGATAGTTTTCCAAAAGCAGGGGCATGTCTTTCCTGTTAGTGTTAGGCACAATGCAATAGCAGCCAGTCGGAGAAGAACTGAACATGCGTGTGTGTATGGATTGGAAAGGCCACTTTTGCCACATGAACCAAAACTTTGTAATTACAGCCCGATGCAGTATGGCACATAGGAAAGATATTTTGATTTGGAGCCCAAAGACCTGGCTTTGAGTCTGGCTTGCTTGCTCATTTTATTCATTCATTTAACGAGCACTAGTAAATGCTTTCTATGAATCAGTTGGTCCTGGATATTCAAAGATGAATAAAACATTTTTTTCCTGTCTTTAAGTAGCTCACATATCTGTGAGATAGATACATAAACAAAGACCTGTGCTCCACTGTGGTAAGTGTTGTAAGACCAGTGAATATCAAGTGCTAGTGATTGGAGGCAGAGGTAAAAGTGAGGGGAGAGAGCATGCAGACTTCCCATTCATGGGTACTTGTGAGCTGAGTCTTGAAAGATGACTAATATGTCCTCCCTTATCCGAGGCTTTCACTTTCTGAGGTTTCAGTTACCTGCAGTGGCCTGAGAATAGGTGAATACAGCACAATAAGGTATTTAAAAGGAGAGAGAGAGAGAGAGAGAGAGAGAGAGACCACATTCACATAACTCTTATTACAGTATATTGTTATAATTCTATTTTCTGATTACTCTCAATCTCTTACTGTGTCTAATTTATAAATTAAACTTTATCATAGATGTGTATGTATAGGAAAAAACATAGTATATGTAGAGTTCAGTACTAGTCGAGGTTTCAGGCATCCATTGATGATCTTGGAATGTGTCCCCCATGGATGAGGGGGAACAACTGATCTTGTTTTTGCCAAATGAAGATGTAGGGAAAAGGTGTCCCAGGCAGGAAAAAACAGTTGAATAAAGACCCTGAAACATGGAAATGCATTTTGTAACTGGGGACAGCACAGCGTTTTCTCCACTCATGAGCTGTTTGACCTTGGACAAATTACTTCTCCGAGCCTCTGTTTTCTCATCTGTACAATGGAGTTCTTGGGTGAATAAGTGAAAGTACTTCATAAAACTGTGGTATCCTGTAAATACAGAGCACTGTTTCCTTCAAATGATTAATATTTTCAGAAGATCCATAAAAGACCTATGAGAATAATGATCCAAGGGCAAATTGCCCTTTTAATAGTTTTATTGGTGTTTCTCACTAAAACCATTAAATTATTTGCAATTTAAATGATACATAATTCGTTTTCCAAGAATTATTTTAAATTGTAAATTTATATTATAAATAATTCTTCCAGGAGATTGTTGGATTAATTAACAAAATAGGAATCGTGTTAACTTGCTGTTTACCTGTATAATATTCCTTTCACGTTTAACTCCAACTTGAAAATAAAAGAGAAATCCACTAGGGGTAGCTGTGTGCCCATCCACTAAAAGAAATTTTATAGCTGAACTGTGAAGCCTACAGAGTGGCAGTGTGAGAGAGAACTCTACATATTCCAGAAAACAAGGAAAGGAGCTTTTAACCAAAGAGATCCTTAGTCTTAGGAAAAGGAGAGAGATTATAGCAGAAAGAGGCAACTGAGAAAAGTTACCTTAGTCCAAGCAGGAGTGAAAGATACCAGACAAAAGAGAGAAAAATCTAGAGAAAAGAATGAGGGAGAGAAAAATATATATGTGTGTGTGTGTGTGTGTGTGTGTGTATGTATGCATATTTAAGAGACAGAGAAATGCAAATGATCTATTTGTATTGAAAAGCAACTTTATAGAAAAACCTTAATGTAAAAATCAACAGGCATTTTCTTTTTTTTTTTTTTTTTTTTTTTTTTTTTTTTAGACGGAGTTTCGCTCTTGTTACCCAGGCTGGAGTGCAATGGCGTGATCTCGGCTCACCGCAACCTCCGCCTCCTGGGTTCAGGCAATTCTCCTGCCTCAGCCTCCTAAGTAGCTCAGATTACAGGCATGTGCCACCATGCCCAGCTACTTTTTTTTGTATTTTTAGTAGAGACGGGGTTTCACCATATTGACCAGGACGGTCTCGATCTCTTGACCTCGTGATCCACCCGCCTTGGCCTCCCAAAGTGCTGGGATTACAGGCTTGAGCCACCGCGACCGGCTCAACAGGCATTTCCTAATTTCTTACTAGTTGTCTCTTAGACTGTCTCAGACACATACTAAAATAGCTTTGTTGCCATAAGAAACTTCCTTCTAGTCCAATAAACCATATTTCTATGTGCTGTATCAGGGTCCTGTTAACATTGTGATTATTTCCCCTTTGCTGATGTTCTTGGTAAAAAAACACAAAAAAATTGCGATTGTAGCAGTAAGAATAACAAACAGATAGCATTGGGAAAGCCACTAAACCTTTCTAGGCCTCTTTTTCTTCATCTGTATTGAGAAAAATAATGGGATCTACCTCACAGAATTATTCGTGAGGATCAAATACAATAATGCTTGCTCTAATACCTCATATGGAGGAACTGACCAGTAGATGGACCCGTTAAACAATAGGAGAAGTTTACTGTACACAGTTGTGCTGGGTGCTGTGCTAAGTGTTTTACCTGTGCTATCTCTTAGTCCTGTGGGCTCTATGCAGAAGGTAATGCTTTCATCCACATGTGACTGATAAACTAAGTTCAGCGAGTTGAATTTATTTGCCTCAGGTTGTACAGTCAGGACCTGGCATGGCAGAGAATTCAGCTCATGTGTTTCAGCTTAGACTGTTGATCTGGGACAGAATTCACTGTACCTCTGAGTAAATTTGGACTGTTTTGATCAACTGTGTTGGCAGTGACTGGCCACTGAGTGTCATGGCCTGGTCACTGTGGTGCAGGAAAGCTATGGGGGTTCTCATTTGTCTTCCAGAGATTTCTCTTAGCTTTTTCTGAAGGATTTTCATAGTTTCTTCAGGCAGTGGCTCTGCTGTTTTCCCAGTTGAATCTTTCTTTTATCCATAAAAATGTTCTGTCCTGAAATTTTAGGTGGGTTAGAAGTAGGAACTTGGGAGGTGCTTTTCCTTCTCTTACTCTTTTTTTTTTTTTTTTTTTTTTAAATGATGGAGTTTCATCATGATGGCCAGGCTGGTCTTGAACTCCTGACCTCAGGTGATCTACCCATCTCAACCTCCCAAAGTGTTAGGATTACAGGCATGAGCCACCTTCGCCCAGCCTTCCTTCTCTTACTCTCATTTCCTATTGAGCTAATTTCCTCATTTCCCTGAAGTGCAATAGAGATGATCTGAATCTCATCCAAACCCTCTCTTATCTATCCCTAGTCATGCTTTGTAATGCGTTCTCCTTCATCTAAGTTTTCTTTGGCTGTCTTATGAAACTCGGCTCCAATAAGTGATTTTATGCTGTAGGTTTTGACACTCCATGGAGATATCAGATACAGAAAAACACTGATTACCAATGACGGGACAGCTCTTGGAGTTGGCTTGCCAATTGGCATAACTGTTGATCCTGTTCGTGGGTGAGTATTTGTAAATGGCACGTGTCTTCCATGCGGCATTGCTCTTGTCAGTGTCGGGGCCTGACAAAATGGAAGATTTCAAATTTAGGACATCCTCTGACTTCAGATGTCAACATTTGAAAAACAACAGATCTCAGTAAGAAAGAGAAATAGCTCTGACCTATATTTAATGTGCAAGATGTTGTTTGTATTTTGTTCTATGGTCTTCGAATGAACAACACTGGATTTAAAATTAATTCCAAACAAACAAGAATTTTAGAGATTTTAAAATAGCATTATAAGAATTGACAGTATTCTTATATTGGTGACACTTAGCATGACTGTGGGGAGAGCTGGAACCAGAGGCTTAGAGTAGGGAGGTATTGACCACATGGGAGATACAGCAGGTAAGGTCATTTGGGGACAAATCATGGAGGGCCTTTAATGTCATGCTAAGGAGTTGGACTTTATTCTTTTGAGTACTAAGGAGCAAGCAGGGATTTTTTTAAAAAAATTTCAACTTTTATTTTAGATAATAGAGGGTATATGTGTAGGTTTGTTACATGAGTATATTGTAGAGATAGTGACCATAATACCCAATAGTTTTTCAACCCCTGCCCTCTTCCCTTCCTCCCTGCTCTGATAGTCCACAGTGTCTGTTCTTCTCATGTTTATGTCTGTGTGTGCTCCATGTTTAGCTCTCACTTATAAGTGAGAACACTGGTTAAGTACCCATCCACATTGTATGCAACAAGATACTAATGTTTCAGCCTTTGCCTATTGGATTGTGAGCATCATGAGAACAAGAAATACACATTGCCATTTAAATATTTAAATTATATGTCACTGACTCAAATCTACCTTCTGTTTTGTTACATGCTGATGTTTTTCATGGTTGTAGGAAGCTATACTGGTCAGACCAAGGAACTGACAGTGGGATTCCTGCCAAAATTGCCAGTGCTAACATGGATGGCACATCCATAAAAACGATCTTCACTGGGAACCTTGAGCACCTGGAGTGTGTCACCCTTGATACTGAGGAACAGAAACTCTACTGGGCAGTTGCTGGAAGAGGAGTGGTATGAGCACCCTTTCAGTCTTTTGGTCTTTATGCTGAGCTGGTGTAACTGATGCTGAGTGTTCCGAGCTGTCAGGCAGTGGTTGTTGAAGAGTCTTACTCAGTAACTTGTACCAGTGTTTCACTGACCTTTCTCCCAATAACTTCTCTCCCTTGCATATACCTCACCCTAGCTGAAGTCCAGTTCTTTATAGTATGTGCATAGTTCCCTATAGGATAATGTTTATTAATTTTTCCACCAACCTTTTTTTTCTTCAGGATAAGTTAATTCCATTTGTCATTTCTTACTTGACCTTTCAGAGCCATTTCTTTCATGTTTCAGTGATTTCAGTGTTTTCCTTTGAAAGTACTCTGGGTTCTCCAATTATAGAGACTAAAAGAATATACATATATATATATAGGATATGTATCTATAATATAAATGGTACATAATATATATCTATACATATCTATTCTATATACGGCATATAGAATAGATATCATATTTATAAAATAGAATATAATATAGAATATAGACTATATCTATAATATATATAGAACATACAATTTATATTTCTGTATAGGATATAGGTATATTCTATGTATCTACCTATGTGTGTGTGTATGTATGTATGTATCTATTTATCTATCTAGCAAGCTTCTGAGCTCACCATCCCCTCATAGCTACACATTATTCTCTAATATTCTAACATGATTAATGCACATGTGAAACTTTATTTAGTTGATAATTTTAAGCTCCAAGATTGGGTTCATTACATTCTACAATAAGAAGCAGAAACTATAAAGTCTCATTCACTCATTGATACAGTATTCACTGCTGTGCTTATGCAGCTGAGCTGGGGCTAGGCACATAGACGGTGCTCAATAATAATTATTGATTAAGCATTGCTTTGGGTGTTGAATTGAATATATGCTAGTCCCTTTCTTGCTTTTTAATAGTAGTTATTTCAGATCCTTGACGTTGATGCTTTTGATAATATTGTGCAATAGGTTTAGCTTTCAGTTCATTATTTGTTCAACAAATATTAACTTCACTCCTAATATGGACCTATAATGGTGGTAAGCTTTGGAGATTAAAAAGAAGTGGTGACGTATGTGAAAACACTTTGCAGAGTTGGTGCCTGTGCGCAATATGAGGGAGCTCTTGTTACATGGTATGGTTTCACCAAACAAATCTGACAGGACACGGCTTCAAAATCTGTGAGGTTGTCAGTGGTGTGACTCTCCAACCTTTCTCCTAGGCTAGTTCCCCTATTTCTTCTTTGCTCTCCTGGTTTACTTATCACCAAATCCTGCAATCCATCCTCAGGCTTTCATTCATGCCCAGATCTTTTCTGCCACCCCCACCATTCTGAGCAACCTCTCTCCAGCCTGGACTAGGCATGGCCCTGAGTGGTGAAGCCTGTTTTCATGTTGGAGACATGTTTTCTTCATAAAGCCACAATCAGCAAGTTGGATCATGGCTCAGCTTGGAGCCTCACCCGGAGGAGTAGCTCCCAGCACTTCCGTGAGCTTGCTCAGCTAATCCAGTCCTGGTCTTCACTGATTCTGCAGCTCTTTTCCAAGCTCATCTTCCTTATGTTCTAAGTTCTAGAACTTCTGTCAGTTTCTAGGGCATAACCGGTCTTGTAACTGCTGGGCTTCCTTGTCAGGTGTGGCAGTAAAGCCACACTTTGTGTCTCTTACCAATACCTAGCCCATATTTCGGCACAGAATGGGCACTTGAGGCAGGTGTTTGGAGTGAAATTAAACCAGCTACAACTGCAGTTCATTTTTTTTCCAGAAGCAGATTGCTTGTCATTTCCACTTAGGGACTTTATTCTTGTGGTTCTTTGCCAGTTTTCCCAAGCCATTTTGATTAAAGCTTGTTATCTGTTCCGAAATAATGGCACCATCTTTGGCCCCGTCCTGTCTTGCTGTCCTCTGTGGTTTTTTGGGGGCATATTTCCAATCTCTGTTACAGAAATTGTCAGTGAAGGTGTTAAACCCAGGGTCAGTCAGCTCCAGTCAGGCCCATACTTAGATGTTTGAGTACATCCTTGACCAGCATATCACATGCAGGGACTAGTGGTTTAGCTACTTTTTCTTCACTGTGCCATCTGAAAAGGTTGACTGACTTATGTGAGCTCTGTCTTCATTATCAGTGAAATGGGCATGATGACATTTTCCTGAGCTGCTGCTTGGAATAGTTTTGCTTATCAAATCAGAGAATAGATGTGAAAATTTCTGTAAGGGATCGAAGGCTGTATAAATGTGAGACGTTAAAATTGGGAGAATATTAGTGTTTATGTGTTCCAAATTTTCACTACGAATCCATGAAACTGATGAAAATTTCAATTCTTTAGATTGAAAGAGGAAATGTGGATGGAACAGGTCGAGTGATCCTGGTACACGAGCTTTCCCACCCCTGGGGACTTGCAGTCTACGGTTCTTTCCTTTATTATTCTGATGAACAGTATGAGGCCATTGAAAGAGTTGACAAGGCCACTGGGGCCAACAAAATAGTCTTGAGAAATAATGTTCCAAATCTGAGGGGTCTTCGAGTTTATCACAGACACAGTAAGTATTTGTCGCTGAAATACATTCACGGATGTATAATGCGTATTCACACATAACTTACATCTGTAAGCACACACCCACACCTAGTTCCATGTACATACACATGCATACAAATTGAAATTACCCAAAATATTTAAAAAGTGGTAATGAAGTCTTAAGCAAGGTTAAGTGCCAAGGGCTAATTTGGCATCTGAAAGGCCAGATGGACTTCAGAGTAAGTTTATTTCCTTTCTCTTCCCATTACTTTCAGTTCCTTACTTTGCTTTTGCTTCATAGCACTCCCTGACATATTATCTGTTTGTGTTACTCATTAGAATATAACCTCTGTATGGGCAGGCATTTTGTCTATCTTGTTTACTTCTCAATATTCAGTGATTAGAATAGTGCCCGGCTCATAGAAGGTGCTCAGGAAATACTAGTTGGATGCCTGCTGGAAAAGTGTTAATGGGATGGAAGTTTTAATTTAAAAGGAATACTTCTGTATATTTCCTATTTCAACATTTTTTTTTTCAAAGATAATCTAACTTCTGATTTACTCCTTTAAGTCAGCATTATGATACAGGTGTTATTTTTTGGTGTATTTTATAGCTTTAGTCTCCAACCAAAGATGATCAAATAATTTGTTTCCTGTCCTATAACCTAAGTTTGTCAGTAGGTATTTTTAATTTTTTTTTTTTTTTTTACTGAAAGTGAAAGAAACACATACAATAGAAATTAAAAGTTTTATTTTTCCATAGATTATTGGGGTACAGGTGGTGTTTCGTTACATGACTAAGTTCTTCAATGGTGATTTGTGAGATTTTGGTGCACCTATCACCCAAGTGGTATATAGCGCACCCTATTTGTAGTCTTTTATCCTGTGCCCCCCACCCTTATTCTTAGGCCTTTGTGTCCTCATAGCCTAGCTCCCACGTATCAGTGAGAACATACAATGTCTGGTTTTCAACTCCTGAGTTACTTCACTTTGAACAGTAGCCTCCAACGTCATCCAGGTCACTGCAAATGCCATTAATTCAAGGAATAGTCTTTAAATCTTCTTATTTCATATATTAAAAAAAAAAACAACACAATCACATTATTGATCATGTAATGGAACATAATAAGTGCCAGTTCATAGGAAAATTATGAACAGATTCATATACTGACCTCCCTAATCCTCACATGATTTATAGAAGAATATAATTGAAGCCCCATTCTGTAACTATTATACAGTAGTTGGGATACTGCTTTCATACATTTAGGTGTTAATGTATAACCTCTAATCTCTCCAATATTGTTTTTCATTTGTTAATTCAGCTGCTATATGTTAGTTATCAATTTTAAGAATAAATTAGTTGGTGATTCAAAGAAATTTGAGATGGGGTGGTAAGTAGCTAGGATCAAAAGTTACAAATGGATTTTGTTTTCATTTAGATGCTGCCGAATCCTCAAATGGCTGTAGCAACAACATGAATGCCTGTCAGCAGATTTGCCTGCCCATACCAGGAGGACTGTTTTCCTGCGCCTGTGCCACTGGGTTTAAACTCAATCCTGATAATCGGTCCTGCTCTCCATATAACTCTTTCATTGTTGTTTCAATGCTGTCTGCAATCAGAGGTTTCAGCTTGGAATTGTCAGATCATTCAGAAACCATGGTGCCAGTGGCAGGCCAAGGTATGCCAATTCCAGTATAAGTCAGATTTGACTTCCTCTGGGACCAGGCTGAAATCCCTGGTGCCGTGAAAGCATTTATTTATGTTTGGATTCAGTGCATAATGAAGCTTGCCTTTCCCTTTAAATCAAATGGCACAGCCTAAAGTGTTTTTCAGACTTCAGGGTGTATCAGAATCATCTGGAGGGCTCATGACCACACAACTCCAGGCCCCATCCCCATATTTTTCCAATTTTGTAGTCTGGGGTAGGGCCAGAGCATCTGCACTTTTAATAGACTCCCAGGGCATGCTGATGGTGATCCTATGGATCACGCTGAGAACCCCAGGCCTAGAGCAATATACAATGTAGCATGGGTTTGCAAGAAGTACTACAGAGTTGGTATTCTAAAGAACTCTGCCCTGTTTCTATTAATGGAGATTCAGGGTAGAAAATATACTACTATTTAATATGGTAATGAAATAGTCCACAAATATGATTTATTAATATATATTTGGTGAATTGAAGCAAAAGAGTTCACAGTATTAGTCTCTCCTTAGTAACTGTATTTTGCAGCACTTTGTGCTTACATACTGTGAATGTGTAAAATGATCACTTGCTTCCTAGATGAACCAAGGTTTTTAGGTGTACCTTAGCACAAGAAGAACTAAAAGATTTCTAGCATTGCTAGGAGAATGTCACAGACTAAAGATAGATACAGAGGGCAGAAAGAAAAGAGAAAAGGTTGAAGTGAACGAAGGGGTGGAAGAGATGGTCAGAAATGCACCTAGCGGAAGGAGTCAGAGCTTCCAGGCCCACACGTCCTCCTGCCTGATGGTCATGTTCACATGGACTCATGACTCATCTTTGTTTTTCCATATCTAAGTTACCATCTTGTAAAAATATTACAAATTCGATAGTTTTTTCCCCCAGCTTTTCATTAAAAAAATTTCAAACACAGAAATGTTGAAAGATAGCAAATATCCTCAGACTCTTTAACAAGATTTAACAGTTAACATTCCATCACATTGGAGCTCTCAATCTGTGTGTGTGTGTGTGTGTGTGTGTGTGTGTGTGTGTGTACGTACATGCAGATATATTCACATTCATTTTTTATGAACCTTTTGAAAATAAATTTTAATGCCATGCCACTTTATCCCTACATATGCTAGCACACAGTTTTAAAGGGTATTATTAAATATTCATAATCATATTTCTCCAGCTGGCCTCACAACATTTTATATATAGCTGTTTCGTTCCATCCAAGACCTAATCAAGATTCATGCATTGCACTGGGAATATCTCATTAGTTTCTTCTAGTTTGGAGTACTTGCCTCTAGCTTTTTGCTATGACATTGATGTTTTAAAGAGACAGAACTGTTGTCTTTGAGAATCCCACACTGAGGATTTGTCTAAATATTTAGCTTGTCTTTCATTTTCATCCTGCAGCTCTCATGAAATGGAAGTTAGGTCTAATTGCTTGATTAGATCAAGGTTAAATACATTTAACAAGAATATAGGTTATGCTGTGTACTTGATACAGAATCTTATTAGGAAGAACATAATGTCAGCTTGTCCTGTTCTTAGTGATGCTTGAGTTTGATCACTTGGTTAAGGTGGTCCCTGCTATATCGCTGCTTTTCAAAAGTGTATTTTTTTCCTTCTTAATTTGTGTGAAATCTATGCAGTCACTCTTAGGCCCTGTAAACATCTTGCCTTCCAAGCACCTTTTACCCATTGGTTTTGGCAGCCATTGATGATCCTTGTCTGAAATAATTGAGGATTGCAAAATGGTGATTTTCTTATTGTAGCATTCCCTTTATGTTTGTTAGGTAATCTTCTATAAACGAGAGCTCTTTGTTTCCCCCCAGTTTATCTTTTAAAAATTTATCATTGTGGGGTCAAATTTTTATCTTTTTAAATTCAGTGTGTTATAATCAATTGCTGTAATCTTTCTTTTGATGTCCTAGTTGATCCATTTTGGCCAGGCAGAGCCTTTTCATGTGGCCACCTGTATACTTCTGTGTACGCCTTGTTTCTTGGTACAATAAGATATTTCATGCTCACCTCATACCTTCCCTGGCTAACCCTATAATCAGTATTTCTCCTGGGATCCACAGGTCCACATTGGGGAAAAGAGTATTTAGAAATCAAGCTGTGGTTTGCAGGTCTGCTCACTGTAACTGGAAAAAAAGGATTTCATTTTATAATGGGGAGATGCTCAGCAGTGGGGTGGGAATGAGGGTTTGAGAGGAAGGACAAACATTTAAGAGTTCTAGTTCCAGTGGCAGCATTGTTGAATTATCTTTTCTTAACTGTTCCAGGACGAAATGCCCTGCATGTGGATGTTGATATGTCCTCTGGCTTTATTTATTGGTGTGATTTTAGTAGCTCAGTGACATCTGATAATGCAATCCGTAGAATTAAACCAGATGGATCTTCTTTGATGAACATTGTCACACAGGGAATAGGGGAAAATGGCGTCCGGGGTATTGCAGTGGATTGGGTAGCAGGTATGTAAGCTGTATGTGATTTTAATGTGTTTGCATCTCTGTCGTCTTATTTTATGCTAGAAAAAGTTTAGCCTAACTGCATGTGCTACAGATTTGTTTTTCTAGACAAGTATTAAGATCATTTAAGATACGTTGTATCTAGATAAAGCTATGTATCTATTTGATAAATGATACGGTGTTTCAGTTTACAGATTCATAACAAATTAATCCTTATCATTTTCTTCTATTAACATAATCTGAAGACAAAAATGTCTAAAATATTAAATTATGTGGATTTTTTTTCACTTTGACTTGTAACTAGTTTCTGCATTAGAAATTTTCTAAATTTTCAAGAGAAAGAGATAAATAATATAAACTATGGAACAGCATTCATTTGCTTTAAAGTTAAGAATTTTAGTTGCCAAATTCTTAACTGCTTCCTTTTGTTCATATATAAAAATTATTTAGATTATGAGATATTTTATTAGTAATTTTATTTAACTGCCTGTTCCAGTATTACATCAACTTAGTTGTATTGATTCATGCTTGTTAGCTTGAATTACCACTCATTTTTATCACTCATTTGAGTAAAAATAAAACTCATAATTAGTGCTATTACATATTTTGGAATACAATCCAATTCTACATAAAATCAGTAACATTGGATCAAGCTTGGGAAGTATCACTTAGAAATATTAGCATGTGTTACGAAAATCTAAGTACTATAGTGAGAGTTTATTGCAAAAAGTAAATATGGTAATATGGTTAAATAAAGCTTTAATTGGGTTCCTAACTCTCATTCCTGATTACAAAGTACTATTTCTGAGGGTGTAGATAAAGCAGTAGTCAGCAAACTATGGCTTGTGAGCCAAATGCAGCCTGTTGCCTGTTTTTGTAAATAAAATTGTATTGGAACATAACTATGCCCATTTATTTATGTATTGTCTATGGCTGCTTTCATGTTACAGTGGCAGCATTGAGTACTTGTAAAAGAAACCATATGTTCTGCAAAGCCTAAAGTATTTATTATCTGGCCCTTTTTCAGAAAAAGTTTGCCAATCTTGGATTAAAGGATTGTAAGTGAGCAAATACATACATAGCAAGTAGAGTTAGGTAATGAAAAATCTATCAGTAACATGTTTTGCATTTGGCCTCATTTCTCTAGAGGTGGTTTGAATCAGATATAGGAACAAAATATGTGTGTCTTAGTAGTATTGATAGTTCAGCAACAGGCTTTCAACTACATGGAATCAGTAATTTGGGATCATTCTCTAAATACTCTCTTCACAAAGTTATATTTTTATTCTAGCATTACATTGTGCTAAGGAAAAACTTCATGTTAACCTTAAGCACAAAGAACATTTGATAGCATCAGTAACAACCTGAGATGTTGCTGGTGCTCCCTCTTTGCTACTTTTATCACATTGGGGTAGAAGTTATGCTACAGCAATATATATTTAGAGACTTTCAAATAGGTGTTAAGCATTTAGTGTTTCAGGTAGAAAAGGAAGAACATTCTGGAAAATATACCTTTCAGTAGAAAGTGGGTTATGATGTTGCTATAAATTCTAATCTACTTTAGGAGCTGAAGATAGGTACATTCTCTCTAAATCTGAAGACTCACTCTCTTTAATTCCTAGGAGTAAGTTTTTATTTTTCTAAGCCTAGACTGAGACTTATTTATCATCTTGGAAAAGACAACATGTTGTGATGTAAACCTTAACCTTATATATTTTGTTGTGAATTTGTAAAGTTCTCCCCATTTTTCTTTTTGCTTCTCCATTGACCAACATGCACTTTCATTTTCCTGTAGGAAATATTTATTTCACCAATGCCTTTGTGTCTGAAACACTGATAGAAGTTCTTCGGATCAATACTACTTACCGCCGTGTTCTTCTTAAAGCCACAGTGGACATGCCTAGGCATATCGTTGTAGATCCCAAGAACAGATACCTCTTCTGGGCTGACTATGGGCAGAGACCAAAGATTGAGCGTTCTGCCCTTGACTGTACCAATCGAACTGTGCTTGTGTCAGAGGGCATTGTCACACCACGGGGCTTAGCAGTGGACCGCAGCAATGGCTACGTTTATTGGGTTGATGATTCTTTAGATATAATTGCAAGGATTCATATCAGTGGAGAGAACTCTGAAGTGATTCGTTATGGCAGTCGTTACCCAACTCCTTATGGCATCACTGTTTTTAGAAATTCTATCATATGGGTAGATAGGAATTTGAAAAAAGTCTTCCAAGCTAGCAAGGAACCGGAGAACACAGACCCCCCCACAGTGATAAGGGACAATATCAACTGGCTAAGAGATGTGACCATCTTTGACAAGGAAGTCCAGCCCCGGTCACCAGCAGAGGTCAACAACAACCCTTGCTTGGAAAATAATGGTGGGTGCTCCCACCTCTGCTTTGCTCTACCTGGATTGAACACCCCAAAATGTGACTGTGCCTTTGGGACCCTGCAAAGTGATGGCCGGAGTTGTGCCATTTCAACAGAAAATTTTCTCATCTTTGCCTTGTCTGATTCCTTGAGAAGCTTACATTTGGACCCTGAAAACCATAGCCCACCTTTCCAAACAATAAATGTGGGAAGAACTGTCATGTCTGTAGATTATGACACTGTAAGTGATAGAATCTACTTCACGCAAAACTTAGTCTCTGGACGTGGCCAGATTTCCTATGTCAGCCTGTCTTCAGGAATCCATACTCCAACTGTCATTGCTTCAGGTAAGTACACTCCAGGCGCTGCTTGTCCCAGAAGTAGACACAATGGGGTCAACACACATGGATGACTGAGTGTTTCTAATGCATGTTGAGACTCTAATGCCTTTGTATGTGCTTGTGTATGTGTCTGTCGGTATGTGTCCAGGTATAGGGATTGCTGATGGCATTGCCTTTGACTGGATTACTAGAAGAATTTATTACAGTGACTACCTCAACCAGACGATTAATTCCATGGCTGAAGATGGGTCCAACCGTACTGTGATAGCCCGTGTTTCAAAACCAAGATCAATTGTATTAGATCCCTGCCAAGGGTATGCCATCATCTTCTTTGTTATATTTCTATCTGCTTATTTCTCTAAAGAGTGGGGCCTGAAATGATGTTCATAGACAGCCAATGTGTTATGAGCGTATAACACGATGGCTACAGATTCAAAGGTGAAAACACATTGAGTGATTTTACCTGGGAAGGAAAGTGCAGCATGTAGCTCCCTCTGATAGCAGAAAGGTTGGCAACATACTAGTAAGTCAACACACTGACTCAACATATCCCTTTTGGACGAGTTGTGTAAGTGAAAATGGGGTTTCTTTGGCCATGTTACTGGAAATTTGCAATTAAAGAATGTTGTCCTTTTTTTGTTGTTTTTTAAAGGACTCTGAGGTTTCCTGTGAATTAATTGTTGACTCCTTTTGTATGACTAGGTACCTGTACTGGGCTGACTGGGATATGCATGCCAAAATCGAGAGAGCCACATTGGGAGGAAACTTCCGGGTACCCATTGTGAACAGCAGCCTGGTCATGCCCAGTGGGCTGACTCTGGACTACGAGGAGGACCTTCTCTACTGGGTTGATCCTAGTCTGTAGGTGTCTCTGGTTACTCATGTGGGTGTTAAGAAGAGTTTTTCCTCCCATTTCCAAAGAAGAGGGATTTGCATCATGTGATGAAAATGTAATATGCCAGATAGACATTAACAAAATTTATAGAGTCAGTTTTAGGAACTATATTTATATTGTAACTTGGTGAACATACCTGTGAAAATTTATATCATGCATTGAATAATTATGAACTAAAAGATATCTAAAGATGCATTACTAAATATATCTATAATTTCAGCTATAATTATAAATGTAACTTAATTAATAACTAAAAATGAAATTACTCAATTTACATTCTGCAGGCCCTAGGTAAGTGCCATCAAATCTGAATGACTTTTAAATGCCCATTGTTATTAAGTTTTTTTCTGGGCTTGATCATTCAGTATCTGTTAGAAAATTCTTTTCTTTACTCTTTGACTTTTGGTCATCTTTTTAAATAGACTCTTTCTTCTCTGGCAAGGTTCTCCTCAGCACATTTCTTAATATTTTCCTTTTGCCCCCTCTAGTTTTTTATGTAACTTCTCCAAGTACCCTCCAAATGTTTCACATTCCAGTCCTCCTAAAGGCATAGTTGAAGGGATGAAATGATTTTTGCCCATAATGGCTGGTGTCTACATATCGGGAATCTTAATTTTTCTTGCATATTTCTTTGGAATTTTAGTCTTGTAATGCCAGGCACCTAACATCCTGATCTTTTCTTTATTCTCCTATTTGAAACAAAGCAGTGATGCTTTGGGTCTAAGCTTGGGTTATTCCAAGTAAACACCTCAAGGTACTCAATAAATGTCAAATTGAAAATGCCACTAAAAACGGGGGATAGAAAAAGTTTTATTGTGCTCAACACTGAGTTCCATGCATTACGTGAGTTATTTCACATTTTCCTGTTTCTAAAGTCCACCTGGTTCCTTTTGTAGGATTACTATTCGTATTTGGAAGTCAATGATTTTATATAGGCCATTGTTTGATAAGCAAACAAGACCTCCCATAACCAGAAGAAACATTTCTAGCTGCCATATGCCCCACTTGGAAAGAAAGTTGGGGGCTCGTGTAAACAGTGATGAGGCCCATACATTGGGTTGCCAGTTGAAAACGTCTCATTTGAGATGTCAGCTTTTTTATTTTTATTTTTTTGCTTCATTTTAGGCAAAGAATTGAACGCAGCACTCTGACGGGTATGGATCGTGAAGTTATTGTCAATGCAGCTGTTCATGCTTTTGGCTTGACTCTCTATGGCCAGCATATTTACTGGACTGACTTATACACACAAAGAATTTACCGAGCTAACAAATATGACGGATCAGGTCAGATTGCAATTACCACAGATTTGCTCTTCCAGCCCCGAGGAATCAACATTGTTGTGAAGAACCAGAAACAACAGTGTAACAACCCTTGTGAACAGTTTAATGGGGGCTGCAGCCATATCTGTTCACCAGGTAAGGCATTGACCATGAAAACTGAAACATGAGAATAATGATCACAATACCAATTGGTAAGGAAAGCTGAAGCTCTTACTCAGAGAAAAAATATCCAAATTCTCTTTGATTTTAGGGTAATTTATAAAACAGACTTGGGGCTATATTTTGAGAGGAAGACTTTGGTAGACTTATTTTCTATTCTATATGGAGCCCTTTTTATGAAGGCATTTTGTTTTATTTTTGAGATGGAGTCTTAATCTGTTGCCCAGGATTGAGTACAGTGGTGCGATCTCAGCTCACTGCAACTTCTGCCTTCTGGGTTCATGCAGTTCTCCTGCCTCAGCCTCCCTAGTAGCTGGGACTACAGGTGCACGCCACCATGTCCAGCTAATTTTTGTATTTTTAGTAGAGACGGGGTTTCATCATGTTGGCTAGGCTGGTCTCAAACTCTTGACCTCAAGTGATCTGCCCCCCTCGGCCTCCCAAAGTGCTGGGATTACAGGCATGAGCCGTGGTGCTCAGCTTATGAAGGCATTTTAAATACAAGCTTGATGGAGTTAGAAAGAAAGATGAAGGCCTTGGATGCCTTACTTAATGTCTTGACTAGGAATTCTATCAATGAGCCTACCTTCCTTATAAAAGGATTTACATTTTCTGCTTAAGAGGTATTATTTATAGTTAGAAATATTCCTGGTGATATTTGCAGGTGGGATCTTACATGCTTTATCATGCATTTTATAAAGAACAACAAATTCATGAGAAGATGTGCCTTTTGATGTTGTTGCTTTGCAAATTATGCTTAGAAGAGAGAGTCATTGATATTTCCTGTTGTATAGAAGGAATCAGGCCTTTATTAGAAATTGGTGATTGCTCTTCTTGATGGAAAAGTGACTCAGAATATAGTTGAAAGGTTAATGGGCAGAATTTCCATGGCTTGTCTTAGAGAGCATTTAATGTAGACACTGTTGCAAGTACTATTGTGGAGGAGGAGACATTGCGAATGGTGGCTGCATCCATCTTTTGCTTCTTCTGGGACTATCTTCATTCAGGTCCAAATGGTGCTGAGTGCCAGTGTCCACATGAGGGCAACTGGTATTTGGCCAACAACAGGAAGCACTGCATTGTGGACAATGGTCAACGATGTGGCGCATCTTCTTTTACCTGCTCCAACGGGCGCTGCATCGCAGCAGAGTGGAAGTGTGATACTGACAACGACTGCGGGGATGGCAGTGATGAGATGGAAAGTGTCTGTGGTGAGTTGGTGCTTTTGGTAGGAGCTAATGACACCTTGATGTCAAGTGTTTGGTACAGAATCCTGCTGTATGTGAGTGGGTTTGAAATGTGTGCCTAGGCATCCTGGTAGAGCTGAAAAATGTTTCCTCTGATAATCCAGACTGTTTCTGTTAAATCACCTCTATAGTGGTTAAGAGCACAAGCACAGTCATTATCCTGGTGATTGCATTTGTAATCTGTATTGCCCTGGGAAAGTTACTTAATGTCTCAAGCCTCAGACGTCTCATCTGTAAAATGGAGCTACTACTAGGATTCTTGTGAGGAGTAAGAGAAACAATATGTAAAAAACCCTTAGCATGAGACATGGTACCTGCTAAGCATGGCTTTAGCTTGGGACTAAGGAAGTGTATCATTTTACTAATTTTCATAGCACAAAGGTCACTATTTCAATAGTTTTATGAAAATAATGTCCAATCCTCAGCTTCCATCTGAATGGAGTGAGTAAAACACAGTGGACTTTCTCAGGGAGTTCTGAGGTTGGTTACCTTTTCCTAGCAGACTGTGATAGGGGCTAGGAATTTTTATTTTCCTGAAATAAACTATAATTGCATGCTTTTCTGTGGTCGAGTATAGAGAAATAGAATGAATTTGATCTGTGCTTAAATTACTTGGTTTATACCTAAAATAATTTGTTTAAGAAAGATGTACAACATGTTTTGCTTAATCTGACTAATTTAAAGTGTTATCTCACTTTGCACGCAGTCCATTTTGCAGCATTCTTTGCCTTGGAAGGTAAATTCGACGTGTCCCTTTTATTTAATTGTATCTTTTTAAAAATTAGGATAATGCTTTAATAGAGAGGGTTTGTTCTCACGTTTTTCCTCTTCTTAGCACTCCACACCTGCTCACCGACAGCCTTCACCTGTGCCAATGGGCGTTGTGTCCCATACTCTTACCGCTGTGATTTCTACAATGACTGTGGTGACGGCAGTGATGAGGAAGGGTGCCTGTTCAGGGACTGCAATGCCACCACGGAGTTTATGTGCAGTAACAGAAGGTGCATACCTCTCGAGTTCGTCTGCAACGGTGTAGACAATTGCCACGATAATAACACTTCAGATGAAAAAAATTGCCGTAAGTTTACCTTAAGTGCTTATTGTGCTTTTGGGAGTCTGAAGTCTTGGATCATGGGAGATAATATAAAAACAAAGGTGTCTACGGCCATACCACCCTTAACACGTCCGATCTTGTCTGATCTCAGAAGCTAAGCAGGGTCATGCCTGGTTAGTACTTGGATGGGAGACTGCCTGGGAATACCGGGTGCTGTAGGCTGTTAAATATAAAATATAATTTATCTAAAACATGAATTTTTGGCTGGGCGTGGTAGCAAGGACCAACAAATACTAATCTTGTTTCATGAATTTCTCCCTTTTTCTAGTATTTTTAAAGTGACTCCAAGACATGCACTTCACTGATAACATTCTGGAAAACAATTACCATGCCATTATAATGCCTGGCAAAATCAGCAATGCTTACTTAATGTCCCTTTGTACCTAGTCCATGTTCAAATTTTGTCAATCTACAAATTGATTTTGATTGTTGTAATTCTTCAATCTCTTTTATGCGACAACAGTTCCCACTTTTTAATGTCATTGATGCATTAGAAAAATTGGGTGATTTATCCTGTAGAATATCTCACATTCTGGATTTGACTAATTGCATAACTGATCCATTTAATTTATCTTATCCCTCTTCTTTCCTGTCAACTGGTATTTCGACCTAGAGTTTCGATCATAACAGGTGCAGTTCTTTGGGTAAGAGTATTTGAGAGGTGGAGCTGTGCATTTCCGATTGCATCACCTCATGAGGCACATGCTGTTGCGTTGCTCCAGTTTAAGTGGATTCTGGTGTCAGCCTGAATCTTCTCTTTGAAGCTCCTATCATCCTTTCACCCAATGGTCTTAGCACCCATGGTATTAAGAACGTTGTTCCATAAACCTATTATTTCTTTAAGGGTTATGAAATGGGCACTTTAGAATTCTAGTATTCCTGCCACATTTATTAGCTGAAGTTTTATAAAGAAGACATTTCTCTTAATCAGCTTTTGTTGGTGATTAGAATCTACAGGATGAATGCCTTTTTCTTGTCAAGTTTCAGAGTAATGATTGGAGCATGAAGCTTTTGTTAATATTATATTGAACTTTTTGGTCTTTATGTATTTGATGAGTTTTAATACTGTGCTGTCAACTGTTCTGTTTGGTGCCTAGTCATCTAAACTTAGGCCAATGGGGGTCCTTACGTTGTATTTTCTGTTCTTTGACATGACCCCAATCCATCTTCTTAAAGCTCCAGCTTGTCTTATATTTCCTGTCCCAGTTCTGGAATTAGCCTCTTATCCAAGGAGACCTCATTCCTTTTGTGGTACTTAGAAATTATCACTGGGTTGAGGTGCTCGTTCCTACTTAGCTTTCATTGCTTCTAGTCCTTTTCAATGGTCAGAGCTAGAAAATATGTTTTTTAAGGAAAAAAGTTTTATTGATGTTTCCCATTTACATTTAAGATTTCAGATTGTTTACATTTAGATTTTATAATCACATTCTCTTCTCATGCTTAAAATCATGGTTTCTCTTGACATTAATTCGTTACTTGTTTTATTCTATAGTAATTTCAACATGCCTATAATAATTTCAGCATTATTACAACCAGTCAAATAATACTATTAACAATAAATCTACTAAATGCAAGATTCTCCTTGCTTTTTAGATTATGTCCCACTAGAGATATGCAGTCAAAATACCGATTTTAAAGATACTTGGATTTTTTTTTCTGCAGGGTTATGCTGTTAACGATATATAGTTAGCTTCATTTATGGTTCTTTCCAAGTTTTATTTTCTTTTTTCATTTTCATTTTATTTGTATAAAATAATATACATAGTTCAAAACTTAAAACTGTTTGACAAGGTACATTTATAGAAGTCCTTCATTTCTTCCTCTCCTTTCTGCTTCCTCTGTGCTTTTCTCAATCCATCCAGAGAGATGACAATTTTTGTTAGTTTATCTTTTCTTTGTTATTGTTTTTAATATAAGTATCTCTCTCTTGCTGGACACACACACACACACACACACACACACACTTATATCATTATTTTTCTTATACAAAAGATAGGCTACTGTTTTTAATTTTTCTTTCTTGCTATTAAGAATATATCCTAAAGATTATACTGTCATTACTTTTCAGTATAAAGAAATCTTTATTCCTTTAATAGCTACATATTACTCCATTGTGTGGAAATGCCATAGTTTATTTGACCAAGAGTTGGAACTGTTGATACTAATAATTAATGAAAACAGATTATTTAAGTTACTAACCAGTGTCTCTTCTCCCCAGTATCAGCTGGAAATATGTCTTTTTACTATAGAATCCGTAAATACAGATATAGGAGTAAGTGTCATGGATCCTGCCTTTTTAATAGCTTTGAAAATGCCACCCTTCCTGTGGTTTGAGTTTTACAATAGATCGGTTAGCACGGATACTGTTCATAGTACATATTTGGTGGATATATTCAAAATGTTTATCTGGTTGTCTTTTTCAAGCTGATCGCACTTGCCAGTCTGGATACACAAAATGTCAGAATTCAAATATTTGTATTCCTCGCATTTATTTGTGTGATGGAGACAATGACTGTGGAGATAACAGCGATGAAAACCCTATTTATTGCAGTGAGTAAGATAAAACTGCTTCTCTTTCCATCGTTCCAGAGATGCATGTTATGAGCTAATAAAAATATATGAAGTGTGGGTATTTGGGCTGATTTTGATTGTCATTTCACGTTGACCTTCTAAGTAAAGGTGGTAGGCAGTTGCTTTCATATGTGATTGCAGAGGTATGAGAAGCTCTTTCTCTCTGTTCCCTGGCTGGAATTCCCAGACCCCAAATATTTCTTCAAGACATCTGCTACTATTGGAGAGTCATTTCTCCCAGTGTTGAAAGCCTTTCCTCTTCATGTACTCAGGCAGAATTTGCCCATTCAACCCTTATTATTTACTCTTAATATTATTATAATGGCCATTAAAATTGAGGACTATTTTTTTTTTTCAGACAGTCTCACTCTGTCACTGAGCTGGAGTGCAGTGCCATGATCACAGCTCACTGCAACCTCCACCTCCTGGGCTTAAGTCATCTTCCCACCTCAGCCTCCTGAGTAGCTGGGACTACATGCATATGCCACCATGCCTGGCTAATTTTTGTATTTTGTGTGTGTGGAGAAGGGTTTTTGCTGTGTTACTCAGGCTGGTCTGGAACTCTTGGGTGATCAAATGATCCACCTGCCTCAGCCTCCCAAAGTGCTGTGATTGCAATCATGAGCCACTGTGCCTGATCAGTAATTGAAAGTATCTTTATATCACCTAGATATGTTTGAATTTCAGAAATCTCTATTTCATACTTAGCAATTTGGTTCATTCAAACAATTTTCTGTATTTATAGCTCAAATTAAAAGGCCTTTCTTAAGTCTGATAACTTTGAAACCATTCGAGTAAACAATTCATAATTTAAGGATTTAGTAATTGCCCTTCTGTGTTCTAGGCATATGTGGTTAACCTCTTGCTACGGGTCCCTTCCCAAGGAAACCAAATAATCATAATTACTTATCACCAAGCCAGGCTACAGCACAAGAAGAGGAATCTGATCTAGTAACAGCAGCACAAGGAAGAGGAATTCAGGATGCAGCCACCAGATAGGACTAGATAGATTGCTGACTTTTCAGGGACCTCTGCTTTCATTTCAGTTTTACCCTGGCAAATAGTCAGATATCAAGGTCCAAAGCCAGAGAGCCTTTTTAGACCAGAAGAATTACAAGACTTGAATTAGATGTGCACCCACACAACAATTTGGAAAATGCATATGACCAGAGCTACCTAAAGTTACTCGAGAAAAGAGTCAATGTTCAAACATAGGCAGAGTTTCCCACTTACTCAAATAAAAGTCTGGTATTCCAAGGATGAATGAGAAGATAACTTTGCCAATATATATATATATATATATATTTTAAAAATTTCTGGAATCTAGAAAAACAAAATTGGGGAACTGAGGCAGGACTGACTTCCTTCTGTCTCCCATACTTCTCCCTCTCCGTAGAAAGTTTAAACCAACACCCATTTTCCAGGTTCAATCTTCCTTTCTTGGCAACTATCATCTAGCTCAGAGATACAGGCAGATTGTTAAGACTGATGGGAACATGCTTGCATTTTGCTCATGGGTTTTATCTTCTTTCCCTTCTGCAGCCACTCAAACGTGCAGCAGCGATGAGTTCCAGTGCACATCTGGGCACTGTATTCCTCAGCATTGGTATTGTGATGACGAAGCAGACTGTTCTGATGCCTCTGATGAACCTGCTTCTTGTGGTAAGAGAGTAAGCAAGCATGAAAAACATCACAATGCACCTAGACAACTTCAGTCTCTTCCAACCACTTCAAATACAGGCCAAGGTCATGGCTGCTGAATGCTTGCACTTTCTGCCCCAGCTTTCATCTGGAATGCTAAAACCACTCGGCAGATATTCATTAACGATCTGTTAGTGTAGAGCACTGTGCGGGAAGCTGATCAGGATATGGAAGCTGCTGATTGATGCTGATAAAATAAGATTATATTGATGATGCATCTAATATGGTGGTTGGCTGTTAGAAGTTAATTTCAGTTGGCTCTCACATAGAGCTTCTGAATTTGGTTGAATGCTTATTGGCTCAGAAAGCTGTCAGAAGATCCAAAAGTGATTGGAGTCACGTACATGGGGAAGGAGTATATTAGGAGCATGCATCCTCTTTCTGTTCTGCCTCTCTGCCAGCTTATGAGCACAAGATCTCCAAGAAGTTGCAGAGGCATCTGGTTGTATTCCTGGGGGCAGTTTTGCCTCTTTACGTTTGGAGGCTGCTATTTGCCTTTGCAAATTCTAATCTATACCCATGCACATTTATTACATAATTGTAAAAATGTAAAAATACAACCTTCTACATTGTTTTTTCAAAAAAACCTGTCAATAAATCATATATTGCTATATAGGAGTCAGAAAACTAGCTCTAGGCCAGTTACCCATCTTTATAGATAACAGATACATTTACTCAAATGCAGCCACATCACATCTATGGCTGCTGTCCTTCTACAATGGCAATGTCTAGTAGGTGCGACAGAGACCGTAGGGGCTGTAAACCAAAAATATTTACTACCTAGTTAAGAAAAAGTTTGCTCATCCTTGTTGTATAGTCTTCATACTGCCTTTTAATGACTATAATATTCCATTGAGTGGTTATGGTATCAAGTTAACTGCCTCTATTATTAAGCATTAGGTTGCTTTTATTTTATTCCTCCATTGTATATATCGTTACAGTAAATATTAACACCACATTTTGAGACATTTTATTTTGAGGATATTTTCTTAGGATAATTAGTATAGTTTTATTGCTGAAGTCAAGCTATTTTTTATTCCAAATTTCTCTCAGGTTTAAATTCTGTGTTAAGAGTGGTATTTGGAGTACTTCACTAAGTTCTTTTCCTCCAACACTTAAAGTTTTATAGAAAGCAAAGGGCACATAGAGTTTTGAGGATCCGTAAAGGAAATAATTAATAGCTACTAGATGAGTGGAATAGTCTTGGAGGTTGGTTCAGATGTATGAATTATTGGTTCAGATATACGAAGAATGAACATGAGTTTTTAAACTTTTCTATGGTAATGAAAGCTATAGTAATAGCAATGAGTACCAATGACCTGATATATTTAAATAAAAATAATCACATAATTTATATATGATATATATCCTAATTATAGTAAAGTAATAATATTCAGAAATATATTTTACAGCAATAACGAGATATACACAATAGTAAAATTTACATTTCGTCATCCTTCTTCCATCCCTCACTCCTCAAAGATAATCACTATTAAGTGTGGTTGTGAATGCTTCTTACTTTTATCTTTTATATATCTTACTTTACTTTTATATATATTGATATATAGTTTTTAAAAACACAGTTTTATTATATGTATTTTTTGCAGTTAGCTTTTTCAAAAAAGCTTAACATCATGTCAGCAAATACAGACCTGCCTCACTCCTGTACACTGCCAAAGAATACTTTGAAATACAAATGGTCCATGTATTTTTATCCTTTTCCTAGTGGTTAGATAATGTAGTTTGTTTCCATTTCTCCACTATGAAAAACAGTGCCAGGGTGAACATCCTTTCAGAAACCTCTTTATGCACAAATGGAAAGATCCTTATGGTCTAGATGTCCAGAAGTGGTGCTGCTGTGTCAACGGGGATATGTCTCTTCAAAAAGTCTGGATCAATGTACACGCTTTTCATAGCAGCATCTGAAAGGACCTGTTTCTTGTTACTGTTATTAGGCTGTGTCTTTATCCGTTGCAATTATATTTTCTTTTGCCTTAGACTAATTCCAGGGCACCCTGGATTTGGAAGCCTATAACACCTTGATTAGTTAAATAGGAACACGTGGGGTTAGGGTTAAAGCGTCTGAGTTTTTGATGGCTAATTTGCAGTAGAACAGTGACTTATTTTAATTCCGTATTTATTGAACAGCCATGTTGTAGGAATTTTGGGCTGTGTCAGTGAATAAGACAATGATCCCTGCCCAGATCGAGCTAATATTCTAAAGAGGGGAGACAGGCAACCAATCAGTAAATTGTCTAGTATGTTGAAAGGTGGTGGTAAGTGTTATGGAAAGAAGGAAAGAGAAGAAGGAATTGGGGATGGCGAGTGTAGGCGGGAGAGAATTTGCACAAAACAAAATGGTTTTGGAAGAAAAGTAGATTTTAAAATAGAAACATGTGAAATAGTAGGTAATTCATATCTTCCCTGGGAAAAGAACTGCTCTTTCTCTACCATACCCATAGGGAATATTGTATCTCATTTTAGTACCAAAGATAATTAGGGCTTTGCACTGTCAGTTGACTACTTTTACCTCAAACTGTTGGTCACTGGTACTAGTCTCATGTATATTACTAAATAATGTGCATTATCTAGATGTATATAACTAAATAATGCTCTGTTTCAGGTTTTCTAGACAGCCCATGCTACAGCCAGCTTCTCTCCAGATTCCTGGACTACAAACAGTTTTTTTTTACTGAGAATGCTATTGATCTTTTCAGGTCGCCAGGTGCGAACATGCCTCAGTGATGAGTTCAAGTGTGATGATGGGAGGTGCATCCCAAGCGAATGGATCTGTGATGGTGATAATGACTGTGGGGATATGAGTGACGAGGATGAAAGGCACCAGTGTGGTAAGTGAAGCTGATGATTCCTTTGCAGAGTCACATTCCGGGGAAGTGCAGTAGAGTTGTTTTTCTGTGTTTGGAAAGTATGATTGCAGATTTCTCTTTAGTTGAGTGGACCTAGATAGGATGTTACCTTTGTTTCACCATGCTGGAGTGTTTGGTATCATCCACTTAAATGCTTCAGATTGATGAAAAATGACTTTATGTTTACTTTCTTTCTCTTGCATTTGGCTGATGGACATAATGTCCTACATTTCTAGGGCAAAAAGCCCACAAAAGACTTGGCTGGCCGCTTTATTTTTCTTTTTCAGAGGCAAGGTCTTACACTGTTGCCCAGTCTGGAGTGCAGTGGTGGGATCATGGCTCAGTGCCGCAGCATGATCATGGCTCAGTGCAGCCCCCGCCTGCTGGGCTCAATCGTTCCTCCAGCCTCAGCCTTCCGAGTAGCTGGGACTATAGGCCCAGCACCATGCCTGGCTGATTTTTTAAATGTATTTTTTTATAGAGATGATGTCTCACTATATGGCCCAGGTTGGTCTCAAACTACTGGGCTCAAGCAATCCCCCTGCGTTGGCATCCTGATGTGCTGGGATTATAAGCATGAGCCACTGCACCCAGTGTTTGGCCACTCTTAGTAGCATCTTTCACAGTATAACAATGAATTGTCTCTCGTTTACTCTGTTACCTTAAAGTGATATGGAGGGAGGGGTGTTATACCTCTTGAGTAGATAATAGAACATCATTTTCATTACCAACAGGGTATGGATATCTTAGCTAGTCCAAGAATTAATCTAACCAGTGTTAGGAGAATGTCTTTCTGTGGTAGGGCAATAGACTTAATGGTTCCCTGCTGCTTGCATCTGATGATACCTTCCTGTGACTGGTGGTGGGCCACAACTCCACATTTACCCTGTCCACCCTATCCACTGACATGGGTGGTTGACAGCTGCCCATACATGGATTGTGGCATATGCATTTCTCTCATCTCTTTTTACCAAGATCTCCTTCTGTCTTTTGTTTCTTATTCACCTGCAATGAGACTGGATAAAATACCCATTCTTTTATTTTGTGGGCACTAATGATTCGATGTCAGCATCTCATCTCTTTCCTCCTGGCATCATGGTTTCTGACAACTCTTAACATATGCCTTTCCTCTCCACCCCAGTACTGCTTGGGGTGGTAGTTATAATGTAGTTGAAAAAGCTATAAATCTGGAGGACAGGTTTGAAGCCCTAGCTCTTCACCTAGTTTTATGACTTTGAGACATCCAGTTAACTTGAGCTTCAGTTTTCTCATCTATGCAACTGGTATAAAAATGCCTGTCTCACATTGTGCCTGTGTGATTATACTTTGTAAACTAAAAAAAGCTACCAAAATATAAGGCATTTGGTATCCAATTAACAAAATAGGAGTGGTTTTCTGAAGTCCTAAGAGAAAAAGTATGACCATTCAAAAGTATTTTATGGAAAAAATAAACGAGGTGTTTTCTTATACTGATTTCTTTGAAAAAGCCAGGGTCCAAAGCAATTTAAATGGAACTTTTGGAGGTATATTTATTTTGATCTGTTGTTACAATAGCAACGTGATTTGTCTACGTGTTTTCCTCCCATTTTCTTTCATCCTTAGAATGGTAAGTAACATTAAAGCAAAGAGAATTAGCTGCTGCACTGAGCTTTTATGCTTTCTGATTCTTGTGTGCTTTGGTTTCAGAGAGTCAAAACTGCTCGCATACCGATTTTTTCTGTGTGAATAACAGACCTCCGGAGAGGAGGTGCATTCCCCAGTCTTGGGTCTGTGATGGCGATGTGGATTGTGCTGATGGCTACGATGAGAATCAGAATTGCACCAGAAGAACTTGCTCTGAAAACGAATTCACCTGTGCTTATGGACTGTGTATCCCAGCTGTATTCAGGTGAATTGAGGATTCAACAGTTACCCAGCAAGCCTCAAATGTCCATGTGGCCTGGGCTGACTTACCTATTAGACACAGTGGCCTATGATGCTTTTGGTGGCCTATGAAAGTGTTTGGATTTCTTTTAAAATCAAAAGGAAAAAAAAAAGGCAAAAGAAAATATTTTAATATATGATAGTAATATATCTGGCTTTATACCAATATGACTGCATTAAAATGAAAAAAGTTAGATACTTAAATAACTATTTCACTCTCCTCTCTCTGCTATGGGAAAGATAACAGCACAAGCATGATGATAAATAGAGGTTGGCTCTTAGGCTCAGGATCAAGGAGAGGCAGGTGGAGTGAACTGAGACAATGTCTCCAACTAAGGATGCAGACATTGATCAATATCATGCAGGAGGGCTGGGAGGCCAGACTTTCTGATGCTCTCTTTTTGTGGGAAGTTGGAAATCTGGATTTTCATACAAAATAGTCTGATTTTAAATGCTGGACACAAAATTTGAAATTCTTAAAAACACCATGTGGGTCAAACAGAATCGGCTCACAGCCTGCTGGTTTGGGGGACCTCTCCTGCAGCATTCCACCGACTTCTCACCTTTCTCCAAATGGGCCTTTTCAAATGGTTTATATACTTTCTTAATGTCCCAACTTCTCTTCATCCCACTTAACAAATACTTGGATTGTGGAAGGAAATGGAGAAGAAGAACAATTTGTAAGTTTTAATCCTGATTGACTCGGGGAATAGTAAGAGCATTAACAAAAGTAGGGTAGTCCAGAAAGGAGCTTGCTCAAGGTGGAAGATGAGCTTGATGTAGTAGGACTTCCTGAGGTGAAAGTATGTCTTAGGCATTTGGGCACATGGAACTGGAGCCACCAAGAGATACTGCTTATGTCAAGGACTGTTGACGGATATAGGCACACTGAACGCAACAGGAATGGCTAGCTCCTAGCGTACGAAGGAAGACAGTGGGAAAGATATACTAAGTAGGCACGAGATCAGAGCAGCAGAGTCACAGGGGTCATTGACTGGAGGGGCAGGCAGCTAATCAACAGGCACTAAGGTACCACTGGAGTCCTGTGTGGTACACAATGGTGTGTTTATTGTGATCCTGAGGAAAGAAGAGGTGAAGGAGCAGGGACTCAGCAGTGATATAGAAGGAGGTAAATGCTATCAAGAAAATGCACTCTGTGAGTGATTCATCCTCTGATGAGTGGACATTGTTGAGAGGTGGTAGTTTGTGCACCGATAATCCAAAGACATTCAAGAGATGGAGCTGTATTCTTTTGTAGTGAAGCTGCAGTAGAATATGCTTTGGATTTAAGTAATATGGATGTAATGTGTAGATTTTCATTTTTTCCAGCTAAAGTGGATAATTCTTTGTCTATATTTTCTCCCTACTGCTCAAGAGTTCTATTGTGTTTTCTGAATTTCACAAATAGCTAATAGCATTAGTCTTAGATGTAAATATATTTCGAATACCTAGGCTTAGACTCTAGGCACAAGAACTGTAGCAGGTGTTAATTTTGTGTTCTTCCTTTATCATCGCTATGATCTCACAGCACAGTCATGTTTCCTCCCTCCCTGTCTTCATTTCTCCCTTGTTCTTCCCTTCCCTTTCCTTCCCTTTCTCTCTCTCTCTCTCTCTCTATCTCTTTTTCCTTGAGCTTTCTGAATTTCCTTGAAAAGGGCTATGATAGAAGAGAAAAAAAATACTGTTTGAAAACCTGAGCTATCAGCTTTTAAATAAGCCAAAAATCTGTGCGTTTGGAGTGGGCTTCACTAGGTGTGGTGTCAGTGTGCATCTCCCTGCTTGCTTGGCAGAAAGTGTGCTCCCCCATTTGGCACAGTGGGACAGGAGATGTTTTTCCCTATTGACTTTTTCTTGGCTTATTACTGATGCTGCTGAAAATCATGGATGATAAAACTAAGTGGTGACAGCTTGGTGGTGAGCTGGAATACTGACTTGCAATAGTGTCTGAAAGCTTGGTGGATTCACCTGGTGACTTGTTTTCCTCTTGCATTGGATCTAAATTAGGGAAAGGAAAGCACTGGTGTTTCTAACCATTTGGAAGTGAGCTAAATAGTTCCCAGGAGACCCAGTGGAGCTGAGCCAGTCTGCCTTGACCACAACTTTCTTCACAATTACATGCACACATTTTGCTGTAAATCAGGTTGACAAGGCCCTGGGTTTGTGGATGGCTGTGCTGGTTAGCAGATCTGGTTATAGGTCAGTTGTAAAACTGACCACATTCACCGTTGGTGCCTTCATATCTTGTAATGCTGTATGTGCAGCTCCTGTGCTTTCTGTGCTAAATTATTTAAAACCATTAGCTTTGTTCATTCTTGTCAAAGATTCCTTTATGCTTATGTGAGACCCACTTTAGTCATCGTAACTTTTATGGGCTGTTGGGGTAATATGGAGAAGAAAGACCAGTTTGGCTCACAGAACTTCAGGAAACTATGTTGTCATAATGATGCCTGCATATGTTAGGTCCCAAGATAGCTTCTACTACTACAGCATGCCTTCTTCCTTTGCCAGTATGCCATGCTAACCCACTAGCTTGCCCTCATTCACATCACCATGGAAACTCACATCTCTTGGTAGATGGCAGAAGTGTAATGAAAGAAGGAAGAAACAGAACTGACAATGTAAATGTTACCAGTGGGAAGATATGTGTTCTTCGAGGACATACCCAATAATCTTATCATTTATAATATATAGCACTCACCCCACAAGTTTCCACTTGGGTATGGGCACTTCCATCATGTGATTACCTAGTACATTGCCAGTGCCCACCAGCTGTCTCATTATCTATTGAACATAGATAGTGCCAGTGTTCATAAGCCGTCTCATAGATCTGATGTATACCAAAATTACAAAAGTTCTATTTAGTTGGTTGGCCAACGAAGGAAAAAATGAATGCAATTATTTTTAATAGCTATAGATCCACGCTTCTAATGGTAGCAGCCAGCCCCTGAGGAAGTTGTGTGGAAACTTGCTCACAACTTTGGGGGAAAGGGGACCAAGGACACTGGTGATCTTATTGAAATGGTTGGCCTGGCACTCAGTTAGATAGAGAAGGAGTAGTAGTTGAGGTTTGTTGTCAACCTTTCTAAAAGGGTGCTGGATCTTGTGATGCAGGTGTGACCGGTATAACGACTGTGGTGACTACAGCGATGAGAGGGGCTGCTCATACCCGACCTGCCAAGAGAATCAGTTTACCTGTCAGAACGGGCGCTGCATTAGTAAAAGCTTTGTCTGTGATGATGACAATGACTGTGGTGATGGATCTGATGAGCTCACGCACCTGTGCCACACCCTACAACCCACGTGTCCACCTCACGAGTTCAAGTGTGACAATGGGCGCTGCATCGAGATGATGAAACTCTGCAACCACCTAGATGACTGTTTGGACAACAGTGATGAGAAAGGCTGTGGTGAGTACAACAGAGGATTTGGGAAAAGGAAATTGGAGAGACAGAATATGGATTCTTAACCCTTTGCAACTTAGACTTTCCAACCTGTCCTCTAACTACAAAGTTACCATAAAGTCACTATTCCTGATATAGCAAAAGGTTACCAAGGTTTCTTGGTATATAAGATGGGAACACACATTATTTTGGACCAATTCTTTACTTAGACAGTCATTAGAGAGAACAGAAGATGAACAGGTATTCACGCCATCATTTAATGTCATGGCCAAATAAGGTACTCAAGAATGAAGGGAACCTTGTAATGACTTTTTGCCTGAAGCAACCCTCTGCTAGAGGTCCTTGGCCTGTTCTTCATTTTCATTCTCAGGTAATTGAATGGGAGAGTTTAATATCTCTGCCATCCAACCGCAAGTAAAGCAGTCAGGAATCTATAACATGAGTATTATTTGCCTAGCACTGTCTTGAACTCCATAATATTGGCAGTTCATCTTGTTTGTGGTGTTTAATCTTTGTAGCCATTGTTTCATGTATGTTGGTATTGTCTCTGTAATAACAATGTACATACTTTGAGGGAGAGATTATATAATTTCATATGTTTTCTTTATTCCACTGATTCGTTGTCAGTACTTATTGAATGCGTTTGCCTAATGGACCCAGAAGCATATAAGGTAGTTTTTGTCCTTATATGAAAGATAAGATTTATATGAAATAACATCCAAATTAAATTCCAGACAGAAACTGGTGTGGAAATGTAGAGAAGAGAATATCTATGCATAATTTTTAAGAAATCTATGCAGCAAACCACCATGGCACGTGTTTACCTATTATAACAAACTTGCACATCCTGCTCATGTACCCCTGAACTTAAAAGTTCAAGAATAAAAGAAATTTAAAAACATTAAAAATAATCTAAGAACTGGCTTTTGCTCTATTATAAGAAAAACTTCTATAAGTTTCAAGAACCATTTAATAAATTAAGAAAAACATGTTAGACATTTACACAAAAATCATATGGAACTTTCTTATATTTAGTTTTAATTCATATAGATTCCCATTACATTTTAATTAATTTAGCTTTACCTAAACTATAAGAATGAAATTCTCAGTAGTACGTAATTCAAATTAACATTTTTAGTTTGAAGAGGAAGTGATCTCATTAGGTCTCTTCCAAACCTATGAAACATCTACTCTTACAACTAGGAGGAGTCCCAGTGACCTTGTGTACCCTCTTCTCTTTGCACGTAATAAGACTGTAAAGCTTATTATCTGGGAAATGAATTGTTTAGGGGTGCACAGTAAACTAGCAGCAGAACTTGGCCTGATATTTGGATCAGGGATTTTGCAGTGCATGAAGTTTTAATATATTACTCCTTGATGAATAGAGCGCTAATAAGAACATGCTCTCCTCCGTACGTAGATCATTTTTGAGTGAGGTTGACCATGTGTTACAGGACCAGCCAGAGGGACGTGTAGTGTTGTGTTGCACCTAGTGTTGAGCTCATGCTGTCTTGTGAGAGGCAAATGTGTGCATTTCTTCGTGGTTCCATGTTCAGTGATGTCACACTGGAAGCCTGAGGTTGATCGCGGTGTCAACAGTCACACTGAAAGATACTACAAATCAGAGCACTTAGAAAATTTTTCCTGAGCTCTGTTTTACCAGCACAGTGGCCAGGCTCTTTTCTTCTCCTCTTCTTTCTCCTTTCTCCTATATTAGTTGTTTAAACCACTGATGAAGGAGTAAGTTGGTGAGGAAGTTGAAAAATAGTGACTTTTCAATAATCCGCAGTCTTTGGAAGTCTCTGTTGTCTGTCTTATTTTAGCATGATTCATTAAGAATTGACACTGTTTAGTAGAAATGTTGACTTTGAATCATTATAGTGAGTGGTTGTTGATATTTTATGATTTCTAAGAACTGCCTTTTACCTACAGGCATTAATGAATGTCAGAACCCTTCAATCAGTGGCTGCGATCACAACTGCACAGACACCTTAACCAGTTTCTATTGTTCCTGTCGTCCTGGTTATAAGCTCATGTCCGATAAGCGGACTTGTGTTGATATTGATGAATGCACAGAGACGCCCTTTGTCTGTAGCCAGAAGTGTGAGAATGTAATAGGCTCCTACATCTGTAAGTGTGCCCCAGGCTACCTCCGAGAACCAGATGGAAAGACCTGCCGGCAGAACAGTAACATCGAACCGTATCTCATTTTTAGTAACCGTTACTATTTGAGAAATCTAACTGTAGATGGCTATTTTTACTCCCTCATCTTGGAAGGACTGGGCAATGTTGTGGCATTAGATTTTGACCGAGTAGAAAAGAGATTGTACTGGATTGATACGCACAGGCAAGTCATTGAGAGGATGTTTCTGAATAAGACAAACAAGGAGACAATCATAAGCCACAGACTACCAGCTGCAGAGAGTCTGGCTGTAGACTGGGTTTCCAGGTAAGAAAACATTGATGAGCTTTTTAGAAGTTAAAAATTAAAAAAAATTCTAACCACGTTTTCATCTCGATAGGAAATTATTCTTTTCAACTTGGGTTAATATGCAGATACATTTAATGCTTCTGCAGGGTTATTTTCTGCTTTGTATCTGATACTCAAATGAGAGATACAGGAGGGAATATCTAATTATTTTAAGAATTTATGGTATCTTTTTTATGGAAAGAGGAATTGCAAGGGAAGAGAGTTCACTGTTGCTGGCCGTTCACTTAACTGGCGATGAAATGAGGCATGATTCATGCCTTCATTGTTGCAATCAGTCATTACTTCCTGAGTCCCTCCCACATGCCCAGTGTGATGATAAGCAGTAGGAATTTTGAGGAAATGAGGCAAACATGGTCCCTTCTCTTCTGGAATGCATAGGCTTGCTTACAATGCTAGTCATTAGTTGGGAGTGGTGGCTCATGCCTGTAATCCCAGAACGTTGGGAGGCTGTGGTGAGAGGATCGCTTGAACCCAGAAGTTCAAGACCAGCCTGGGCAACATGGCAAAACCCTGTCTCTGTGAAAAATTAAAAAATTAGCCAGGTGTGGTGGTGCACACCTGTGGTACCAGCTACTCATGATCCTGAGGTAGGATGATCCCTTGAGCCCAGGAGATGGAGGTTATAGGACCGAGATCATGCTATGGCACTCTAGCTTGAGTGACAGAGTGAGACCTTGTCTCAAACAAAACAAAACAAAATGAAACAAAAAAAAACAGCCAATACTAGTCCTTCCCCACATGGGCTGGTCATGAAAACTAGAGAATGGCTAACATGAGACTTTTGCTTTGAGACTTCCCTTCCAGAAACTGACAGTCTTCAGGGCAGGCCAGTGATACTTTAACTTAACTACCAGATCAACCACACTTCTTAACCTCTCAGCTGAATATCAAATCTATCAGATTCTTGGCAGCATAAACTAATGGACCTGGTGGTCAGTGGACATCAAGCTGCAGCCGTTTATGCTGTGAAGATTCTTGTTGCAGTCAGCCCAGACCTCCAGAGGAGTCTTCCCCAAATCCTCCTATCTGACCACCTTAAGGGTAAAGATCCTACAACAGATGAGGAGAGTTTGCTTCCTAGTTCTCTCTGACCAGTAGCTGGCCTGACATAGGTGCTGAGTGCTTGCTGAATAATGAATGAAACATGGACTAAGCATTCCTATTTTATATATCAGTTCCTGTTGTATATATCCTACATGTCACAAAGTATAGTGATTAATGATTTCCAGGAACAGAACTGAATATGGTATTGTTTTTGCCACTATCCTTTGTTCCAGTGCAGAAAAAATAATATTTGAACTGTAAGATACTGTCATTCAGCCCTCTCTCTCAGAAACTGGTAGAAGGACATTTCTTTTGGATTTCAGCTACTTTCCTCTCTATCTAGGTGTGTTCTTGATCAGAAGAGAATTAACTATATATGATGAAGATGGGCAAGAAACTCTGGGCGAGGGTAGGGTGAACTTTTCTTGAAAGTCCGGGAAGGTGCACAACCAGGCTCAACATTCCTAAAAACACAAAGGGAGAATGGAGCCCAGTTACATTTACATTGGTAGGGGGCAGTTCTAAGATACTAGCTACACTGAAATTAGGAACAGTTTTTTTCCCCAATATTAATAAAGATTTCTGCTGCCAACACTATATGTTTGGTTTCCAAAGCCCTTACATTTGGTGTAACTTTTTTTTCTTTTCTATTTTTTTTTTTGAGATGGAGCTTTGCTCTTGTTACCCAGGCTGGAGTGCGATGGTGTGATTTTGGCTCACCGCAACCTCCGCCTCCTGGGTTCAAGCAATTCTTCTGCCTCAGCTTTTTGTATTTTTAGTAGAGACGGGGTTTCACCTTGTTGACCAGGATGGTCTCGATCTCTTGACCTCGTGATCCACCTGCCTCGGCCTCCCAAAGTGCTGGGATTATAGGCGTGAGCCACTGCGCCCGGCCCTGATATAACTTTTTAAACCATTATGCACATTGGAAGATACTGTTGGCTCTCAGTTATCTTAAGTTTTCCAGTAGTCAAGATGGAATGTCTTCTCCATGTTCTCTTGAAAAGAATCTGCTTACAGGATGTCTTTTAATTGTGGAAAAAAGAGAAATTAATGGGAAAGCAGTAAGCTCAATAGAGTAGAGTGCCCTATGGGGTAGCCAGTCTACCAGCACTTGAATGATAATAGCAGCAGGAATAATAATATGATAAGAATAGTAATAGCAACTCCTTCTAAGCCTATTGTGATCTGAAATAATACAATGTTTTAAAAAGTCCCTGGTCTAAGGCCTGGCATTTAGTAAGTGTTCAAGAATTAGCTACTATTACTGCCACTGTTCTTAGTGTTTACAATGATGGAATCCAAGATTGTAGCCATCTCATTCATCAGGATTACCCATTTACCCAAGTGAATTAACTGGCAAGACTTGTGCATATATATGCATACTCATTCCTTCTTGCTTAAGCCTGAAACGATGCTACTGACCTAAGTTAAACTATTCAGATATTCAGCATGAATGGATAAGGGGTCACTTATTGCAAAGAGGCATTCAAGTCTTTTAGAAGGAAAATCATTCTTATGCCGGTTGGAATTGAATATCAAATCCTAAGTGACCCTCTCTTTATAGGGGTATTTAACCCTTTGGAAGGTTATGGATAGTTTAAGACTCTGGTGAAAGCCATGGGCCCCTTGCTGGATAACAGCAATTAGGCATTTATACTCTTAAAATTTCACATTCGTTTTAGAAAGTACACAGATCCCCAAAGCTGGCTTCCCTGATTCTGTGTAAAGACCTTGGGTTAAGAATCTTATAGAGGCCGGGTGCGGTGGCTTACGCCTGTAATCCCAGCACTTTGGGAGGCTAAGGCGGGTGGATCATGAGGTCAAGAGATCGAGACCATCCTGGTCAACATGGTGAAACCCCGTCTCTACTAAAAATACAAAAAATTAGCTGGGCATGGTGGCGCGTGCCTGTAATCCCAGCTACTCAGGAGGCTGAGGCAGGAGAATTGCCTGAACCCAGGAGGCGGTGGTTATGGTGAGCTGAGACCACGCCATTGCACTCCAGCCTGGGTAACAAGAGCAAAACTCCATCTAAAAAAAAAAAAGAATCTTATAGAAAAAATAAATTTTATTGAATAAAAATATATTTATAACTGAAATATCCTTGGGGTAGCAGTTTCTAACAGATCCTAATACATTTCTAAAGCTTCTTAGGTTTGATTAAGTAAAACATGTCACAGGTTAAGAAACTCATTTTGACAGCTTGTCTGACAGAGGCAGGGATGTCTCTTTATCCTACAGATATCATAATCTTTATCTTAAGGATGTCATAAATCAGCGTTGCTCTGTGCAGTTTCAGTGACACACTTAAACAGGTCTGTTTCCTTGACTCTACCATTTAAACTGTAATGCGTGATACTCACCTCTGCTTCCCTGTTCCACTAAGCCTTTGCATTGCCTGAAGAGGGTGCCTTATGCTGCATGAGGAAAGTAAAACCAGACCCCTGATGTGAGGTTGGCCCCAATATTTCCTACATGACAGCACCTTAAAGTGGGAATTATTGTACACAGTCTTGTACCCTCTGTTGCCTCACTTCAGAAAGACCAACTTCCTATTTTCCCCTGCCCTCATTTGTGTGAAGAAATGTGCCTTCTAACAACGGTCTGTGATGCTCAAGTAGCTTGGATAGAAAACTGTGTGGCTAAATATGTACCATTTCACAAAGTAACTGTATTAGTTAACTCCTGGCTTTCCATTTTAGAAAGCTCTACTGGTTGGATGCCCACCTGGATAGCCTCTTTGTCTCTGACCTAAATGGTAAACACCGTCGCATGCTGGCCCAGCACTGTGTGGATGCCAACAACACCTTCTGCTTTGATAATCCCAGAGGAATTGTCCTTCACCCTCAATATGGGTAATTGTCTCCCTGCAATCCTGGACTTTTCTTTCACCTCCCTAGTTCACCTCTGTTACCAAAAAGGCTGTTCATGTAGCTATCTCAAGGCCAGTGTCCTCCTGGGGTCTGTCTTCTGCTTTTCCTACTGGGTAAATCATTCAGTGTAATGAGTAGAAGCATGGCTTCTTCACATCATCATCAGCTTTTCTGTTTTCTTTGACCTGACACACGTTTGTACTTTTCACGTCGTGTATTTTGGCTGCATGGAAACAAAATTGTGGTTTTGAAAAGCCAGTTTCTTTACTGGACTCTCCATATCAAAGCCACTGAAATCCAGTGAGTTATGTTTGTTTGTGAGCACTTTCTCTACCTTGTCCCCTTCCTTTCTCTTTTAAAGATTATTTGCTGTTAGCTCTCTTTCCTTTCTGAGGGGCTCTATAGAATGTAGACTCCATTTCTCTAAATGGAGAAAAGGTGTATATTTTGGCTACTGACTTCTTGTGGCATCAGGGACTGACTCTTTTTGTTTGCCCTGACAGGTACATCTATTGGGCAGACTGGGGTCACCGTGCATACATTGGGAGAGTAGGCATGGATGGAGCCAACAAGTCTGTGATTATCTCCACCAAGTTAGAGTGGCCTAATGGCATCACCATTGATTACACCAATGATCTACTATACTGGGCAGATGCCCACCTGGGTTATATCGAGTACGTACATAGAAAAGCATAAAACAATTGTGTAACTGTTTATTTCAAACATCAGAGCTTGTGATTCAGTCTATTAGTTCCCTCTCTTGTCTAACTGGCCTGCCTGTTGGAAGTCACTCGGAGGAAGTCATACTTCTAACTAAACCTCTATGGTGTGGTGTAATAGAAAGAGTGAACTTTGAAGTCATATGGATCAGGGTTTATGACCTGGCATTTTTACTTCTTCTTGTTTTTTTTCATCTAGAAAATGGGGCTAATAATCTCTCCCCATGGTGGTCAGCTCAATGTGCAACTCATCTTAGTTTTTTAATCTCTTTACTTTGCTCTCCCCTATGAAGTATATGATTAATAAATTTTAGTATTTGAGAAAAGGGAAAGAATAAAAGGATTTGAAAAACTTTCCCTAAAATACTTTGGCACATTTATGGTTAAGTACAGTGCAGTGTGTTAGGTAGCAGTAGAGTCTGTTAACATTAATCCAATATGATAAGGCATTTACATCTTTCTGGTAATAGGATAATTTTTTTAAGGTTTGTTAAATATACTGTTCAATAAAAAGTATTCATTATAAAAAGGATGATGCACATTATTAATCAACCAATATATGTATTTATTTTGAATTTTGCTAGTTGTGGCCTAGTTGGACCATAGTAATGTCTTCTGCATAAGAATTTATGAATAATGATCCAGGTACAGCCTGTTGCATTCAAAATCATGGAAATGCCATTCATTCAGTAGAGCTATTTCAAAGTTCCTGTTTTTTTGTTGTTTTTTTTTTTTTTAATAGAAATTTTGTTCTTCTGTTATATTTACTTTGCTGCCAAAGTTAGTGTAGTAGAAAAGTTTGAAGTTCTCTAACACCATACGCCCTTGGGACATGCCACTGAAAAAGAAGGAAAACCTGGCATACTGAAAAAGAAGGAATACCTGGCACATTAGTGCTCTTCCTTCCTGTGCTCATGACAGGCATAATCAATCAATCCCAGAATGTTCTCTTATTGAACTGGTTCATTTGCTACACTAAGATAGCCCTTAGCATTTTCACTGCAGAATTTACCATAGCAGATACGAACTCACTCTTAGAGTAGAGACTAACTTTAATCAGAAGTGGTAAAGTATTACTTCTAGTTTACTTATACCATTTTGATGTGATATACTGATGGTGATACCCTTAGCCCTTCCCACAATGTGTGTATCCTCTCTTGAAAGGCACATCAAAGAGCTGAGTTAGCTTCCCATACAGTCCTATACTGAATCAGTAGAAGCATCAAGATGTTCAAAGAGGCCAGGTGTGGTGGCTCATGCCTGTAATCCCAGCACTTTGGGAGGCCGAGGCAGGTAGATGATGAGGTCAGAAGTTCAAGATAAGCCTGGCCAAGATGGTGAAACCCCGTCTCTACGAAAAATACAAAAATTAGCTAGGCATAGTGATAGGCACCTGTAATCTCAGCTACTTGGGAGGCTGTGGCAGGAGAATTGCTTGAACCCAGGCGGCAGAGGTTGCAGTGAGCTAACGTTGTGCCACTGCACTCCAGCCTCAGCAATAGAGCGAGACTCTGTCCCATAGAAGCTTCAACAACTTTCTCATGGAATTTTGTTGTTCTTTGGGTCTTATAGATTATTCTGGGTCTTGAAAGCTTAGTAGGTTTCACTCAGCATACATTTAGACACTGTTTCCAGGAGCATTAGAAGCGAAAAAAGAAATTTTCTAGTTGCACAATATTCTGTTCACTTTCTGATAAGGTCTAATATAGATTATTTATGTAGATGGATTCTAAAATTTAGGCAGTGGATTTCAGTCTAGAAGTCAAATCATAATATGAGGCACTGTGATCTGGGAATGAAGGAAACTTTAATATTCATAAGCCATATTAAATTGGTTACCTGGAGAGGTCGCAATGACTGTGTTCAGAACTATATTTCATAGACACATAAAACAATATATTTTTATAGAGCATCCAGTTCCTTCCTTGTACATCTTGGGATGCACCAACAAATCACTGGAGCTTTGCCTGTAGTTCTACCCTTGACAAAAAATACTCATAGAGGTGTCTGAGATCTCTCTACAGGGATTACACAGGAACTGAAAGGAAAGGTGTCAGGACTACTTTCTGGCCTATGATTTTTTTTTTTTATACAATAGATGGTGGCTAGGTGCAGTGGCTCATGCTTATAGTCCAGCACTTTGGGAGGCTGAGACGGGCAGATTGCATGAACTCAGGAGTTCGAGCAGCTTGGGCCACATGACAAAACTCTGTCTCTACAAAAATTACAAAAATTAGCTGGATGTAGTGGCACCTGCCTGAAGTCCCAGCTACTCAGGAGGCTGAGGTGGGAGGATCACTTGAACTTAGGAGGAGGAGGAGGAGGTTGCAGTGAGCTGACATTGCACTGCTGTATTCCAGCTTGGGCGTCAGAGTGAGACTGTCTCAAATAAGTAAAACAGGTGGTGACTAATTTCTGGTCATTCACCTACATCCTTATCAACAGAGGCCAAGCACATCTTCAGATTTCCCTATGGCTTCTATAAGTTACTATAAATTATGATATTTTTGGAAATATTTTTAACATTGCATGGCTAACATCAGTTTCTTAGTTGCTAGCTTGTTCTATCTCCTGTTTGAATTTTAGGATCAGTTCCAAATTTTAAAAATATTAAATTGTCACTATTTTAGAAATGATTTTTGATATAGACCTATAGTAATGAATGAGCCCTTAAAACTGAGAGGACTTGGAAATTTGACTGAGGATCCTCTGTAACATTTTGAAATCTGAGAACCTTCTCTGGAGGCTTATGCATCTGGAAAAGTATTCGCTAATAGTGTCATGGCATGATTAGTAATAAATGTCCTGCTGTTGTTTGCAAAGTTAACCCTGCAGGCCTGTAAGTTGTGTTCCTCTTAGGTTATTCTGAGAACCCAGCTATCTCCTAGAATAGCTTCTCGTCCTGAATGTTAATGAGAAGGTAGAATTACAGTACTATATTGCTGTCTTCTGGTTTCTTCCAATGGTGTTAGAAGAAACACACATGATGTTCACCCCAGGGTGTCAAAAGGGTGCTTAATGAGGAACATCAACATAAGAGGTCCTAAACAGCTGTGGTTAGGACTTAGCATTTGTTTAACCTCCTGACACTATTCCTATTTTGTTAAGCATTGCTTTTTCACTTCTACATCTTTTGTTCAATTTGAATAAATCCTTTAAGTTTAGTTTTTGTTTTAATTAAAGATGAGGAGTTTTAAGGATTTGAACTTACATTATCTCTAGGAGGTAGAATTTTATTAACTAATTTGTGAATTCATTTATCCTGCAAGACGTTAGAGGAGAGGGATTTCCTTCGTCATGTGACTGTCTCTGCTTACTGCTGCAGGTACTCTGATTTGGAGGGCCGCAATCGACACACAGTGTATGATGGAACACTGCCTCACCCCTTTGCTATTACCATTTTTGAAGACACTATTTATTGGACAGATTGGAATACAAGGACAGTGGAAAAGGGAAACAAATATGATGGATCAAAAAGACAGACATTGGTGAACACAACACACAGACCATTTGATATCCATGTGTACCATCCATATAGGCAGCCCATTGGTGAGTAAGTGGTTGAGGGGTTTGGCGTGGTTGCCCTGGGTTATGTGCATGTTGTTATTGTCTTTAAGCATGAATTTTATGATTTACAAAGAGTTTGTTGTTACTTGTTAGTGTTTCCTTCAAAGCATATGCTGAAAGTTGAGAGTAGGTAGATGTTTTTAGAGTTTATGCCTCTTCCATTAGGAAAGACTACCTAGAACTCTCCTTTTTCTTAAAACTTGCTCAATTCTTTAAGATCATATTTTTTTCTTTGTTTTTGATAGGATTTAACAGTTATTGTGTTGCCATATTTACTTTATCTGTGGGAGGACTGGAATATTTTAAAGGAATGAAAAATATGGCATTTCAGCCTTGAATACTAAATACTAAATAAATGTGTATGATATTGTATTATGTATAAAATAGATATTATTCTTATCTTCTAGAAGATAATGTCAAGAGCAGTGCGTTTCATAAATAAGAACTTGTTTTTATTTGATTGTGAACTTATTTTTTATGCAATTAAGGCAACTTTATGATTTAGAGATAATGTAATAAAGGTCTGGAGTATATTTTGGGTTTTTGTTGGTCTGCTTTGTTGTGATGTCTTGCTAAAACATGATAAACTTGGAATTAAGGAAAAATGAGAATTAGCAAAATAAAGAAATTCAGTATTTCTTTCTGGAAGTTAATATTCATATCATTTTATTAGAAGTTTAAGTAAATATTTGGGAGGCTGAGGCAGGAGAATCACATGAACCCAGGAAGCGGAGGTTGTGGTGAGCTGAGATCATGCCATTGCACTCCAGCCTGGGTGACTGTGTGAGACTCTGTCTCAAACAAACAAAGAAAAAAAGAAGTTCAAATAAGTATTCACCTATTAAATAAATAAATAAATAAATAAGTGGTAACCCAGAAAATTAGTAAAGATGCCACTCGGTTTATTCATCTACATTAGTTTTGGCCAAACCTCTGGTACCTATATACTTAGAATGAGGGAGTGAGTATAGCATCTGTTGGAAATTAAAACTTAAAGCTATGTCTGGGCACATGATTATACGCAAAGTTTACTGCCTGCTGTCCCAGGACTTAGAGAAACACATCTTTTCTAGTCAGAAACACCAGTGGGTATGACTCACCTCTGGTAGGATATAAATGAACTTTCTTAAAGCAAAGGGTTGTCGCTTATATAACTCCATTATCTGTTTTGTTTAGGAACTTTGGGGAAAATAATAAATCTAGGATCGTTGTTTTTCTTGTTCTCTAAGAGGTGATGAGTTTAATATAAAGTTGTGTAATCAGCTAATCTGTGCTTAATACTGTCTTTAAGCCCCAATGAACATAATTTTCTTCCTTTTCCACTAGTAAGCAATCCCTGTGGTACCAACAATGGTGGCTGTTCTCATCTCTGCCTCATCAAACCAGGAGGAAAAGGGTTCACCTGTGAGTGTCCGGATGACTTCCGCACTCTTCAGCTGAGTGGCAGCACCTACTGCCTGCCCATGTGCTCCAGCACCCAGTTCCTTTGTGCTAACAATGAAAAGTAAGCCTCTCTTTCCCCTCTCCTCAGTGCCTCTCTAGCCCTTGGACAGACATTGACCCTCAAGGCTCCAAGAGATGGGAGTTTTCTAATGAGACAAGGTTTTGGTGAATTAAATTGGTTCGTGTGTAACACAGCAAGACTCTCAGACTCCAACTTCAGATAATCCTTTCTATGAACAGAAGGAATTTGTTCACCAAACTGTTATGCCTATATATGCAAGCTTTCATAGAAAGGGAGCAAGCCATGTATTTCTCATTTCTAATTGTCCTGAGTGTTGGAGCCAGAATGTATGTAAGTACATACTGAAAAATAGTCCTCAGAAGCAATAGAATTTCACTGTCTTTTCCAAGCCTATGCTGGCCTAGCTCCTTAGCTGCCTATGCTATGGGCTCTAGGGTTACACATTCAAAGCCATTTTTGATCGTTTGTGTTTGCTATGAAACATGGCCACATTCCTTAACAATGTCCACAGGCCATTGATGACTAGAGGACCGGAGTTAGAGAGTGGCATGAAGAGAGGCGTTAATACAGATTATAGCGTCTCAGATGCAGAGGTAGATGACTGTGGTGATTAAGATATCTGAGATTAAGAATCTAGCATACCCTTATCGTGAAAAGACCCTCAACAATTGTTATTGCCTTCAGACTTCCCAAACACTACTTGAATGCCTTTTATATCACCCAGGCAGACAATCTCAACCAATCACTGACTGCTCCTAGAACACAACTCCAAATACCCACTGGTTATATATTGTTTATTGTGAAAGGAATTTATTCATCATCCTTAAGGCATATTCTCAATGCGTATTTGGATCTTAACAAACCTGTTGTATCTTGCCAAGTTATATTTTCTCTGAAAATACACCACTGTAACTGAGATTGAATTGATCCTCTTCTGGGGCCACAGGGGAACTCATGCATATCATTTCTTGGAATTCAGTGTTGACTTCTTCTCTCCAGATTACTGTTGCTCCTGGTGCTTTGCTAAAGAAGTGCCATATGTTCCCTGTGCAGGTGCATCCCTATCTGGTGGAAATGTGACGGACAGAAAGACTGCTCGGATGGCTCTGATGAACCAACACTTTGCCCACAGCGCTTCTGCCGGCTAGGACAGTTCCAGTGCAGTGATGGCAACTGTACCAGCCCGCAGTCTTTATGCAACGCTCACCAAAATTGCCCTGATGGGTCTGATGAAGACCGTCTTCTCTGTGGTGTGTTGAATTGCTTTATGCCTCTTTTTCCCACTTCTGTGTTGATTCTATACAATCATGATTCTGTGGGTATTTCCTGAATATCATGAAATAAAAACCAGTTAAAAAGTCCTAGAAGGAAACTCAGGCTCCACCCTTTTTCTATTTTTATGAAGTTTTTAAAAGAAGTCTTAAGGTCTTCACAAGGCAAATGGTTGATGTAAACAGTAAATTGTCTCTATTGGTGGCTCTTTGCCATGTACAAGGCACTGAATCCCCTTTGAGAGCTAACATTGAGGAGAAAATGAGGGGTTTCCAACCCCATTGTTAAGAGGGACTCTCAGTTGTAATATTTATTTATGTTTCTATTTTAAAAGGCGAAAAGATTTAAAAAGGTTGATCACAGTGACTCATACCTGTAATTCCAATGCTTTGGGAGACTGAGGCAGGTGGATTGCTTGAGCCCAGGAGTTCAAGACCAGCCTAGGCAACATGGAAAAAGCCCATAGCTACAAAAATACAAACGATTAGCTGGGCATGGTGGCATGTGCCTGTAGTCTCAGCTACTTGAGAGGCTGCAGTAAGAGAATAGCTTGAGACTGGGAGGTCAAGGCTGCAATGAGCTGAGTTTGTGCCACTGCATTCAATCCTGGGTGATGAAGCCAGACCCTGTCTCAAGAAAAATAAATAATAAATAATTAAATAGGCAAAAAAAATAAAATCCCCCCCAAACTAAAAACAACACATCAATAACAGCAACAAACACAAAGGTTGAAGATTATTTTCCAGTAGGATAATAGGGACAGAGGAAGGTATGTTTAACGGGTCAGGGCATTCAGTTCTTACACTGCATGCAATAAAAAGATATTTAAGAATTTGGGAGACAGTAATAGTCAAAAGCAGTGCCCCATGTAGACGTACTGGTTGATAAGTACATTAGGAAATAAGTCCTCTAAAAAGAATCATGATCGAGTGATTCAGGATTCATCAGTGTCTGTTAGGACCTTCCATTCTTGATGCCTTCCAAGCTGATAACCAAATGTCCCTGCTTTCAGACAATCACCGCTGTGACACCAATGAGTGGCAGTGTGCCAACAAACGTTGCATCCCAGAATCCTGGCAGTGTGACACATTTAATGACTGTGAGGATAACTCAGATGAAGACAGTTCCCACTGTGCCAGCCGGACCTGCCGGCCGGGCCAGTTCCGTTGTGCCAACGGCCGCTGCATCCCACAGGCCTGGAAGTGTGATGTGGATAATGATTGTGGAGACCACTCGGATGAGCCCATTGAAGAATGCAGTAAGTTCCTGTGGGAGGGCCAAGGCATGACCAGAGTGGAGAGACACAAGGAAACTTCCATGTGGACCAAGAGAGGACAAGGAGCTTTCTTTTTCACCCTGATGGGATGCTCTCCCTTGACACTCCTGCAAACTCTGGCACTGCAAGGCAGAGTATAGCTGTATGGCTTGCAGGTGGAACCAGACACTGTTTCTGAAGTGGCTAATACCTCCTTTTGATACATAGGATGTCTAACTTCAAACCCTGCCCTTCCCCAACCCCACCCACAAAGTTATACCATAAAACAAATGAGTGATGCTGAGATAGTGTGAAAAGTTAGGACTGTTTTTCTGCTCATGGTAGGCAGATCATAAAACAGACACATTAATGCCAGGGTCAGTTTGCTTGGTAACATGGTCATTGTTACTCCTCAGTACCTCGACCTCAGTGTGGCAGTGGAAGGGTGCCTTCTCGTTCCTCCAGTTCTGACTTTACTGCCTCCTCCCTTTTCAGTGAGCTCTGCCCATCTCTGTGATAACTTCACAGAATTCAGCTGCAAAACAAATTACCGCTGCATCCCAAAGTGGGCCGTGTGCAATGGTGTGGACGACTGCAGGGACAACAGTGATGAGCAAGGCTGCGGTAGGAGGGCTCGCGGGGGAGTGGAGTGGGACAAGAAACTTCACATGTCACGCGCCATTTATTAGATGAGAGATGAGAGTGGATTTCGCATGTCATCTTTTTTTTTTTTTTTTTTTGAGACGGAGTTTCGGTCTTGTTACCCAGGCTGGAGTGCAATGGCACGATCTCGGCTCACCGCAACCTCCGCCTCCTGGGCTCAGGCAATTCTCCTGCCTCAGCCTCCTAAGTAGCTGGGATTACAGGCATGCGCCACCACGCCCAGCTAGTTTTTGTATTTTTAGTAGAGATGGGGTTTCACTATGTTGACCAGGATGGTCTCGATCTCTTGACCTCGTGATCCACCCGCCTCGGCCTCCCAAAGTGCTGGAATTACAGGCTTGAGCCACCGCGCCCGGCTGCATGTCATCTTTTCTTACCTCTGTAAAAAAAAAAAGCTTGTTGATTCTTCTAAGAACATGTTAAATTTTTTGTCGTATTTTGCAGAATTACTGGGGCAATTTAATTTATAGCATTTTAAATCATGCTATGCTTGAGGATGTCATTACTAAGATGTTAGAAACTTGTATAATTTCTTCCAAATGTAGAATCCTTAGTTACACTTGACAAGTTTAAATTGTTTGTCTAATTTGATAAATTGGTTGAAATTGGTGGAAAGGGGTTAGAGGAAAGACTTGGTATCTATCTCTCAAAAGGATATTTCCAAATTAGAATATTTCTTATTTGCAGATTTTCATATTCTGAATGTCTCTCTGATTTTCCCTCTTATCTTCTGGACATCTGTAGTCCCTCTGGCAACATGGGAAAGCCAGATAAATTAAAGGAATTTGTCAATTTTAGTCATATAGTCTAACATGAAACCAAAGTGTCTATGAGTATGCGTGTTGGGTTTAGTTGGAAGAGAAGTAAGGAAGATACTGGATTGCTTTAAGAACACTGAGTCCAATCAACTGAAGACAATGTGATTGAAATATTCTATTTATTCTGGCATCATTTGAGCCTCCCATACCAGGCCTCTGTTGCAAATTACAAACCAGATACCATTTCATCTTTTTGCACAGTTTCTACCAAAGGGAATGGACCTAGTTTCAAGAAGTAGATTGGGGTCAGGGTAGCTAAAAGAGGGAATGTTGACGGTGAATATTGCTGGCATTCCTCTCTCTGGGAGCTTCAAGAATATGGTAACACAATTCTCAGACTGTCTCACAAAGAAGCTAGTACTACTTTGTGCATTTTGGTTTATGAAGTCTTTGCAATGCTTTGCAGAGGAGAGAACATGCCGTCCTGTGGGGGATTTCCGCTGTAAAAATCACCACTGCATCCCTCTTCGCTGGCAATGTGATGGGCAAAATGACTGTGGTGATAACTCAGATGAGGAAAACTGTGGTGAGTGTTCACAGTCCTGTGGTCCTTATGTGCCACCAGAGCTGAGACGTTTGCTCTTTTTCTGTAATTCAACTGTCTATGTCATTGATTCTCATTGGGTAGGATGACATCTCTTTCTTCCTGCTGGTCAGTACATTTTTACTTTTTTGTCCACTAAAGACATAAGCATCTCCTTTTGAGATACTTCAAATCAAGCTTTTGGAGGAAGATATTTACTGAAGTTTATCTTTTGTGTACTGAATTTATTTACACTCAACTTTTTTTTTTTTCCCAAAAGAACTTGAGTGACTTATGATAAAGGAAAAATATAATAAGATAAATAGAAACAGAAAATCAGAACGAAGGGAAGTAGAGGGAAGAAAAGTGCTAAACCAGAACACTGCTTCTGAAGCTCTTTCCCCAAAATGGCCTTCATAGGAGAGGAGAGAGAACTTGTGTTTGGATTATTACCCTTCTTGGAATAGCTGACTATGTTAGGAGGGTTAATGATTAAATAACAGGACAAGTTTCAGTTTCTCTCTCCCAGTTGAAGGTATGACTACAAGGCATTTGATAGGGAAAATGAGGAAAGGAAGCCAAGAGACCGAATCATATCAAAGTAGATGGTCAGAACACACTCGATTTTGTGTTCTGAAAACAAGCTTAATGAAGTCCTACCCAGAGCACATATCACTGACTCATGATATGTGTCAGTTTCTAATTGACTAATGAAATACATTCTAACTTTACTCACCTTTTGGAAGGTGAAAATATCATTCACCTGAAAATATCATTCAGCTACAGACTTACACAAAAGGATAATCCAACTGGCATGTTTTTAAATAAATAAATGTTCATATTGAATGCTATAAGAGGTTATCTAGAGTTTCATGAAATTTAAAAAAAAAAAAAATCTTAAGATAAAATCAAGCTGGGCAGGGTGGCACACACCTGCAGTCCCAGCCACTCAGAAGCCTGAGCTGGGAGGATTACTTTAGTCCAGGAGTTCAAAGCCAGCAATTTTCAAAGATCCTGTTTCCAAAAAAAAAAAAAAAGAAAAGAAAAGAAGAAAGAAAGAGATAAGAATCACCTTTGGACAAACCTCTTAATAAAGGCCATTCTTTCCAGACTCAAAATTAAGGTAAAAGGTCTAGTTTTGGAGGGTGAATGACCTGCCCAAGCACACCTCTGGGGCTTAGGACAGCAGAGGGCATTGGGCACCCAGGGTACTTTGACCAGCTCACAAGATGTCTCCTGTGTGTGATTCCTGGTGCACACTCATGGCAGGTGCCTTTCCTTTCCAGTCCCCCGGGAGTGCACAGAGAGCGAGTTTCGATGTGTCAATCAGCAGTGCATTCCCTCGCGATGGATCTGTGACCATTACAATGACTGTGGGGACAACTCAGACGAACGGGACTGTGGTAACTGTCATTGGCGAAGCTTACCGTAGAATTTTGTACTGTGACAGTGTAGGGACTTCAAATTAGTGTTTATAAGGCTTTTGGAGGAAAATCACTTTTCATATGTGTAATATATAAACCTTAGCATAACACAGTATCTTCTGTGCTCTGTATTTCCTGTGCTTTATTCTTAACTCATAGCAGTCTAGGTCAGTCATAATAGAGACAAATAGCAAGGAATTTTTAAAAATCTAATTTTAATCTCAACACTTCTTAAGAGCAGATTTTAATCTGCTTTAGCCTTGTAAACAAAGACATTGATCTTGCTACTAGTCCACAGAAAGTCACCCTAAGGAATATACATGTACCACTGTGACGCTCTTGTGTAGAGGTCAGATCATTGAAAGAGGAATCCTAAACCCCAAGTAATTTTTATAGCTCTTTACTGATTAGGTGTCAGGTCTTAGGAAAATTAGGAAACATTGAAAATTGGGGAGTTGTGATTTCTGAGGAAAAGCTTAAGAACTGGAGATTATTTAATAGAAGGGAGCAAGGTACTTCTGTCTCTGTATGTTGAGTGGGGAAAGTGTGAGTTTTGAGAATTTATTAATTTGCTAACCACAAGCTGTGGGTTTGCTTCGAGTCAGTCACAGGGCGTGGATAGGAATGTGACGGAGTACTCACTGTACTCCAGGTACCTAATATCTGACTGAAAATGACAAGGCCTTCTTGGAATGATGATCTTTTGTCTTCAGAGATGAGGACCTGCCATCCTGAGTATTTTCAGTGTACAAGTGGACATTGTGTACGCAGTGATTTGAAATGTGATGGAACCGCTGACTGTTTGGATGCCTCTGATGAAGCTGATTGTCGTAAGTCCCTAGACACATATGTAGTACTACTTACCTAGGAGTATGGACGTGATCGTTTAGACATCGGTTAGCTATCACTTCTTAGATTAAAAGGCCATAGGTATTGTCTGTTCAGCATGCACTGACAATGATCAGTTCTAAGTCACCATAATCATATATATGGTAATGGCCATTCAAGTGCACTTCCTTGGTATTTTAAACGGAGAATGTATTAAGTAATCTGTGCTAACAATTTATTTATATATTATAAGCTACTATACAAATCATTAATTGACTGAAAAACATTTCAGGTTAAAAACAAATATTTAAGCAATGAAAACAGTAGTATAAAGAACTTGGGTTGGATATTAGAACATATTGAATTTATAGCATTAAAATTTTTCTCAGTCACACGAGGGGTTTATAAATGATTAAAACTGGAAAGCCAATATGATTACTCAAAGTTGAGTCTTTATGGATCAATTGAATAATGCAAGCTGTTGATCCATCCTTATTGCTGATCCATCAACAATAACTAGCATCCCTGATAACCATCCATGATGGTTACTGTTGATGATGTGGTTGCCCAGGAGACTTTATAAACGTAAGCGGGTCAAACCAGTCCCGACACTTGCCTGTAGAGACTAAGTTCAATGCTGTCCACAGGATAATTCATGCCATTGGAAACTGGGCTCTGACACCTGCCCTAAGACATGGCCCATCCGACTTTCAGACAGGTCAAGGCTACTGTACATCTTGATGAATAAAGAAGAGCAGGCTATGGCAAGAGCCAAAGGAGAAATAGCAGGAAGCTTTCCCAAACTAGTCAATTTGTACAGTAATTTGAATATGTTTTCTTTCCCATGGCAGCCACACGCTTTCCTGATGGCGCATACTGCCAGGCTACTATGTTCGAATGCAAAAACCATGTTTGTATCCCACAATATTGGAAATGTGATGGCGATAACGACTGTGGCGATGGTTCAGATGAAGAACTTCATCAGTGCTGTAAGAGGCAGCGAAATGGAGTGAACGAGAGTGGCGTTTTCTGTCAAATCTCAATGTTTCTTACATGCAGCCTGTGAGCCTGGAGGACAGATGTACAGTCGTTGACACAGGATAAACATTGGTGTTATTTCACTTGGTCTTCCAGCTTCTGTTCTCTCTGTAACCTGAGAAAGCTGGGAAAACCTCCATTGTTTCAAACATTTTGTGGCCTTAGAAAACAATGTCCTTAAAGGAAATCTTGCTTGAAATCCCAGTGAGCATAAATAAAGGCAGGTCTATTGTGGCTGAGTCTGAGGAAGGGCAGGGAGGAGGCTGTACCTCTCTTGCTACTACTTTGGGTGCCCCTGAAGTACCCTCTCCAAATCCCTAGAGCTTCCTGGAACACCTTTAGAAAATGCTAAGACTTTCTAATCTTTACAGTCACTTTCTTTTAACATTGTGATTCAAGGCCATCTAATTCCCTCTTGTTGAATGATGCATATATATATATGTTTTAAACCCTGCTTGTTTGTGAGTCTCAGTTCAGGTACATGTCAGTAGCAGTGGAGGAAGAAAGGGTATTTGGAAATCACGTGCCCTGGTCTCACCCTAAGCTTAGACTGGATAAAGCAGAATCTCCAAGGATGAAGCCTACCCATATGTTTATTTTAAAAAGCTTCTTAGGTTTTTAGTTTAGTCCTCTGGTTGAGAACTACTGATTTTAAGAAAGTGAAGGAAAATAGAGTTTGTTTCAGTCATTTTGCTACATGCTGTGAGTCATCGGAGAAACTCTCGGGTAATAATTCTCAAAAGTGTCTTCGCTGGACTAGGAATGTCAGTGCCATTTGGGAACATGTTAGAAATGCAAATTCAGGGGCTGCACCCTATCCAAATAGAAATAAAAAAATCAAGACCAGGAGAAGTAGCGGAAGGAAAGGCATTAACTCAAAGACCTTGCTTTTTCAGCTCTTTCCCCAAAATGGTCTTAATTTTGTGGAAAAATTAAGGGCCTAATAATGTATACATTAACAGGGTTCTCAAATGCTTCTGATGCAAGCTGAAGCGTTAGGATTGTGTGTAAGTAAAAGCCCTCAACCTAGGAGATGGGATCTCAGAAGCACTCCTCCTGGAAGTTCACTTTGCATCCTCCCTTCCCTTTCTCAGCTTCATCCCTACTCATTTTTAGCCCAGAGATTTGACTAGTGAAAATGGCATGTCTCAGTATTTTGTTCCTCCTCAGAAAACATTAATTAGTGTTCATTATGGATTTCACAGTGGCATCCCCACATTTTTCTTTACTCATTAGGAACTAGCCTTGTTTTGAAACTTGAGACGTATCTTAGACATGTCTAACTTGCAAAGAAGTCCTTAGGAAATCTCTTCTCTCCATGAGGTAAAATGTCCATGGCTAGTAAAAGTAAACTTTGAAGAGTCAGGGACATAGCTACATTAATAAATTTCCAACACTGTTTTATAATATTGTACTTGGCCTTTCACAGAAAATAATTATTGCAATAGTTCTATTAAAAATATTTCCAAGAACCAGCCCTTAGATCTGATCTTTTCCCTTCAACCAATCTCATTACAAGTCTCTCTTCTTGATCCCTGTGTGTGATAGAGAGGCGGAAGGAAAATCAGGCAGCCCAAATCCTCCATGTGAAAGAAGCCCACATGTATGTTGAGCTCACTGAATTTGTGGTGCATGCATAGAGAACCATGTTCCCTGTACCAAACAATTAGGGGACCCGGGGACTATCCTTGAGTTCCTTACAGCTGTACTGGCAGCAGCTAGAGGCCTCACTCTGGACAACAGATGATTCGGGTTTTGATTGTGAGTTATGGATTTTAATGTAAGAGGTGAAGGAATTCAGGAAGGAAAATCCAACACAATTTAAAGCTTCAATAAACAACTCATGCTCTAGAGACTTTAGGACAACTGCCATCAGAAGGATCAAACAGATGGCCTCCTGGCTGTCAGGATAAGAGCCCGTGTACTGCCAACCTGTCCAGCCTCGCAGCCCTCATTATGCTCCACACTCCATGCTTTAGCCACGGAGGCCTTTATTCAGGTCCAGAGACTTGCCATGCTTCTTCCTGACTCAGAAGCTATGGGAAGTTTCTTCCAAGCCTTCCTCTCCCTAAGTTATGCCAGATCACCCCAGTGGATAGTTCACAGTTGTAATTGAATGGTTAATTTGAAAAGTGTGTTTCTCTATCAGAAGGAAAGTTCCATGAGGACAAGGACTGTGTCTTGTTCCCCGTCATATCTAGCGCCTAGCACAGTGCCTTACTGTGTACTAGATATGTAAGATGTATCTGCAGACTGATTAATCAGATGAGTGAATGAGTGCATGGATGAAGCAAGCTTGGTGCTGGCACCAGAGTAATTTAGATATTGACACTTAGAGTCTACTCTTGTAATTTCATTTTTCCATCTTTCCTTTCAGTGAATATTCCCTGTAATTCACCAGACCGTTTCCGGTGTGACAACAATCGCTGCATTTATGGTCACGAGCTGTGCAATGGTGTGGATAACTGTGGAGATGGAACTGATGAGACAGAGGAGCACTGTAAGCAAAAGTCAAAGGGAGAAGGAGAAAGGAAGGGCCCCAAGTGGTCGGCAGTTTGCAAAATGTACCCCTGGGAGTTCAGAACTCTGTTCTACAGAGTTGTGCCCATGACTGCGGATCTCTGCTGACATAATTGTTTACAAGATCATATCACATGCATTGCTTCCCTGTAATTCTGCCTCTTTCTTCCTGTCTCATTTGATCATGATGCTGGAAAATCCATTAATTTTTCAGTCTTTGTTTAAATGTTTAATAAGCCTTCCCCTCCTCTTTTCTCGTAAGAAAATGAGAACAAACACTAAATATTGGTTGAGTCACACCTCACAAATTCATAGTTTATTTTCTTTCAAATATAAGATGTGATCATTCTTCAGCCTGGAGTTGCTAATTGCTAATCTAGGCAGGTGTCCGGCTGCAGAGATCACGTGAAGTAAGTCAGCACTGGTGTCAACGGAGCTTGTCTAATATCCTTGTCAAAAGTGAAAATTGATTTCCCGGAAGAGAAAAGTGATAGATTAGTTTAAGAGGGAAGTTTCAAGCTGGCTGGATTTGAGATTTCAGGCATTGAAATATCTGTGCTTTTTATGTACTTTCAAAATGTTTTAAAAATCTATTCATTGAAGGGGAAAGTTGATCAATTTTCTGGGCAATTTAATTTGCCTAGAAAAGTCCTTGAGGAAGATCATTTCCCCAACTCCAATTAGTTTTTTTCCCCTAAAAAGATATTATGTGGGAAAATTAAGATACATGCATATTTTTTCCACATTCTATTTTTTTGTATTGATGTGGCCTTAGAAACACAGAGGGCACTGTCTGTCACGGAGGACTTTGACACTACTGCAACCTTCAAGGTTGTATTCCTATTATTGTTATTATTATTATTATTACTGGCAGAGATGAATCTGTGGCTACATCATTAATACATTTATTTGAGGCATAACACAAAAGGGTGAAAACCCAGAAATAAAATTATTATTTTTTTTTTTTTGAGATGGAGTCTTGCTCTGCTGCCCACACTGGGGTGCAGTGGCACCATCTTGGCTCACTGCAACCTCTGCCTTCCGGGTTCAAGCTATTCTCCTGCCTCAGCCTCCTGAGTAGCTGGGATTACAGCTGCATGTCACCACACCTGGCTAATTTTTGTATTTTTAGTAGAGACAAGGTTTCACCATATTGGCTAGGCTGAACTCCTGACCTCATGATCCGCCCATCTTGGCCTCCCAAAGTGCTGGGATTACAGGCATGAGCCACCGCACCTGGCCATAAAATAATTTTTTAAAAATTTGAGTAGATTTTCCCCTTCCCCTTTTCTCTTTCCATTTCCCCTACTAATAATGCCCTTAAAAAAAAAAATGAAGCAAGACATTTGTAGCACATGGTCAAATTCCAGAGTGGAAAAAAGATCCATAAACTTGTATTCTTTCCAAGGAGCAGGGTTTTAGTCTGGGAAACCACTACCAGCCACCACAGGAAGCAAACTGCAATATTTCAATGGCTTAAAATGGCAGAGGTTCATTTCTCACTCATGTTAAGTTTAATGACAGACAAGCAACTCTCCCCCATCCTATAATATGCCATCAGGAACACATTCAAGGTTGCGAAGGCAGGAGAAGATCTACATGGTGGAGGCACACAGGTTCTTAACTTCCTGAACCTGGAAATACCAGATATCCTCGTGCTCACGATCCGTTGGTCAGAACCAGTCACATGGCCCTGATCTAAGTATAAGGGAGACTGCAAGAACTCATTCTTATACAATTTACCCTTGCATCACTAAATACTCCTTTATGATTTTCTTTTCACACTCTTAACCCCTCCCCAAGGGACATAGCTCATAGTCCATTCAGAAACTGAAATCCAGGACCTCTGGGTAATGGGCAGTAGCCACTCAATCAGTTCCAGATGTAGTTTCTCTTGATTTGGAGACCCACAAACTAATAAACTAGTTTTATCAGTGCCATCGACTCCTAATAGGTACTGGTGGAACAGGGGCAACACAATAGAAATAAACATTCCCATTGGAAAAAAAGAATCATGGCAATCACCAGTCTGTAGCAATTCTGAAGTCCCACTGGGCTACGATGATGCATGCTGGCAGAGGACAGTCCTGATTCATGTCTGCTGCCCTGGTGGAATTATGAATAGCACCACCTTTATGTTCAAAAGCACACTGGATTGGAAAGGAGAGTAAATTACATAGTGACTCTGGGAAGACATCATAAAGGTCCCTTCTTTGGGGAATGGACGGGATTTACTGATTAGCTTGTGCCTCTGCTCTGAGAGGAACTCCTATGTCCAAATGTCCCTCATTGTCTCTGACTCTACCCTTTGAGAGTTTTTCCTTGTCTATTTGCCTCTTTAAATGAAGAGGGAAAGGGAAATATACTCCCATTAGGCCCTGCACAAGTTTCTCAGCCTACTTCTTGCTTACAGAAGGTCGGGACCCCAAGAGGTTTTTTTTTTTTTTTTTTTTTTTTTTTTTTTTTTCCCTCCCCCAGTTCTCTAACAGTCATAATATTATGGTTTATTCTATTATTCTTTCACTCAGAAACCTACTAGGCTTTTGATCTGTTTGCTTCTAATCCGTTCTAAAAGTTAGTAACCTGACCTAGTGCTCTTTTTGCGACATAGTTCTCAAATCTGCTTTTTTCTTTGCTTTCTTTCCCTCATATACCTTGTCTGAACTGATTGTCACTTACATCCAATCCATGTAGAAAAATAGATGGGCAGTCATTTTATCCAATGAAGAGGTTTTATTGGGCCTTTGTGTCTCAAAGCCTTTTAAACTTAAGACTTTTATTGTTTGGGATGTAGATACAGTTGGCTTTTCTCACACAGCACATTTCTGGGTTTATTTTATTTCTGCTTATAAGTTAACCCTTAGTTCTTCCCTTAGCTTCTCTCTTTCTTATGCTATCTTGCCCAACTCAGGAATGGCAATCAATGCCCATTACTAACATTCTGTCTTCTAACCTTGCTCCATGATTGACAGCTTCAGTAAGCATGTGATCTGCCTTCCAGTTTTTTTGAGGTGATAGGTTTACGAAATGCTTTGACACTGCGTAACGTGATCTCCATCTTTCCTGCCTCCAATATCAGTGTCCTTGTTGCTTGCCTCCTGACTGTTAATCCAATGCCAAATATTTTAGGTATTTTTTATGGAAGTACTCTACTTTCCTTATCACTCTAGGATATTCAGAGCAATTAATACTGCTGTTGCAACCAACAAATCCTAAAGTCTCAGGGGTGTAACATAATGAAGCCTTATTGAGCACTCATATAAAGGCCAGTGCTGGTTCCACAGCCCTCCTGCATCTTATGGCTGTGCTGCCTGGTTTCCAAGGTTGCTACAGCAGCACAGAATACATGGAGGAAGCACATGGGCCTTTTATTGCTTCAGCCCAGTAGTGACACATGGCTCCTCCAACTCACAGTCCATTGGCTAGAACTGGTCCATGGTTCTAACCCAGCTGCAAAGGGAGACTGGGAAATGTAGGGAAGCAATTGTTTATTTGGTAAGCAAAAACTGTCTCTGTCATAGAAGGAAGCATCTAGCTTCATAAAAGAAAAAGTTTTGATTTTTAACTCGTTTTTACATTACAGGTAGAAAACCCACCCCTAAACCTTGCACGGAATATGAATACAAATGTGGCAATGGCCATTGCATTCCACATGACAGTGTGTGTGATGATGCTGATGACTGTGGTGATTTGTCTGATGAACTGGGTTGCAGTAAGTAAACATTTATCTTTATACTTCATTGTAGTAACTCAGGTTTACTTAATTAAAGCCTGCAATGACATAATGTAGACACTAACCACATTTTCTTGAATTTACTTTTTGCTTGAATTGCAGTCAAGCCTATAGCTAGCTGTGATTGAGTGCTTATCCTAGACCAGACACTGTGTCAAACATTCAACGTACCTGGTAGCAATCTTATGAGTTAGGTATTGTTACCTCTTTTTTATGTAGACATGAGGCAACAAACTCATGATTGAATGAATTGGCCAGATCTTACTGTCATGAAGAGATTGAGTCAGGATTTGAACTCTGGTCTGCTTCACTGCAGAGCACATCCTCTTTCCAGTTCATGGGTGCCTCTTAAGGCTACATATTTTGTTTATTAATCTGCACATTAAAAACAAATCTTAAGCCAAATGCAGTATCCTTGGTACTTGAAAAAGCTTCTGAGGATGGTTGATCAAGAAAGGAACACCACGGGGGACCTTGGAAGGAACATTGATTTTTATTTTTAAAGTTGAGGGAGTAGCTTGGTGCAGTGGCTCACGCCTGTAATCCCAACACTTTGGGAGGCTGAAGCAGACAGATCACTTGAGCCCAGGAATTCAAGAACAGCTGGGGCAGCATGGTAAAACCCCGTCCTAACAAAATATATAAAAATGTGCTGGGTATAGTGACATGCACCTCTAGTTCCTGCTACTCAGGAGGCTGAGGTGGAAAGATCACTTGAATGCAGTTAGAGGCTGCAGTGAGCTGTGATTGTGCCACCTTACTCCAGCCTAGCCAATAAAGAGAGACCTTGTATCAAAACAAACAAACAGAAAACAACAAAAAAAACAAAGTAGAGGGAGCGCTTTGTATGGGAAAAGGATGATTAACATAACCAAGGGGCCAACTTGGTGGCTCACGCCTGTAATCCCAGCACTTTGGGAGGATGAGGTGGGTGGATCATGAGGTTAAGAGATCGAGACCATCCTGGTCAACATGGTGACACCCTGTCTCTACTAAAAATACAAAAATTAGCTGGGCATGGTGGCACACGCCTGTAGTCCCAGCTACTCGGGAGGCTGAGGCAGGAAAATTGCCTGAACCCAGGAGGCGGAGGTTGCAGTCAGCTGAGATGGCGCCATTGCACCACTCCAGCCTGGGTAACAAGAGTGAAACTCCATCTCAAAAAAAAAACAAAAAAACAAAAAAACAAAAAAAAAAAACAAACCATAACCAAGGAACAATTCTAATTCAATATTTCGATGGAAATGTTGGGACGGCATGTTACTAAGTCACACCTTTGTAATCCATTTATGACTTATAAAGTGCTTTTATATATGTTATCTAATGTGTTACTCAGGTTAGCCCCATTGAGTTGTTTTTATTGTCTGTCTGTATAATAAAGGTCAGAGAGCTTAAGTTACTTGCTTGAAGTCACACAGAATGGCAGAGGCAGCATTGGAGCAGTTGTGTGAGTCCAGGTTAAGAGGGCTGGCTTCTGGATCCCTGACACTAGCTGTGCCACTTTGTCACATACTGACCTCACCAGTCTTTGGTTTCCTCACGGAAAAAAGGAGGCCATTCTTCAAACTCTAGGAGCCTGTGACTTTGTCATCCTAGTGAGCTCCATGTGCTTTAACTTCTTGGCCTTTAACTTAGGCATCCAAAAGATTTTCTGGCAGTTTTTCTCCTGCATGAGTTACAAAGGGGTTTGAATGACCAGACATATTGAGTTGACTTGCTGTTTATTTCACATGCGTTTTCTGTGAGACCTGGAGTTATTGTTAGAATGAAGTGACTTGATTAAATATTTTAAAAGCTGAACATGATAGACTTTACAAAACTGAAGGGCAGGTTTGGGTTCTGACTCCCAGAGGCTGATAGGTGAACAGTTCCAGGAGTTTGGAGTACTTCCAAGTTGGATTTGGGTCTAGCGGTCAAGCACTGGTTATTCTTTCAGTTGTCTGTGCCAGTTAAAAGGCTTAAAATCGACTACAGTACTTTTCTTTTCAAATGGCGTTTAATTAGTAGCAGGTTTTTTTTTTTTTTTTTCTTTTTAAAGGAAATAAGTAGCACAAACATTAATTCAGGTGTGGATGCAGCTTCTCTTTTCACATATTAAGTGGATATGTGATATGGAATTCAATTCTTATTTCTCTGGGCCAATAATTTGAGGCATAGAATTCTTATTTAAAATACTAGTTCTTGGGTGCTGTTAATTTATTTGCCTGTGTTTTTTCCCCTCCTTTCTTCTCTTCTTCCTCTTTTTTTCCCTCCTTCCCCTCCTTCTGCCTCTTCTCCAAAAGCATCACTGAGGTGGTTGGGACACATATTTGAATTTTTAAAATTAAAGGTATACATCATGATGTTTTAATCTACTTATATATAATGAAGTGTTATAGTCAAGAAAATTAACATATCCGTTATCTCACATAATTATCTTAAAAAATTGTTTTTTGTAGTGAGAGCACCTACAATCTACTCTCTTGGCAAACTGGAAATACATCAGGATTTTTTTTTTTTTTTTTAGCATCCTTCAGGTATAAAGGAATGTTTATTAGCATTTTTTTTAAGCATCATTCAGGTATAAAGGAAAGAAGTTAACCTCAGGTAACAAATACTATTTATGTGATCATAAAGATAGATTGACTTGCTCTTTCTCTGGTATTTCTTATTCCTTCTTCATAAAATGGAAAGTAGGGTATTTCTTTTATAAATAGAATGCCATATGTCTGGGTTTGGGGAAATATTTATATGGATTAAAATGGTGGTCGTTTTCAAATGAAAAGCAATTATGAGAAAGCCCTCACATTTTAGGAAGAATCCCGAAGTATTGTGTGGTTTCTGCTCTTGTTAAGTACTCTTGCCTCACAAAAGTGTGACTCATTCAGTGGATCACTTGGTCCAGAAATTCTTGACTCCTGGGTTTCCCAATCCCTTTATAGATTTCAGAGCTGGGAGGAAATTACAAAGTCTAGTGATGCATATGAAACTCATAGAGGTTATGTGACTGGCTCAATGATGTCCAAGGTAATAAACATAGGTCAGATTCATGTAGCAATGTAGAGGGGACATCACTGCTAACCTTATGGAAATTTAAAAGATAGTAAGGAAATATTATGACAAATTTTATGGCAGTAAATTAGACAACTTACATGAAGTGACCAAATTCTTAGAAAGACACAAAATACTGAAAATGGCTCATGAAAAAAAGAAAATCTGAATAGGTGATTTAGCAATGTATACTTGTTAAGAACCCCTATAATAAAGGCTAAGATCTTTATTATAAGGCTTTCCTGTGTACAGTTTTGAAGTTTGCACTCCAAGGGCAACATTCCATTGAATTTCAATGTACTTTATTTTGATTATTTTTCTTTTTGAAACTCAGTGATTTTAGTCTACTCAGACCACATATACTGATGTGGTCATTATACCTAAAGGACTCTGGAGGTCATTAAGTTCATCTTATTGTGTATAGAAAACAGATAGATAAAAATCTATTTTGATTTGAAAGGATTGAACCAGGAGATACTATAGTCTCTTTGGCTAAAATATTCATAAGCCTATGACCAGGAAACTTTTTATTTGAGAGGTAGATGAAGCTTAAATCCTTAATGGAGATAACCACTGCCTCTCTTTCCCCCATTATCACTCACTGTCTAGGTTCATCTTCACCAGTTTTTCCGTAAAACCTAGGTTTGGGGATAGATGGAAACTGAGGATAAAAGAAGCAAACCAATAAGAATGACAAGGATGAAAGCCAGACAGCTTGGATAAATGTTGGTAGAGACAAGATCTTGGAGCAATGATGAGCAATGAATTGTTAGGGTAGAGTGTGAGCTGTTAAAAGTCTATCCTGGAACATCTGGATCCCAAAATAACAAGGATCGTTCATATGGGCTCTACAAAAATAAACCATGAGTTGGGTTTGTTTTGTTTTGTTTACTGTGAAAGTTAACTAATCAAAAGTAAAAATCATTTGAATCCCATCACTAAGAGAGAACTAACCTTTAAAGTTTGGTGTACTTTTGCTATCTTTGTTTTGCATATGTGTATGCAAGAAATATTTCTTAGTATTTTTAAAAATTAAGCAATATTCTATACTAACTGGAGCTTTTCAATTTTTTTCAATTTGTTATAGATATTTCCCATGTCAAAGTATCATTTGAAACTATAAATTTTAATACTTGCATAGCAATTCATCATGTAGATAATAATAACTTATTGATTCTAGGTGTATTTTTTTTAATATTTCAACATCTTTGAAACCAAGATATGTCTTGCAATTAATAACATGTTAGTGTGTGTTCCAGACATTTTCTACATTAGTGTTACATAAAGTAATGGTGCATTGGTAATGTCTTAAATTTGTTAAAGTATACTATAATAATTTATTCCCTACCACTGAAGATACATTCAAGTTGTTTTCAAAATGTTCTAATTATAAACATTGTTATAACCACTAAACATAAATCATACTGCATATTTTTTTCCTTCTCAAGGGAAAATTCATTAACGTGGAATAACTGGGTAAAAAAGTATGAATATTTTTAAGTCCTTGATGCATACATACATAGTACAAAATTTCTTTCCATGTGTACTAATTTATGGCTGTAAGAGCAGTATGACTTAGAACTCTATGTATTTTACTGCACCCTGGTCAACACTTGGTATACATACATACATACATACACACACACACACACACACACACACACACATATACACATACATATATACAATACGTATGTATGTGCATATATATGTGTGTGTGTGTGTGTGTGTGTGTATATATATATATATATATATATATATATATATATATCTTCACCAGTTTTTCTGTAAGACCGAGGTTTGAGGATAGATGGAGACTGAGACGTATATATGTATGTATATATACATATTTATACACACAAACATACGTCTATATATGTATATAGACGTATATAGGTATGTATATCATGTTTTTTATATATATTCACAAATAGGAAGAAACTATAAAATTTCTTTTCTATGAATTTTGTACATTTTGCATAAAATGTACATATATATGTACGTATATAAATATACGTACATATATATGTATGTATATCAAGTGTTGACCAGGGTGCAGTAAAATACATCAACACTTGATATACATACATATACATGTTTATGTACATATATTATACACACCCATGTACGTATGTATACATATATGTATACACACACATATGTACATACATGCATGTACATATACATATATGTATGTACATCAAGTGTTTATGTATCAATTGGTCAATGTTAGGCAAATTATAGTCTTCTTAAAATTTTATAGTTTCTTCCTATTTGTAACTTTGTTCTAACCTATATGTATCTATGTCTTTTATTTATATGTGCCTATCTATCTGCAGTAGGATTAAAGATAGAGCAGGTGGTAATAGCTGAAGAGCATCAGGCTTCACAGTTCTGGAGGCCAGAATTGGATGCTCTGAGGATGACCCTGGGAGTGCTGCATATAATATGAAAATTGCCTCAGGGTTTTAATATTTTATGCATTTTTATAAGTGGCATTCAGGCCATTATCAGAAATAGGAATCCACATTCACCCAGAGCCCTCTGTCCTCTCCAAGGCTTGTGGAAAGGTGTCATTTTAAGACGTCCTATGGTTGGTTATGGGTAGGTGCTCCTTTTGTTACACCACTTGACTGTTATTTGTGGCTGATCTGGTTTGTGATGCTGTGATTTTGTTTTTCAGACATAGGAAAAGAAAGAACATGTGCTGAAAATATATGCGAGCAAAACTGTACCCAATTAAATGAAGGAGGATTTATCTGCTCCTGTACAGCTGGGTTTGAAACCAGTGTTTTTGACAGAACTTCCTGTCTAGGTAGAGTATATGTTTTCCAATTCCTGTTTAGATGAACTTTACATTTAAGGTTCTCCACCCATTCCCTTTTATTAAATAAATCAATATTTAATTCCCCTAATGGTGCCATACTCATGGTTTCATGGTTCTAGATAATTAAACTACTGAAGAATTGCTTTGCCCCCTGCCTGCATGCATGCTATCTGACCAGCATCTACCTAAGTGCTTGTCAGATACTGTGTGCTCAGTAAAGTCTGTGGAATCAATATGAATGATGAAGGCCTTGGTGATGGTGGCTGCTTATTACACCAGTGTGTGAAATCAAAGTCTTTAGAAGAAACAAACTAGACTTACTTCATCGTATGTCAAACAACACATATTTGTTACATACCTACAGTTACACCAGATATAGAAGAATTGTAAGGTAAGGAGTCAGAAGGTAGCTTATCAAGATGGTGAGTGATGAGCATGATGTTAGGTGCCTTTTACTATTTGAATTTACTCTTTGTAACTCATGATATATCATAGTCAGAAGATTTTCTAAGAGTTCATTTTGGACCTGAAGCTTAAGAACTCAATTGAAAACCAAATCAGTGACTCCTGTTCCCGAAGCTGGTTAGCAGAAGGGAAAGGACACGGAAAAAGACAACACAACAGGTGCCTTATGAAAGGGAAAATGTGCTCTGCTATTGCAGGGTCCTACCGTTTAAATCCTGTCTCCATTGCTTATCAGCTTTGGAACTGTGAGCTTAATTATCCATACCTCCTATAGCCTTTTGGCGGGATTGTACGAGGAAAATATTTGGAAAGCATGTGGAACAGTATCTGAAACCTAGTGTTTCTCAAATGTTTGTATCGTTGCTTATTTTCATCTGTACCTTTCTTGGTCCTCATTGCTGGTGAATATGGACCTTAAACAGAAGTCAGGTCTCTAAAGAATGCATGGGAGCAGATGTTGCATATTTGGTTTTATTTTACCTGCAGATATCAATGAATGTGAGCAATTTGGGATTTGTTCCCAGCACTGCAGAAATACCAAAGGAAGTTATGAGTGTGTCTGTGCTGATGGCTTCACATCTATGAGTGACCGCCTTGGAAAACGATGTGCAGCTGAGGGTATGATGGGTTCATTCCGGGATTAATTGACTTTTGGGGAAATAAATACTGATGAGTACACTGTATGAGGAAAGAAACTTTAGATTCTGAGTTTTTCTTTTCTTTTTTCTTTCTTTTTTTTTTTTAAACTCTCCAGCTACTTCTCTTCCAACACCTCTTTAGTCTGTCCTTCTCTCTCCTCCCCTGCCAGCTTAAAACAATAGCGACATCCCCCAACAAATACGTAGCAATTAAAACAAGAGTCAGGTGTTACTTATTTTAATGGATTTAGCCTCTTGTCCAGCTAAATAAAAACTTCAGAAAGTGGACAAGAGGTCATCTTCCTTAAGGTTCAAACAACAGCAAAAGCTTTCCTACGGGATGGTCGTCAATAGACGAAAGTAACAAGACCCTCTAGCTCCCACTTCACTGAGAATAAGATTTGAGGCCCAGTAGTCCAAGAGGGCTCACAAATTGGGGCAAATCAAGGATACTCTGCTGAAATATCCACTTTCCATTGTTCATGGGCTACTGATCACAGACAGAAAGAAGTCTGGCACTTTAGTCATGAGTTTTACATTTTAGGTTGTTGCCAGTATCTGAGAATCAGGCTTGATAAAAAGAGAGAAAGAATGTTAAGTCAGAAGTATTATACTCTAAATCCCAGAGGCCTGATCTAAATCATCCTATCCTAGTTAAGAGGCATGAGTCCTTATTTTGAATTCGAAGTTCATACTAGAGTTTAAGGAACTTGATAAGAAAATAGCACTTTATTTTGTAAATTAAGAGCAAATGGCCAAAATAGCTGTTCAATTTCTTCATACAAATTGAGCTTTTAAAGCACACATTTGACTAACATACTTAAGTATTTGACCTTCCAAACACTGTTGACAGTGAATGAAAACCAGAGTGAAGGCATTTGAACAGTTGGTCTGGTAATTAAGCAGCAAATTTTATTATGTTTAAATCTTTTAACTAAGGACATGACTGAAACAAATTGGAATATTCATATAAAACATAATGTCAAGATAGAAGAAATATATAAAATGAACTTCTAAAAGTTACTTAAATTCGATTCAATTGATATTATGCCAGTAAATTAAGATTCTAGACAGAGCATCTTGGGATGAGTCACCATTAAGTAGCTGCTTTAGGTTAAAAAAATAAATCAAGGACAAACTAGGTTTATTTTTTCACTAGCCAGAGGCTAAATTGGGTCATAGAACTGATTACCTGCTAAAAGAGTCATAAAATCTAGCAGTAAAGAATGAGGAATGAGACTCTCCTGGTAAACTTTTAGTAAGCCTATAAAAGTATTCCTTCTGGGAGATAGAATGTCTGCAATCTTGTCTATTTTGATGTTAGTAAATAAAAACAATTCCATGAAAATGAGGACTCTAGGTAGGGGTCCCAGTCTGACTTTGTTCCAAACTACCACTGAGGACAAAGAATAAAGAACTGGTAATGTCCCTAAGAGACATATTAGCTTTCCACTTGAAGTGGAGGCAAGATGTCAAGTCACGGATTTTGTAACCCACTTGGATAGTCAGCTTTGTTGATTAACAGAGATAGTCAGATTCCTATAAAACTCATGTTCTCAAAAAAAGGGGCAAGTATATGCTGTGCATTTTATATTCTGCTTTATATAAGGAAAGTATAAAGTAGCCCCTTGTTTGTTTACAGGTAGCTCTCCTTTGTTGCTATTGCCTGACAATGTTCGAATTCGAAAATATAATCTCTCATCTGAGAGTTTCTCAGAGTATCTTCAAGATGAAGAATATATCCAAGCTGTTGATTATGATTGGGATCCGGAGGACACAGGCCTCAGTGAGTATAAACTTCAGAATCTTTCATTGATATTAAGTGACTCTATAGAATTTTAAGGTGTCGATTTTTAAAGAATGTATTGTTTAATGAGGAAATTTTGTTGCATTAGTGGAAGAGGAAACTCTTCCAATCCAGCATGTTTCTGATGCTTTAGTGTGGCCTTGAATCCCAGCCAGTCTTTCCTGATTTATTTCCCAAACTCCTCTCATCACTAGGGTTTGTCCTTTCTGGATCATCTCACATCTCCTTGTATTTTGAATTTCTGTCATTGATACTGCAGATCTTGTTCTTTCCTACCATTGTACACCTTGAAAATTTCTACTGATGCCTCAAAGACCCAGTTTAATGTCACCACCTCTGTGACAGCTTCTGTTACTCCTCCTGGCAGAGTTCTATGATTGTTCACCATGAGCCTGTGTCATTTTATGACACATGTTACTCTGAGTTATATACTAGTTGGCCACATAATATCTCTCTATCCTCTAGACATCTGCTTTTTGGAGACAAAGACTGAATCTAATTTATCTCTAAATGCCTAGCATCTGACCCAACATCTAGTATACTCTATGTGGTAGATGATTAAAAAAAAACTTAGTCTAATGAAGGGAAAAATGAATAATGCTTATTGTTGAATCTCTCATGGCTCTATATGGGGTTGGGAGAGATGACAGTAAGGTAGGAGTCAGAAAACTTGTCTTCTATGCCTGTAAACTTACCTTTTATGCCAGTCTCCCTAATCTACTAGCTTTAGGATCCTAAATAATCATAGCGATTCTCTGAATCTTAGTTTTTTAATCTACAAAATCAAAGTAGTAATCTTGTTCTGCCTGCCTACCTCTGAGAGTTGTTTTGAAGATTGAATGAGATAGTATATATGAAAGACTTTGAAAACTATCAATAACTATGCCAATATAGGATTTATTATTGTTGTATTTTCACATATATTGTTGTATTTCACATATGTTAAATCACGGATTTTGTAACCTAGTTGGATAGTCAGCTTTATTGATTAACGGAGATAGTTAATATAGCATATTAACTATACTATATTAACTATCCTATCTTAACAGAGGATAGGTAAGATTCCTATAAAAATTCATGTTCTTTTTATACGAAAAGAACATGAGAAGCTTATGCAACCCAATAAGCTTTTCAAGAATGGTGCATACCTAGGAAGGCAGCAGGTGTTCAATGCATGTCTTTACAGTCACAGTCTTCCTATGCTTTTAACATGACTGCTGTCCACCATCCATCTGTCTACATATAAAACAGGACTTCTCATTAACATGGCTTCTTTGTTGCCTCTGGTCTTGAGTATGCTTTCAAATTCTCAACAGCCTGCCCTCGTTTATCTCTATACATTCCGTTTTGGAAACTAGAACTTGATCCTAATAAGGGTAAATAAGCACTTTGTTGAAATACGTTTAAATTCAATTACTTTGAAATAGGGATGACTAAATCTCACTAAGTTCTCAGTTGAAGCATTTGTAGCTCGTAGCTCAAGTTTGTTAGGTTTTAAGGTTTGATTATACTGATGTCATTGAATTATTTACCTTATAACAATAGTGAGGAAGAAGGTAGGGATGTCAATAAATGAACAGTACTTCACCTGACTAGACCCCAGTTCTTCTTTTACTTGATGCTCTTGATATGAAACTGACCTGTGTGTATTCCTTTGCAGGTGTTGTGTATTACACTGTGCGAGGGGAGGGCTCTAGGTTTGGTGCTATCAAACGTGCCTACATCCCCAACTTTGAATCCGGCCGCAATAATCCTGTGCAGGAAGTTGACCTGAAACTGAAATATGTAATGCAGCCAGATGGAATAGCAGTGGACTGGGTTGGAAGGTAAATTTGCCATACATTTCCCCACTTATCTGTTCTGTTTTCCTGGTTAGCGTTCTCTATTGCTTGCCATGGCCCATGAGTAAGGCTGGGCCTGGATATGCCACAGGTGCAGCCGGGCTATGGTTGGGCTTGCTGAAGCCCCAGCGACTACCTCCACTTACCCAAGCATGTCATGGAGACATTATCATATCCTGTATTTTTTGTGGGCAGTGAAAAAATTTGGAAAAGCACCCAGGTTAAGATTCACTATTGTATCTAGGACAGCATTCTTGCCAGCAGAGTTGTGGATTCCAAAATTAACTGTATGGTAGCACTGTTACTTTGTGACTAAATGGTGCACCCTTACAATTCTCCCAGAAAAGCAGTTGAAGTGAAACTTTTTTTTTCCTATGGTAGTTATCTCGGGGATAAACAATCTACATCTTGTGTTTTTAGCAGCCTTGATAATTAAAACAGATTGGAAATTTGACTTTCCTGTTTAGTCTTTGGGATTGAGTTGATAGACATGTCAGTCTGTTCTGTTCTTCTAGACCTTCTAGTAGCCCAGGGACCACAGCCACACATTTTGGATGGTCTTTAAGTAGAGCCTTAAGTAGGGTTATCATCAGGTAGATGTGTGAGGTGCAAACAGATGTGGAGAAGTTAGCTCCTTCAAGGAAGAAGTTTACACTGAGTTACATTGCTGGGAAAGTGATTCCTTGAAAATGAACTAATAATGGAAACATGTTAGAGAGGGAAGATTCAGGGGTCATTGCTCTCCTGGAGAATAGAGAGTCATTTGCAGTATAAATTCTTTTTCACCTTTCTAAAAATGTGGCTGGTATTCCTGGAAGACTTGAGCATCTTTGAAGAAGCCAGTTGGGTCCCGCTGTGCCTGCAGGCTAACAGGAGACTCAATTCAGCATTTTTTGGTCAAGAAACAGGGCCTTCAAGAACTGGTGCTAGCGTCAGGAACTCAACATCCAGACAGTAATACTCTCTTCTGAAAACCAACCAGGCAATGGCAGATCTGTCTTCTTGTTTTAAGTTTTACCTCTTTCTCCGCCTTAATGAATAAGAGAATGAAGAAAGTGATAGAACCTTTTCTGCTTGTAAGAGACTGAGACCTGCAGCCTCAGAATGGAAATGGAAATATGGCAGGACAGTCTTTCCGTGTTTGTTATTTTGATAGGCTGTTTCCACTCATCTTTGAGCTGATGCCAGGTTCCTATTGATTCTAATGGGGCTCTTTCTTGAGGAAGAGGAAGTAGACTCGTGAGCAGTCAGAGTTAACGCACCAGCCCGATGGTGCCTTATGATTTCTACTAGAAGCCCATGTCTCATAATAAATGCCAGAGGCTAGTCTGACTGCTGTGTCTGCCATCCTTGCGGAGCTGCCTGATTCAGGTACTTTGGCTGGTGAGCAGGAGTCCCCTCAGTTCGTCACTTTTCCAAGTGTAACCTGCCAAAGATATTCCTTGGCCGGAGAGACTGGGCATTCTGAGAGGGGGACTGCGCTCTGATGATGGGTATCTGAGTAGCTCTCTCACCAGCCAGAACTTTCAAACAAAATGCTCTCATCTTCAAACCTCTTACCCAGTAATGATTATTCTCGGCTTTGCGGTTGTTTAACTGTGTCCCTCTGAATTCAGGCATATTTACTGGTCGGATGTCAAGAATAAACGCATTGAGGTGGCCAAACTTGATGGAAGGTACAGAAAGTGGCTGATTTCCACTGACCTGGATCAACCCACTGCCGTTGCTGTGAATCCCAAACTAGGGTAAGTACTTGGAGCAGTCTTCAATGTTCTATATATTTCTCCCTGGATTCTCATCAAATTCTGTTTCTTTTAATGTTTTTTCCTAGTTATACTGAAATTGTCCTTCAGGTTTTTGAGAGTAGCATCTATGACTGTTTCAAGAATTAGAACATGGTCTTGAAATCATCTAGAACCAACCATTTCTGATGGGGAAATTCCTTTGAGAACACATCTGAGGATCTTTCTGGTTACATGGATTCCTTGCCAAAATCAGAGCTCTGAACTCTAAAGTTCTTGGTGGATTTAACTGCTTTAACTGAAAGTTTCAGCAGAATTGTTTTTCCTTTCATTTGTATGTTTTAAAGTAACTCATTCATTGAAATTCAGCTAGGGATTTGGTCATATTTCATTGGAAATAATTAAACATTTGTATCCAAAATATGTACATATTTAAAATGACACATGTATAAATATATATTATCCAGTTGTAGAAATGTTTCAATTTGCAGCTTACCTATAAATTATCTTAGTGTAAGTGAGAACAATTTTTGTTATTTTTCCTCTACATTTCAAGACGTTTATTTGGATAATCAGGAAGCTGAAATATCTTGGTATTTACATATTAGTTTAGCTGCAGAATAGTGACACTTTAAAAAAGTTTCTTGAATAACCCCAAATAATTTTCCTATTTGGGTAGGACCAGTCTAGCCCTCTGTGGATACACCAGTATTTGTAGGTAGAACACTATGAGCTATTACTTTGATTCTGTTATATTTCATATGTTAAATCATACCTTCAGAGACTCAGCAATGAAATATTACAAATACTTAACTGATAAGATTAACCCGTGATGAGTACTTGTCCTCAGCATTAGTCATTGCTGCTTATATCTTATCCACACAATATCTTAGGAGCAAAGAGATGCAAATGTGTTCTGTGGTTTGAATGATGTGACTGTTTCCAGTGTGCTGTTTAATTTTTTCCTTTGTAACTAATGTTTAAATCCGTCTGATATTATGATCACACTCTGATATCCCTTCACTGTTTTTCATAGAAATTCTTTTTTTTTTTTTGAGACGGAGTTTTGCTCTGTTGTCCAGGCTGGAGTGCAGTGGCATGATCTTAGCTCACTGCAACTTCTGCCTCCCGGATTCAAGTGATTCTCCTGCCTCAGCCTCCTGAGCAGCTGGGATTACAGGTGTGCGCCACCACGCCCAGCTAATTTTTGTATTTTTAGTAGAGATGGGGTTTTACCATGTTGTTCAGGCTGGTCTTGAACTTCCGATCTCAGGTAATCCACCCACCTTGGCCTCCAAAGTGCTTGGATTACAGGCATGAGCTACCACACCCAGCCAGAATATTTAATATTTTTTAATTTAAATTAAAGTAATTAATTTACTTATAGAGTCAGGGTCTTGCTCTGTCAACCAGACTGGAGTGCAGGGGCCTGATATAGCTCATTGCAGCCTTGAACTCCTGAGCTCAAGCAATCCCCTGCCTCAGCCTTCTGAGTAGCTAGGACCACAGGTGCAACCACCATGCTGGGCTTACTATCTTAAAAAACAAAAGCAAAAACAGCTTTACTAAAATATAATTCACATACCACACAACTTACCCATTTACAGTGTACAATTCACTGGTTTTTAGCATATGCAGGGTTGTATATCCATCATCACAGTCAATTTTAAAGCATTTTCATCACCCTACAAGGAAACCCTGTTCCTCTGAGCCACCATTCTCCAGCCCTCAGTAACAGCTAATCTGCTCTCTGTCTCTATAGATTTGCCTATTCTGGACATTTCCTACAAGTGGAATCCTACAGTATGTGGTTCTTTGTGACTGGCTTCTTTCACATGTGCGCCATTTTTAATGAAAACCAAATTAGGCGGTATTTACCAGTTGCTGAGACTTTAAAGGCCCCTGGCTACATTTTTTCCAGAGCCCAGTTTGTCTAAAATCCACACATTCCTCAGCAGAATTTAAGACTTAGTCTATGCTGATGCCTGGTTTAGACTAGAGGCGGCAAAGCTGCAGTTGCTGGCCTGTAGACACTTTTGGCTTGGACAACACAGAGCTTTAAAGGTTTTTTTTTTTTTTTTTTAAACATAGTGTTGACATTTAAAACTTAAGAAAAGAAAGAAAATCTGTATTTCTTACTTTGGAAATCGGAGGAACTGGTAACACTGGGTAGGTCTGCCTTCCTGGGCGCTGACAGGAGCTCTTACACAGGGTCTTGCTCTCCCACTCACTTGATATCACAACCAGGATCTCCCTCATTCATCTTACATATGTGTTCCTCTCCAGGCATTTGAAATCATGCAAGCCCTGGTCTAGATAATTCTTCAATGTCAGATCACCTTTGCTTACATAGTCTCTTGCTCTACAGTTAATTATTCATTGGATGCAAAATATACATTTAAAAAGAGTTGCCAGGTGTGGTGGTTCACTCCTGTAATCCCAACACTTTGGGAGGGTGAGGCAGGCGGATTGCTTGAGCCCAGGAGTTCAAGACCAGCCTGGGCAACATTGGTGAAACGTCATCTCTACTAAAATTACAAAAAACTAACCAGGCATGGTGGCGCACCCCTGCAGTCCTAGCTACTCAGGAGGCTGAGATGGGAGGATTGCTTGAGCCCAGGAGGGTGAGACTGCAGGGAGCCATGATTGTGCCACTGCATGCCAGCCCAGGCAACAGAATAGCTCCATGAAGATAGAAATCTTTGTATGTTTTGTTCTCCGATAGATGCTGTTGGGAACCAGCCCAGCCCCGTACATGGGTGCCCTTAGTCCCAGGGGTGAAGAGGGATTGAGAAAAGGAAATACAGAGATACAAAAAAAAAAAAAAAAAAAAAACAGAATTTACAGCATGGGTCTAGGGGACCAATGCAAGCATGGCAACCAGGCTTGGTTTGGAGCTGTGGGCTCCAAACACTTTTATTATGTGCACAGTCTCCTTGATCTTACGGGTATGGAAAGGGAGGGTAAAGGAGTAAGCTAGCCAGGTGGAGAGCACCTGAGATCCTTCTAAGACATGCTAAACTAGTACTCCAAGTTCACCACCGATTGTTATCAGGGTGCAGCTGCATTAGAAGTATAGCGGACATAGAACGATGAAAAACACTCCATATTCCGAGAACCCAGGCAGAGCCTGAGGTGTTCCGTGATCTCCGCCCTGCAAGGCTTTTCTCCTCTTTGCCAGCTCCCATCTGCAAAGACCCTCCCAGATCTTGTGAGCAGAGGTCGCCTCCCTTCGCAGAGATCTTTGTATAACCTCTCCTTATGAGGCCCTTATGCGGTCTCAGTGTTGAGAAGGCATTCATGGGACCACAGCAGCCCTCCCTGCTCTGCAACCACCCCGAGGTGTTCTGGTGTCACTGCGCTCTTGGATGGTCTTTACCTTAGACCTCCTGTTGCCACTTGATTTCTAATTTCTACACCAATAATGTAGTTTAGTTTGGTGTATAAACTTCAGTGTACTATGAGCCAATCAAGCTTATAATTATTTAGCTAGAATTAACATAGGTCTCCCCCTGGCCATCTTGACCCACAGATCCCAAACACAGAACAGTGCCTCTCACAAAGTAGGCCTTCAATAATATTTCTTCAAATGTGCAGAGCTTTCCGAAAATGTCCATCCTTTGGCCAATTTCTATTAAGGAGGTGCAGTTTTCAGGAAGGACAGATCACACACACTCTCGCTCCCCTATTTTTGCTCCCCATCTTCTGTAAAATATAAAACCAGTGTCCCTGAGCACCCAGGTCCCCGAGCAAAACAGTTGGTTTCCCTGTAGGTAATGCCCTGTGCTCTACTGTAATGCAGTCCCACCAGGTGAGACGCTACAACGAAGAAACTTTCTGTTACAGGCTTATGTTCTGGACTGACTGGGGAAAAGAACCTAAAATCGAGTCTGCCTGGATGAATGGAGAGTCCCGCAATGTCCTGGTTTTCGGGAACCTTGGTTGGCCAACTGGTCTTTCCATTGATTATTTGAACAATGACCGGATCTACTGGAGCGACTTCAAGGAGGACGTTATTGAAACCGTAAAATTTGATGGGACTGATAGGAGAGTCATAGCAAAGGAAGGTTAGAAATGAGTTCGAATGGAATATATTAAATTTCTAATTAATATATTCTAATGTCTTTGCCTATTTTCTCAAGAAGGAGCCCTGCTCTTAGGAAATGGCTTGTGTAATTTTTCAGAGACCACCTTCTAACCCCAGCAACTCCCACCTGCTGAATTAAATGCAGATGATTTCATTAGCAATAATTAAATCCTATTTGTCCTTTTTACACAACTTTTTAAGAAAGTGCAGCTCAGCAGAAGATATTGAAATAACTGCATTTCCTGTTAGGTTACCTCCACAGAGGTAGCTGCATGTGTACCAATGTTAATCAATGTCTAACCGCTTCTGGACACGTTCGATAACTTTTCACCTTACTAGATTGCCCAGTATGCACAACTGTACATATCTAGGAGAGAAACATTTTTTGTTGTTGTTCAGACTCTGCAGAATTGTAATGACCCAGCACATAGTACATTTTTCCTATTTGATCAGATAGACATCTTATGTTCAAAAGAAAATATAAAATCTCGCCACATAAATTGTTTTCCAAAAATGTAATATAATCAGTAACTTGGAAAGCGAGCTAGGGCCCCGTTACTGGTGTTGTATACATGAATGTGGTTTAATTTCTGTCTTCTTGACCTCCTAGTGCAGCACACTCTCCCCGTCCCGTGTGTCTAAAGTCTGCCTGAATATTCCCAGAGCTTCAAGGCATTGCCTGAGGGAAGAATTCAAGCAGAATGCCATCAGATGTGCAGGTGGTGCTAGGGTATACTGGATGTTTTCTTTTCAATAACCTTTTGTTTGGTTTCTCCCCTGTGGGCGAGCAGCAATGCACCCTTACAGCCTGGACATCTTTGAAGACCAGTTATACTGGATAGCTAAGGAAAAGGGAGAAGTATGGAAACAAAATAAATTTGGACAAGGAAAGAAAGAGAAAACTCTAGTAGTGAACCCTTGGCTCACCCAAGTCCGAATCTTCCATCAACTCAGATACAATAAGTCAGGTAATCACCAACTTTGGTATAAGATGCTCCTCATTACTTGGAAACCTTATTTCAAAATAATGGCTCTACTGCTGAAAGATGGCAGTAGATAATAACAGGCTAATCTCTTGGTGCCTGAAAAGGGTATGTGTGTATGTACGGGTGCTGGGGGAGAGGAACGTTTTAACCATTTTAACCAAAGAAGGATAAAATGGGAGGTCAAATGAAATTATGCAAACCGCCAGCAGATAAGTAAAAATAGCCCTCGTTGTGTGGAGTTATGGATATGTACTTCTAGGCCACAGAGTTCAGCAGAAGTCAATCCCTTGCTGAGTGTGGGTTGGGTTAACAAGTCACAAAATGGCCATCAGAAATCTTATCCTTCCCATTGCTAGGTGAGGCTAGTCAGGTCAACCTGAGCTATGTAGGTCTTAGTTTAAAATGGCTAGTCATGTGCATTCCTACGTGCTCCCTCTGTCTCACTTTCCTAGTTCTGAGCCCTGCTTCCTCAGGTTACCTGTGCTCTAATTCATCCTTAAGCAGTGTTTGGAGCAAGGGGAAGTGAGGAAAGGAAATAGTCTTTTACTGAGTCCTTACGTCAGATTCTCTCTTCAGTGTTAATTCAGACATCTGTTACTTCAATTACCTTATAAAGAACTCTAAAACCTTATAAAGACATTTTGTTCTTATACCAAATAAAGAAACTGAGGCCAAGAGAGATTTAGTAACTTGTGTTCCTGTCAAATTGGTAAGTTTTCATCTCAGAAATGAAAGAACTTTTAAGCTCAATTCTAGCCAGCCCAAAACTCAGCATCTTGCTGTTTTGGCCCAGCTGTTTGGAATTGCTCTAAATTCCCCGTGTTCGGTATGGCAAAGTCCCAGGTTGAATGGATATGTGGCCTATGACAAGCCGCTCCCTTCCTATTCCCATATGTGAGTCATGGGTGGAGTCCAGGGTTCTCTTGAGTCTGCTGATATTTTGAGACCCTGATCAGCCTTGAAAAATTGCAACTCAGAGCTGAGACTCCCATGAGATGACAGGGGTGGCAAATGCCTTTTCTGGGGCATGGCTCCCTTGTTTTGGAAGTAGTATCGCCTGTCTCCAAAACAGTCCAGCAACATTCTAGACCTGACCAAAATAATAGCTCTTGTGTCCTAAGTACCTTTGCAGCTCTCACAGCTGGTCCCCACCTGTTGTACTTCTGATGCAATATGCCTGAGGTGGCCTAAGACTTTGCATTCCTAACAAGCTCTCCACTGACGCTGATGCTGCTGGTTCAGTGACCACATTTTGAGAACCACTGCTCCAGTCCCTTGCTAGTCAGAGTGTGGGCCATGGGCCAATAGCCTTGGATCCTAAGGGAGCTGGCTAGAAATGCAGTCTCTCAGGCCCACCCAGACCTCTGAATCCGAATCTGCATTTTAGCAAGATTCCCCAGGTGACTGGTATCACAATTCAAGTTTGAAAAGCTCCTCTCTGGAGGGCTGATGACATGGTAATGGGACAGATTTTGACAGGTTTTGGAAGATGTCTTATTAATTTGTAGCCATGCTTTGTCTATGGTTACATCTTGAAAGACGATCAATTGGGATCACAGAGTGTTAGTCTGAGAAGGAAGGTAAAGGTTATCTACTCTAGTACAACTGCTGGATAAATCATAATATATGCTAAGGTAGAATTCAGAAGATTCTAAACTTACCTGGGGAGCTTTTACTGCTAATACTTGAGCTCTATTCCAGATGAATTTAAATCTGAATCTCGGAATGGACATCAATAGTTTCGAATAGCTCCCAGGCAATTCTGAGGAATCATTGCTCTAAATTCCCTTTTCTTGCAATTAAGGTAACTAAAGCCCAGAGAAAGTTCTCCTTGGAAGGTTGGGGTGGAAATCACATCCAGTATGCTTTGGGTAGACCATGCGTTATGATCTATCCAGATTTGGGTAGTGACAAATCTTGGTATAATATGTGGATCTCACTGGTCTTTTGAACCGTCTCAAGTTGTTTAGCACTGAGTAGGTTTTGAGGTTAGGCAGTGAACCAGATACCCACCTTCCAAACCTCCCAGGCCAGCAGAGAAGATAAGTGATGACAACAGGAAATGTGAGTTGTACAGAAATTGGCAGGAGGGCCCGTGGAGGGACTATGCAGTGGGGTGGCAGAGAGCATAGTGAAATGAGGGTGAGTAGCTAGGTGGCACTGGACTAGAGGTATTGGGATGCTGCCTAGACTCTGCTGTCACCTGGCAGAGCAACATTCAGTTGCTGGGTGCGTCCACAGTCAGGTTATTCATTCTATCAGGACCTAACTGCTGTCTTACCTGTTTTCCAGTGCCCAACCCTTGCAAACAGATCTGCAGCCACCTCTGCCTTCTGAGACCTGGAGGATACAGCTGTGCCTGTCCCCAGGGTTCCAGTTTTATAGAAGGGAGCAACACTGAGTGTGATGCAGGTAGGGGTACTGCCTGAGCAGCCACGGGGGCCTGGGAGCACTCCTCTGCTGTCTTCAGGAGCCTGAAGAATCCCTGTGTACTGGGTCCCTTGCAGCAGATGGGGATGGCAGGAAGGAGGGATGAGGGATGTGGGAGGCATGAACAGGCTGAGAGGGACTTAGGGGGCAAGCAGAACCGTGTTCCAGGGACTTCTGAGAATTATTTGCTAAGATCTGCAGAAATATAGATCCAGTGTCCCTAAATCTATTGCTGTGTTGTTTTGTAAAGACATTTTGAAGAGTGAGTTTTGATAGGACCTTCACCTCAGGCTGGATTCCCATTGCCCCAGAATCCGTTCAACCTTAATTGGAGTTCCTCAGGGTAGAGAACCATGTTCAGTTTTGACATCTGAAGAAAGGGCCACCTTTTGAAAAGTGCTTTATATTATCAGGAGATGAAGACCAGCATGAGGAAACTGTGGTTTAATTTTCGTTCCAAATGCTGTGGATGATCTATTCTTGGCAAGACCTTTTTTCAATGACTCTTTTAAGTTGAGGAGTTAATAATCCGGGAGGAATAACTAGTGTCCCTAACTAGCATCCTGTGCTGGGAAAAGCCTGTGAAAAAGTCATCCTGAAATTCACTAGTGACCCATTTTATGGCTGACATCCTTGGGGCCTTCCCCAGTTTTAGCTGATGGGGAAATAAAAACGCTTAACCACCTTCTACCACCAGGGGGAGCAGGCAGTTGGACCAGGAACCACGCTTTGACTCATCCTAAGCAGGCTGAAAAGTTGGCAGGTTTAGGGAATGAATCCAGGGAGAAAAAACTGCTTCTCGTCTCCCCTCTTCCCCTACTCTTGCACTCATCCCAACGTTACTGGGGAAATATTGGTAGGACTCCAATATTTCGAGCAATGTTCGGACAATTTCAAGCTTTGAGATGTGTTCCATGCTGCGGATAGATCATTTTGCCACTCATTGCAACTTCACATCGTAGGAGCAGTGTGGTCCAGGTTGTCACCTCATCTACTACTTTTCTCATTTAAACTTTTTGCCAAGTGAATGATATTAAGATTCTTGTTTTAAAGAACATTAACCCAAGTAAGAACATGAGTGATGGTAGTCATTCCATATAGGGCTTCAGTTTGGTATAATAATTAATGAAGCAATTAGTTCAGTAAGAGTTCTTGAGTGCCAGCTGTGTGCCAGGCACTGTTCTAAGTGCTGGATGTAACAGAAGTGAACAAAACAGACAAACCCCTGTGTTCATTGAGTTTACATTCTAATAGGACAATAAATAGAGAAGTCACTAAATATACAGTAGGTCAGGTGGCACTATGGAGAAAATGAAGGCAGGGGAAGAGGGAATGAGGATGGGGTGGGTGGGAATTCTCCTTTAGATAGTGTTCAGGGAAGGCCTGTCTGATACAGTAAACACTGAGTGGAGACTCGTATTGAAGGTCTGAGCCAGGAAGGTATCCAGACTTTAAATAATATACACATGTGATCTATGCTTATTAAGCATCTTCAACATACAAGACACTGAAGCACTAATCACCCATCAGGTACATCCTAGGAGTATGTATTGGCCGAGCTGGGAGCAGGGACCTGGAGTCAGGGCAGTTTGGGAGGACTTGAAAATTCAGGAGCTCTCTAGCTAGCTGCCTATCAAGTATCTGTATATCTGTACTATGTAACTGCCTGTTGACTGATCAATTACTGATGTTTTGGGGCCTTTAGTGGAAGTTTCAAGGTGGGCCTCCATTAAACTCTTGATTTTAACTGGGTTCATGGAGGAGAATTCTGAAAACTTCAAATGATAATGTGAACATCTTAAGAGATTATTTTACCACTATGCTCTTGTAACTATTAATATATGCTCCAGAGTCTTTGGGAAAAATTCTACACACTGCCCCCTCTCTTTCCACTAAATGTATGTTACTCTCCAAGATTTTAGGGAAATTCACTGGACTTAGGGGGAAGGTAAGCTTTGACAGGGAGACTAACTGGCTGGCCCGCCCCTCCTCCTACCCCTAACCCGGGCAAGTTTGCATGGTGCGGGCGTTCTGCTGAGTACAGCCGACTAACACACGCATGGCTTTCCCTTCCTGCAGCTATCGAACTGCCTATCAACCTGCCCCCACCGTGCAGGTGCATGCACGGAGGAAATTGCTATTTTGATGAGACTGACCTCCCCAAATGCAAGTAAGTCTGAATGGAGAGGTCCCAGCTATAGGCCTCACCTCTTCCAGGGAAATTTGAGACCTTAAAGTAGCCAGGAAAACAAATACAGGAACCTCACCGGTTTACTAATTCTTACATTTTAACCAGCTCACCTTCCCTGGAGGGAGTCCACAGAGAACTGAGGCAGCGCTTCTGTAACTAGAATGTGCATGAGAATCCCGTGGTGATCTGGTTCAAGGGCCCATTCTCATGCACAGAGATTCTGCATTTCTGACAAGCTCTGGGTGAGGCTACGGGGTCTTGGACCACACTTCGGGGAGCAAGGAGTTAAGAGAATTGGCAACAGCATTTTCCTACTCACCTGACATTGTTAATTACAAGAGGACCGTGGGAGAAGAGCTGTTTGGAGTGCTGCTTTGGTACAAGGTCTCATGATGAGCAGAAAGACCGGGAGAAAGATTCGGAAAGACGATGACTGTGTTGCGAAAGCTCTCACCTGGGGCAAGATAAATAGATGTCTTTAAAAGCATTTAATGAAAGCACATAAAAGAAAAAACGTAACCATGGTTTCCATTTTTACTCCCCAAGGAAGCATCGCATAGCTTAGAGAAGACACCAATGGGTTTCGGTGATATGACTGACCCCGTAGGTGCCTCAGCTACTCCATTAGAAGTGAATTTCTAAGATCAGAGCCCCGTTCTGTCTGCTTATCTTCTCTTGGCAGAATAAACAAAAGTCATGCAGGATGCCTGTCTGTTCAACATGTAATTTATGCAGTCAAAGCTCTCTCTACCTCAGGAGGTGCTCAGAAAAGAAGTCCAAGAACTAACAGCTAGTGAATGATTTTCTATTTCCTTTCAGGTGTCCTAACGGCTACACCGGAAAATATTGTGAAATGGCGTTTTCAAAAGGCATCTCTCCAGGAACAAGTAAGTTTTAATAATGTGAGCAGCTGGGCGCGGTGGCACACGCCTGTAATCTCAGCACTTTGGGAGGCTAAGCCAGGCGGATTGCCTGAGCTCGGGAGTTTGAGACCAGCCTGGGCAACATGGTGAAACCCTGTCTCTACTAAAATACAAAAAATTAGCTGGGTGTGGCAGTGAGCGCCTGTAGTGAGCGCCTGTAGTCCCAGTTGCTCGGGAGGCTGAGGCAGGAGAATCGCTTGAACCCAGGAGGTGGAGGTTGCAGTGAGCCAAGATCATGCCACTGCCCTCCAGCCTGGGCGACAGAGCGAGACTCGGTCTCGAAAAAAAAAAACCAAAAAAACAAAAGACAATGTGAGCAACCTGGAAATACTCATGGCCCCTAAATTGAATGCTGTCACAGCTTTTCTACTTAACACAGTCTTTAAAAGAGTGGTTCTAGCCCCCCGGTTCTGCCAGGATTGAGGGCTTCCGTGTGTTGATGTGCTCTCTGCTCTCTTCTTCCATAGCTGCAGTAGCTGTGCTGTTGACAGTCCTCTTGATCATCGTAATTGGAGCTCTGGCAATTGCAGGATTCTTCCACTATAGGCGAACTGGCTCCCTTTTGCCTGCTCTGCCCAAGCTGCCAAGGTCAGTTTCATTATGGGGAACACTAATGTTTGAAGCCTAAGTAATTCACAGGAAGCCATGTGAAGGACTTAGTTTTCGTTTTAAGTTTAAAAAGCACAATACGCAGTTCACCTATTCTGCAGAAACGAAAAGCAGTGAGGATGTCAGGCAGTCACTTCAAATCACAACTTCTTAACCAACTCTTCTCTAAAGCCTGAGTGGTGACAAGCTGTGTTTTGTAGTCCAAATGGTTGTGCCTACTGGTAGGGGTGCAAGTCAGAGGGGAGTGAAAAGGCAGCTGTGTGATGCCCAGGCTTTATCCTGGTATGTGCTGAACGCTTTTTCTTTTAGATCTCAGGGTTCAGGAATGTGCTTTAACATTTCCAGGTAGCTAAGGGAACTTACTACCATTTGACAGTGGAAATTTAGAGTGGGAATTGAGTGTTGCATTTAAGGAAGATTCAGCAGTGTGGAAGAAAGGGTACTATTGCGAAAGGTTGGTTGTTTTTTTTTGTTCTTATTGTTGTTTAAAATAACAAGACACTTTCTGGATACTTGCTTCCAGCTTAAGCAGTCTTGTCAAACCCTCTGAAAATGGAAATGGGGTGACTTTCAGATCAGGGGCAGATCTTAACATGGATATTGGAGTATCTGATTTTGGACCTGAGACTGCTATTGACAGATCAATGGCAATGGTGAGTATGGTTTCAAAATGATTACTCGAAGGTTGTCATTTATAGAATAAACACTTTTTACAAAGAACAAAATTCATCTAGAGAAGACTGAAATCAGTAGTAGGCCTCTCAGAATAAAGTCTGCACTACACAAACCAAGTTAGGAAACATTAGATTTGTTGCGCAAAGGTGTCTAAAAACACTAGTAATAAAATTGGAATTTACCCCTGCTCTAAGCCACAGTGTTGAATTGGAATCATGATCAGTCTTAAGTTTGACTTGAATATTGAAGAGCTTCCTGTTTTTTTGGGGGGCAATGGGTGGGGAGGACATATTTTGTTTTAATTTGATGACATATGTATAAAAGGAGTAGGGAACTATATTTTTTCTAGTGTCATATATTTTTCCACCAACGTACAGTGATGGAATTAACAGTGATTTTAGAGTTGGCGTTGGTCCAGACCATGGCTCTGCCACCTACTAAGTATGTGACAATAGACATGAAGCTGATATCTCTGACCTTCGTTGTCCCTGTTTGTAAAATGGGCACAATAATACCTCCTGGGATGACCAAATAAACACTTTATGAGGGGGCTGCCGCAGTCCCGGCACCCAGGGGCTCTCTGTAATCAGTATTGGGAAACCACTTTCAGTATTTTGTTTCTCCCTCAAATCTTTCATTTTTTTTCCTTCCCTGAAAATGTAATATTATCCATTCTTTTCCTTTCCCTCTCTTCTCATTCTTCTCCTTCCACCATTATCCTTTCGTCTTGCACAGACCCAATCCCCAAGTGAGTTATTTAAGAGAATTTAGATATAAGAAGAGTGTTTCTGTTTCCTTGAGTTGGTAAATTATTGCCTGTTATGTTACTTTGCATAAAAATTTGCCATATGGAGGCCTTGTATCTTGCTGGCTTTTTTTTTTTTTTTTTTTTTTTTTGCGAGTTCTCCTGTGGGTAACTTGGGCATAGCACCTAGCATACCTCCAGGTATGAGGAAGGCACCTTTTTTGTGTGTGATCTAGATTAGTATGGTGTAAATCTCTCCCTCTGCCGTCAGAGTGAAGACTTTGTCATGGAAATGGGGAAGCAGCCCATAATATTTGAAAACCCAATGTACTCAGCAGCCAGAGACAGTGCTGTCAAAGTGGTTCAGCCAACCCAGGTGAGAAACCGTGCAGTCCTTTATTTCAGTTACTGCTGTCGCTGGATCTTAATCTATTGAGTCATGTCTTCTTAGGATTCTCCTAACCTTCCTTCCAAATGGATGGAAGCGTAGTGACTGGTCCATGCCACAGCTGCCCTATCTGCAGGAACAGGACCAACCCAAGGACATAAGACCTGAAAACAATCAGAATCCTGTTCCGTTGCATAGTGGTGGAGGTTTGGCAGCTGTGCTGGGGCTGCTGACCAAGAGCCTTTCATTCTGAGGGGTGTCAGAGCAAAAGGTCTGAGTCCCTTTGGGGGCCTGGTAAACACAGTGCCTGAAACACCTCAGCTTATCTACAAATACTTGTGAAATGAAGGAGTGGAGACTTGTCAGATCATTATACAGGAATGGGGGACTGGGCCCAGTCTCTGGTTCTTGCTGCTATCACAAGATTGTGGTTTGAGGTGGATTAAAGGGAGAGGGACCTCTTATGCTTGCTGTTGTGATTTTTTTCCAAAAAGTACAAAGGTCTCTAGACTTGATGGACAGATATCTAAATTTCCTTGTTGCAGCCTTATCGCTCAGTGATCTTTAAGAAGAAGAGCTGGGGCCGGGCGCGGTGGTTCACGCCTGTAATCCCAGCACTTTGGGAGGCCGAGGCGGGTGGATCACGAGGTCGAGAGATCGAGACCATCCTGGTCAACATGGTGAAACCCCGTCTCTACTAAACATACAAAAAATTAGCTGGGCATGGTGGCGCGTGCCTGTAATCCCAGCTACTCAGGAGGCTGAGGCAGGAGAATTGCCTGAACCCAGGAGGCGGAGGTTGCGGTGAGCCGAGATCGCGCCATTGCACTCCAGCCTGGGTAACAAGAGCGAAACTCCGTCTCAAAAAAAAAGAGGAAGAAGAAGAGCTGGGAGATGAGACAGGAATATAGGTGAAGGGAATAACTTATTATAAGGTCTGCATTGATAACCCTAGTACTGCTTCCAGTACTTGTCAACTGTGAATGTGTGTCTCTTGTCAAAACAACTATGGCCTTAGTGACAATAAATAACTGACATTGTTAACACCTATGCTCCACTCCTTTTGAACTTGAGATATGGTACGTTTTAATACGGAAGCTAGAAATGTTTATTTTACAAATATTTTGTGATTTTAAGATCATAAATGTTTAAATCTTGAAAGCATTTTGCCTGATTAATAAACAGATATGAAAACTTTAATTGCATGATAAAACAGATATGATATTTTATTTGACATCTTCACTTAAAATAAAATGAGGTCATGTATACAAATGCATATGCAAGTTTGAGAATAAACAAAGTAATGAATGTGAATATATAGGAAAAGAAGTGAATTGTCTACCTTGTAGTTTGTTATATATTCATGGTCATTTGGTCTGAAAAGGGAAACTTGCAATTATATGAATATTATAGAAAAATGTGTAGAAGAGTATTAACTCTATTATTCTCATCTTTTCAAAAATTCAACCTCTTTTTAGTAGTTCTATGAAATTTTAATTTCCAAAGATAGGATTTATTAATATTCAAAGAAATTATTAAGATCCAGAGAAAGAATTCTCAGTTCACCAGTGGGGTTGGGGAATTATTCTTGCTGTTCTTCCAGGATTTGGCTTCCAGTATATAAACAGAGTTTCTTTTTTTTTTTTTTGAGACGGAGTTTTTGCTCTTGTTACCCAGGCTGGAGTGCAATGGCGCGATCTCGGCTCACCGCAACCTCCGCCTCCTGGGTTCAGGCAATTCTCCTGCCTCAGCCTCCTGAGTAGCTGGGATTACAGGCACGTGCCACCATGCCCAGCTAATTTTTTTTTTCTATTTTTAGTAGAGACGGGGTTTCACCATGTTGACCAGGATGGTCTCGATCTCTCGACCTTGTGATCCACCCGCCTCGGCCTCCCAAAGTGCTGGGATTACAGGCTTGAGCCACCGCGCCCGGCCCATAAACAGAGTTTCTTTATCCAAAAATTTGGTCAACAGTGGGAGTAAGAAGGTATAGAAAATATAGTAGAAATTGCTAGTAATAAGTGAGAGCATGACCGGTGAGGAATGTATTTGCCTCCCAGGATTATGGTATGAGGTGATTAGTGGTTGCTGCTCTTGATTTGGGGATGATGGGAGTTAATGTTTTGACCTGACTTACTGGGTTATGTGATGCAATAAAAATGGTGCCTGACGATGTCTGTGGAAGAATGAGATGGCAAAAAGAGCCAGAGTTGGCACAAACTTTACAGCAAATTTGTTTACTACTGAATTCTTTCCAAATTGGGTAATGGCCTTTAATATGTCCACAGGTGACTGTATCTGGAAATGTGGAGAATAAGAACTATGGAAGTCCCATAAACCCTTCTGAGGTAGTTCCAGAGACAAAGCCAACTTCCCCAGATGCTGATGGAACTCAGGTAACAGTTGCTGACTCCTGAAATACTGTGGGATTTGGAAAGAACTTTGGGATGGCCGGGTTGTTATTAACCTTAAGCAAACGAGGGAGACTCTGACAGGCTTAAAGATACATTGATAGTTAATAAATATAATTTTTTAAAAATAATAGATTGAAAAACTTTCCACCAAATAAAGCTACATTCTAACATTGAGTTGGGAATAATGTTTGTTGTAACATGGGAGAACACATCACAAAAAAGAAAAAATCGACTTCTGGATCCAGTATCTTCAGACCAGGGACATTTAAGTTGAGAAACTGACTCAGTATGAATAAAGATTTCCTTGTGTCAAAGATACAGATGAAAGATTCTGCTCTGTTTGCCATGATTTCTCTACATGTATCTTTATTCCTTTAAGCTGGTCTTCGCCCTCCTGCTATTACAGTCTTTACCGCTAGATGGCACTAATTTACATACTCTTTGTCCATTCATCATCCATCTTTTAATTATTGTCCAACCAATCATCTAACTAATGTTATTGCCCTCGATGGTGTTTAATACTGGAGATTGAAAGAAAAAAATGCCGTTAGATGGAACTTCTTAAACATGCCTGCAGGTCCTTTACAATTGGTACACTATTTGGTCTGCAGAAAAATTCAATAAATATATTTGACATTAAACTCTGTATTAATGAATTATTAGTTTTAATGAACACATATGAAGCTATCCCAGATATAGCTGTTTGAATCTGGACAAACCGTTTTACCTCTGGGGCTAAAGTCCTCAATAATACAGTATTTCTCACTGGGGCACTATTGGCATATTGAGTGGGACAGTTCTTTGTGCTTCAAAACTGCCCTATGCACTGCAGGGAATTTCAGTATTTCTGGTCCCTGTCCACTAAATTCCAGTAGTGTCTCCCTTAATTCAATGTGACTCCAGAAATCACCTCCCCTCTCCCAACACATGTGCACACACTCTGAGTTGAGAACCACTAGGAACTGGACTGTCTCTGTTTTAAGATTCTATGACCAATTTTGTGAAGTAATGTAAAGAAATGAAAGTCTAAGAGTAGTTAGAAATTTTATCATTTGATACAATTTTATTAAATTTTATAATCTATAAACATTGATATCTGGGTAACTTGGCAGTCTCATTATCACCTTAAACATTGGTTCTTGGTCTGCTTATTTAAATAAAAATAAAATTTGAATGAAATTGATGCTAATGAGAAGAGTCTGTATCAAGGTTTCTGTATACCTTCTCAAATTCCCTTCCTTATTCCTTCTTATATCACACATATTCTCTCTCTCTCTCTCTCTCTCTCTCTCTCTGTGTGTGTGTGTGTGTGTCTCTCTGTCTCTCTCTCTCACACACAGACATACATAAATCCTGTTTAGAAAGGAATTTTCAGTTTCAGATTTTTCAAGGGACTGAACATTTTTTCTTGAAGCTGTATTAAAAATAGATTTTTAAGATTAATTTTCCACAGACACGTGGAGGCTTGAATGTCATATATTTGGTCTTCCAAGTTTGAGTCAACCCCAGGCTAGTGCCAGATGTATATTCTCAGCCTTTTTTCTTGGTCCATCTCTAGTCTAGTGATCTTATTCACTACATAGAGATTTTCCTCTGCTGGAGCTGGAAGGGGAATGTGGTGGGGAGGCCATAACCTCTGACCTGCATGTCTCTCATGAGAAACAGAATGTATACTGACAGCCTCTTTCAAAGGAGAGCAGATCTTCACCAATTGTAGTCCTTTCTTTCTCTTCCCCTTTGTCATCCCTTGGTTCCTCTTCTTACTTTTTTACATTAGTGAGGCTGAGACCCTCTAAAATTTGTCTGCCATGGCCTGTCCAGGGATCTCACTGTATTTCTTGCCTCCTGGGCACTGAGATAACAGCCAGCATGGCTTAAAAGCAGTAGAGGCGCTTGGGTGAGATCACCTAGGTTGATTTGAACATGCCAGAGTCTCACAGATGTATCTTTCATCCATAAATATGTTGAAAGACTAACAATTAAAAACATGGGCCGGGCATGGTGTCTCATGTCTGTAATCCTAGCACTTTGGGAGGTTGAGGCAGGCAGATCACAAGGTCAGGAGTTTGAGATCAGCCTGGACAACATAGTGAAACCCCATCTCTACCAAAAATACAAAAATTGGCTGGATGTGGTGGCGCATGCCTGAGCTACTCAGGAGGCCGAGGCTGGGGAATCGCTTGAACCCAGGAGGCAGAGGTTGCAGTGAGTCAGGGTTGCGCAACTGCACTCCAGCCTGGGCAACAGAACGAGACTTCATCTCAAACAAACAAACAAAAAACAAAAACAAACCATGAACTGGGATTCAGTTCTATTATTTTTCAAAAGTGTATTTTCCATTGATATGCATGAGATCTCCCAAGGAGGCAAAAATGAAAGTCACCATCACTTTTCTCTTGTTAGTAATTGCTTAACTCCAAGCTAGCCATTCCATTTTGAAGCAATGACATCTAAGAGACTTTGGCCTGCCCCACTTAACTGTAAGCACCCAGAGGCAGGGCTTTGACCTGAATGTCTTCATGTTCCCCTTTGGGGGCACTATGTACAATGCAGGGACTCACTTGAATATGGGTTAAAGTGAAGACCTCTTCTACTTCTCCTGTAGCTCTGTGCTCCCCATTCCTCCACAGGCTGGTGCCTTGCTTTCACAGAGTAAGAGACACCCCATAAAACCCGTGGGCTCCCTCAGCTTCTGTTGGGAGTAGGCTGTCTGTTCCCTTGTCTCCCACCAGGTTTTTATCTGGCAGTCGGCAGGACAGGCAACTTTTCAGTAGAGCGTGGGCCACACACCATGGCCCAAGGTGATTTTCCTTGGGCTCTCCAGTTTGTGGGCCTCTGGGTCCCCTGAGTAATCATTACCTGCCCTTCTACCTGCAATTTAGTTGTATAATCTTGCTGTGGCTCAGCAACTTAGGGCAGTAAGTGTACGTACCTCCAGGAGTTGTTAAGAAAACATCAGAAACTGGTAAACCTTTTAAAATAATTCCTGGCCGGGCGCGGTGGCTCAAGCCTGTAATCCCAGCACTTTGGGAGGCCGAGGCGGGTGGATCACAAGGTCAAGAGATCGAGACCATCCTGGTCAACATGGTGAAACCCCGTCTCTACTAAAAATACAAAAAATTAGCTGGGCATGGTGGCACGTGCCTGTAATCCCAGCTACTCAGGAGGCTGAGGCAGGAGAATTGCCTGAACCCAGGAGGCGGAGGTTGCGGTGAGCCGAGATCGCACCATTGCACTCCAGCCTGGGTAACGAGAGCGAAACTCTGTCTCAAAAAAAAAAAAAAAAAAAAAAAAAAAAAATTCCTGACACACAGTAAGAACTCAACAAATGTTAGATGTTTTTGTTATTAGTATTATTATGATACAGGAGGGGATGATGAAGGGAGAAGGGATAAAAAGACCGTTATTTTAGAGAATAAGAGTTATAGTTTATCTCTGCCCAATTTTCAGGCAGCCCCAGAAATCTCTTTTTCTCCAGATGCACCTTGTATGTGTCTGTTTTATGTGTTCTCTCTGTACTGAAGTAGCCAGGTGATCTGCTTGTAGACACTATGGCACAGATTCTGTAAGTTCTAAATTTGAAATTAAAGAAGTTTCTAAAACCATTCGATGAAAAGAGCCTAGAGTGAGACCATAGGAGAAACTGAAAATTTACTACATGGGCTCAGTCACATGGTCCTACGTCCCAAATTGCTTTATCCTTCAGTAAGAAGAAATTTTAAAATTGAGACAGGAGGAAAAGAAACCCACAAAAGAATTCCAATACTGAGAGCGTTTTGTTTTCCCCTTTTCATTTAGGTGACAAAATGGAATCTCTTCAGACGAAAAGCTAAACAAACTACCAACTTTGAAAATCCAATCTATGCCCAGGTAATTTATAGCAATTTTTCTTAGCACAGACATTCTTTCTTAGAAATTATTTGCTTGGTTAAATTGGACACACACACTTAGATTATTCTGAGCAGAGTGGCCACAAATAGTCTTCTTTATGAAAAATCATGTATGGTTTCCTTGGGGGAATATATGGCTGATTCCTGCTATGGTGTGTTCTTAGATGGAGAACGAACAGAAGGAAAGTGTTGCTGCGACCCCACCTCCATCACCTTCTCCCCCTGCTAAGCCTAAGCCTCCTTCAAAAAGAGACCCAGTGCCAACCTATTCTGCAACAGAAGACACTTTTAAAGACACCGCAAATCTTGTTAAAGAAGACTCTGAAGTATAGCTATGCCAGCTATTTAAGGAATAATTAGAAACACACTTTTGCACATATATTTTTTACAAAGAGATGAAAAAAGTCAACATTCAGTACTTTATGAAAAATATATTTTTTCCTGTATGCCTATAGTTGGGAGTATCCTGTGTGTCTTTTTTTACTTATGCCGTCTCATATTTTTACAAATAATTATCACCATGTATTATATGTATATCTTTGCACTGAAGTTGTCTGACGGTAATACTATAAATATACTGTATATTTGTAAATTTTGGAAAGATTATCCTGTTACTGAATTTGAATTTGCTAATAAAAGTGTCTGCTGATTTGGGTGGTGATCATGATAGTAAATGATCCAACAGGAAAAGGAATTGACTTGGGACCTTTAGCCGTGTCTAAAGAAGAGGCACCACTCATATCTCCTATAAAATTATCTAGGAAAGGAATACAGACTCTGCTCTTGGGTCCATTTTTACACATTAGCACTTAATGTTCAATATTACCTGTCAGTTTGATTAATGGGTATATAGATAAGGGCCACTATGTGTAACATAGACATCTGAACTTGACTGTAGACTCCTCAGATAATACAGAAGGTAGAGAAAGCAATTCGGTTTGCCCCTTCTGTGTGTTGGCATTGTCTAACCAGAACCCTCTGTTTCATGTATGTTCTCTCACTAGCTGCCAAGGCAACATTTTTATTTGTGATGTCTATGAGGAAATCCTGTATCATTAAGTGCCACTGTCCTGCATTGAGTTTGTAGTTTTAAATGAGCTCTTCTGCTTGATGGACCCTGAAGCAATTTCTGCCCTCACCTGACATCCGAGGTGGTCACCTACCCTAGTAGCTGGAGCTCAGTAGCTAAATTTCTGAAACCAAATCTGTGTCTTCATAAAATAAGGTGCAAAATAAATAAATAAATAAATAAAAATACCAGTTAAGCAAAGCCTCAACTGGGGTTTTGTTTCTATGAAAATATCATTATAATCACTATTTATTTCCTAAGTTGAACCTGAATAGAAAGGGAAACCATTCTTAAGCTTTTTCTAGGCCCTTTGGCTAAATGTGTCCATTTATAATAGAATGTACTGTACAGTCCAGATCTGCTCTTTAATTTTTATTGCTTTTTTAAAGAGATGGGGTCTTGCTATGTTGCCCAGGATGATCTTGAAGTCCTGGGCTCAAGTGATCCTCCCACCTCAGCCTCTTGAGTAGTTGGAATTACAGGCATGAGCCACTGTGCCCGGCTTCCAGCTCTTCTCTTAAATAGTGAGCAGGTATAGTCTCCACAACAGGAACCATGGCAGGAATACACACTTTCCCATAGCAAACAGCATTCCTGGCTCTCTGTGCTAATATTGCACATTTGTTAAACAATGAATGAATGGATGGATGGATGGATGGATGGATGGATGAATGAAACATATACTACTGATTATTTTATTCCAGCCTTCTCAAAATATTTGTTGTTCATATTTTGAGTGCTGATTGTAATTACTTTGAAAGGTACTTTGATTAGATAAACAACGGGAAATTATGCTGCTGAAAAATTTCTAATAAATGTGTATTTTATCAGATGTTTTCTGTGTGCTTCATGAGCCCCAGTCATGAATCAGTTGTATTTTGCTGTGTAAAAACTTTGAGTGCTCTCAGTCACACCAATTCTGTACCACTCCTTCCTGGAAGTGAATCCAGAGCAATTTGACTAAAAATCAAGCCTCTGCGTTCATTTTGTATGTGTCCATGATAGTCTGGTATAAATTATAGAAAACAACTGTCCAGAAACAAGTAGATATCAGAGTCCGAAGTGACCACCAGGATAGTTAGTCCTTGAATGCTGTCCATGGCTAAGGCAGACCAGGGAGAAAGTGTGTATATTCCTGTTTCTCTAATAACTAGTGTTCCTCTAACAGTCATTTGTCAAGAGGACAATTTCCCAGCCAGCTCCTTTCCGCATAGGATGTGGGCCATCTTCCTGCTGTTAAGCTCTTTGAGCCTCAGCTGTGGCCTCTATAAAATAGGGGGCTTGATTGTGAGAGTCCAATGTGGAAGTGTATAAAAAGAGTGTAACCCAATGCCCAGCATAAAGTATACCCTCAGTCAATAGAAACCATGACTATTATCATTTACGAAGCAAACGGAAACTAGAACAGCCATTTAGGTGTTTTTAAAAGTTCCTTGGGTGATTTAATGCAGAGCCTTGGTTGAGAATGATGATTATAAACAGAAATTGGTGCTCTTTATTTTTTAGTGGAGGAGGTTACTCAGGTGAACGAGATTTTGTCTGGTCCTTTGAAATGATGCACACCATCTTATCTATAATGAGGCTGAAGAGCAGATGATAAAGTTTGGTCTTGTTTTACCGTCATTTGAAGGTGATAGGAAGAGCAGTAAACACTCCTGTACATGGAAGATAGGAAACCAAGGCTGAGAAGAGAAAAGTCCATGTTCACATCACAGCCCAGGGAACAGAGCCACTGTTGAAATAAATACACTTCTCCCAGATCTTTTTAAGAATCCTGAGGAGTTGTTTGAGTTTCTTGTGTGTTCTGGATATGAGTGCCCTGTCATGTGAACAGTTTGCAAAATTTTCTTCAATTTAACATGTGGTCTCTTCACTTTGTTGATTGTTTCCTTTGCTGTGCAGAAGCTTTTCGGTTATTATAGTCCCATTTGTCTATTTTTGGTTTTGTTGCCTGTGCTTCCGAGGTCTTAGTCAAATTCTTTGCCTATAAGAAAGTCCAAGAATGTTTCCCCTAGGTTTTTTTCTAAGTTTTAAAAACAATTTTGGGTCTTACTTTTAAGCGTTTAATTCATTTTCAGTTGATTTTTGTATACAGTGAAGAACAGAGTTCAGTTTTTTTTTCTTCTACCTGCAGCTACCAATTTTCCCAGCACCGTTTATTGAAGAGGATGTCCTTTCCCCGGTATAGATTCTTGTTGGCTTTGTCAAATATCAATTGGCTGTTAAATATGTGGCTTTATTTCTGGGTTCTCTATTTTATTCTGTTGGTCTCTGTGTCTATTTTTATACCAATACCATGCCATTTTGGTTACTATAGCTATTGTAGTCAAGTAGTGTAATGCCTCCAGCTTTGTTGGTTTTTTTTGTTTTGTTTTGTTTTGCTCAGGATTGTTTCTAATTCTGTGAAGAATAGTGTTGGTATTTTGATGGGGATTCCATTAATTCTATAGATTGCTTTGGACAATATCATCATTTTAACAATATTAATTCTGATCCATAAGCATGGAATATTTTTCCATTTGTCTGTGTCCTCTTCAATTTATTTCATCGGTGTTTTGCAGTTTTTCTTGTAGAGATCTTTCACCTCCTTGGTTAAATTTATTCCTAGATATGTTGTTTATTATTTTTTTTTGTAGATATTGCCTTCTTGATTTTTTTCCCTCAGCTAGCTCATTACTGGTATATAGAAATGCTACTGATTTTTGTATGTTAATTTTGCATCCTGCTACTTGACTAAATTCATTTATCAAACCTAAGAGTTTTTTGGTGGAGTCTTTAGACTCTTCAGGATACAAGATCATATTATCAGCAAAGGGGGACAATTTGACTTCCTCTTTTACGATTTGGATGCCTTTTATTTCTATCTCTTGCCTGATCGCTCTGGGTAAGACTTCCAGTACTATGCTGAATTGGTTAAAAGTGGACATACTTTTGTTCCAGTTCTTAAAGAAAATTCTTTCAACTTTTCTCCATTCAGCACAATGTTATCTGTTTTGTTATTTTGAAGTATTCCTAGTTTGTTGAGAGTTTTCATTCTGAAAGGATGTTTAATTTTATCAAATGCTTTTTCTGCATCTATTGAGATGATCATATGATTTTGTTCTTCATTCTGTTAACGTGATGTATTATGTTTATTGATTTGCATCTGCTGAACCATCCTTGCATCCCTGGTGTAAATTCCACCTGATCGTGGTGTATTATCTTTTTAATGTGCTATTGAATTCAGTTTGCTAGGATTTTGTAGAGGATTTCTGCATCTGTGTTGATCAGGAATATTGGTCTGTGGTTTTCTTTTTTGTTGTGTCTTTGTCTGGTTTGGGGATCAGGGTAATGTTGGCCTTAGGGAGAATTCCCTCCTCTTTTTTGGAATAGTTTCAGAAGGATTGGTATTAGTTCTTTGTACATTGGGTAGAATTCAGCTGTGGATCAAAGAAAAGCCCTGGACTTTTCTTTGTTGGGAGACTTTTTATTATTCAATATTGCTACTTTTTATTGGTCTGTTCAAGTTTTCTGTTTCTTCCTGATTTAATCTTGGTAGGTAGTGTGTTTCCAGGAATTTATCTATTTCCTAGATTTCCAGTTTGTCAGCATATAGTTGTTCATAATAGCTTCTGATGGTATTTTGTATTTCTATGGTATCAGTTGTAATGTCTTTTTCATTTCTGATTTTGTGTATTTGGTTCTTTTCTTGATTAGTCTAGCCAGTGGTTTATCAATTTTGTTTCTATTTTTGAAGAATAACTTTCCATTTTGTTAATGCTTTGTATTTCTTTAAGCCTCTCTTTCATTTAGTTCTGTTCTGATCTTTATTATTTCTTCTCCTCTGCTCATTTGAGGTTTGGTTTGTTCTTCCTTTTCTAGCTCCTTCAGGTGCATTGTTAGATTGTTAGTTTGTAATTTTTCTACCTTTATGATGTAGGCACTTAATGCTATAAACTTCTCTCTTAACACTGCTTTTGCTGTGTCCCACAGATTTTGGTATGTTGTGTTCCATTTTCATTTGTTTCAAGAAATGTTTTTATTTCCTTCTTAATTTCTTTATTTACCCAGTGGTCATTCAGGAGCATGTTATTTAATTCCCATGTATTTGTATAGTTTACAGAATTCCTCCTGGTATTGATTTCTAGTTTTACTCCCTTGTGCTCTGAGAAGATATTTGATATAATTTTGATTTTTAAAAATGTGTTGAGACTTGTTTTATGGAGTAACATATGGTCTATTCTGAAGAATGTTCCATGTATTGATGAAAAGATTGTATATTTTGTAATTATTGGATAGAATGTTCTGTAAATGTCTGTTAGGTCCATTGGTCTAATGTCCAGTTTACAGTTAATGCTTCTTTGTTGACTTTCTGTCTAAATGATCTGTCTAATATGGAAAGTGAGGTGTTGAAATCCCCCACTATTATTGTACTGTAGTCTACCTCTTTATATCTAGTAATATTTGCTTCATGAATCTGTGTACTCCAGTATTGGGTGCATATTTGTTTAGAATTGTTATGCTCTCTTGCTGGATTGATCCCTTTATCAATATATACTGACCTCCTTTTTTAAAAAAATTTTTGTTTCTGTCTTTTTTTGCTGTTCGTTGACTTAAAGTCTGTTTTATCTAAATATAACTACTCCTGCTTGCTTTTGGTTTCCGTTTGCATGAAATATGTCTTTCTATTCCTTTACTTTCAGTCTCTATGTGTCTTTACTAGTAAGGTGAGTTTCTTATAAGCAGCATATAGTTGGATCATGTTTTTTAATTCATTCAGCCATTATAATTTCAGAATTTAATATTTTTATATTCAAAATTATTATTGATATGTGAAGCTTTGTTCCTGTCATATTGTTAGTTATTTTCTGGTTGTTGTAAATATTCTTGTTCTTTTCTTTTTCTCATATTGATTGTCATTGTAGTTTAGTGAATTTCTGTAGTAGAACCATTTGAGTCCTTTTTTTTCCTCCTTTGTGTGATTACTTTACCAGTGAGTTTTGTATGTTTCTGTTTCATGATGGTAAATATTGTCTTTTCACTTCCAGGTTTAGAACTCCCTTGAGCATTTCTTGTAAGTCCAGTCCTGTCTAGTGGTAACAAATTATCTCAGCATTTGCTTATGTGGGAAACACTTTATTACTTCTTCATTTGTGAAGTGCAATTTCGCTGGAAATTATATCCTTGGCTGGCAATTTTTTTTTTTTTCCTTTCAGCACTTTGAGTATGTCATCCCATTCTCTTCTGGCCTGTTAGGTTTCTGCTGAGACGTCTGCTGTTAGTCTGCTAAGGGTTCTTTTATAGTTGACTAGATGCTTTTCTCTTGCTGTATTTAGGATTCACTCTTTACCTTTGACATTAAGCAGACTGACTATAATGTGCCATTGAGAAGACCATTTTGCATTGAGTCTTTTGGGGGATTACTGAGTCTGCTGTATCTGAATTACTAAATCTCTCACTAGACTTGGGAAGTTTTCATCTATTCGTTAAATAGGTTCTCTAATCCTTTGTCTCTTTGCCCTTGAGGATACCAATAATGCAAATATTCAGTTGCTTTATGTTACCCCAAATGTCACCAAGGCTTTATTTTTTAAAAATCTTTTTTCTTTATTTTTGCCTAACTGGATTATTTCAAAAGGGATTTTTGAGATAATGGGATTCTTTCTTGAAAGCTTTTGTATTTCCTTTAATGAGTTTTTTACTTACAGAATTTCTATTTGGTTCTTTTAAAAAATATCTATTTCTTTGTTAAATTTCTCATTCATATCCTGAATGGTTTTCTAATGTTTTTAGTACTGGTTTTCAAAATTCTCTTGTATCTTGCTGAGCTTCTTTAAAGCAGTGTTTAAAATTATTTATCTGGAATTTCAAAAAATTCTTTTTGATTAAAATCTATTGCTAGAGGATTATTATGTTCCTTTGGATGTGTCATATTTTCTTGCTTTTTCATGTTTCCTGGGTCCTTATGTTGATATATGATGTAACAGCTTCACACCTGAGGTAATAGTTGTTTCTTCTCATTTTTGAATTTACTTTCGCAGGGGAGGACTTTTTCCTGAAGATATATCTGTGGTGTTGGTTGGGTAGAATACTTTGGCTTTGATTCTGAGTGCATGGAGTAGTGTAGTCTCTGTATGATTTCTTTGACTGTAAACAGCATAGTAGTATCTGTGCTTTCCTTAGTAAGTTAGGGTATGGTTATTAGTGGAGGCTGTGGTGACGTGCTGGGGACTAGCATGCCATGTGTGCCAACATTCAGGCCCCAGTGGTGGCAGCAGTGGGCTGAGCATGCCTATATTTTTGCCCCAAGGTGGTGTACACTGGTTCCTGTGTTCATGGTTGTTGGTGGGCCAATTCTTAGGCTTCCAGGTGGATTGCTCAGATGCCAGTAGTGGCAGTGGTGGATCAGTTGAATGGGTGGGTTCTTGAGCACATGGATAGCTGGCATAGCAAGGGTGATGGCAGTAGCAGAAGTGAGGTAGTTCTCTGGGTCCCAGGCAGTATGCGTGGATGTTGGTGGTGGCTCCAATGGAGTGAGAAGGCCAGTCTGCAGGCCTGCAGGTGGCTTTTGCTGGTCAGGGCCACCTGAGGTGGTAGTGCTGGGAGTTTAGGTCTAACTGCAGGTCCCTGGGAGGAGTGTTCAGGTGAAAGGTGGTGGATTGAGTTGGGCAATCCCCAGGGCCCTGGGCTGTGTGCTTTATCCTGGTATTGAGAATGGGTGAAGCCAGATTGGCTGAGCTTGTGCTCAGACCTCCTGGAGGTGACAGCAAGGGTGATCCTCAGGCCCTAGGTGGAGTGCTTAGGTGAGGAATGGTAGCATCCATGCTCAGGCCCTGTCACCAAAAAGAGTATAGTCGTTTGCAGTGACTATAGCCTGGATTGGCAGTGTGTGTGTGGGGGCACACATCTCACACCTTAGTCCCAGTAGGGCTTATCCCTAGTCTTGGCGGCAGTAACCCTGCCCTAGCTGCAGGAGACCCCCACCCAGCTGGTGACCATGTCCCAGCAGCAATTTGCTCCCTGCTTGTGTCCCAATTTCCATTCTGGTGGTACTCACTTCCCAGAAATGGCAGCTGCAGCCCATGTCTTGCTCACTTCTTAGTCCCAGCTATAGGAGTGCTCCCAGCTGGCTCTCCAGTTCCAGCAGCAACAGCCTGAGTTTCCATAACACATCAGTCCTGCTGCTGCTGGGCCCCAGGACAGCATGCAGTCTGCCAAAGGCTAGTTTTGAAAATGGTGCCTTGCTGTAGCTGCTTAGGTCTCAGAAAGGGTGCTGGGACTCAGTGTGAACTCCCTCTGTGGAGCAGTTCCATCCCATGGTCTCCCAGCAGCTCCATATTGTTGGTTTCAGGGGTTGGGAGGGTCAAGAGGTTCTCCTGTGGCCAGGATTTCATGATCCCACAGTGGGTATGTGGCCAATGAAAGTCTCTCACTCACCCTTTCCCTATGTTAAGAAGGCACTCCTGGCTCCCAGCCGATTGTCGCCAGGCAGGCTGCCCCTCTCCCTTTTTTCCCCCTGCTTTTGATGTTTCCTGTCACTTCTCTGTTGAATTCTAGCATTCTCTCTGGGATAATGTATTTGAAGTATTACCGTCTATACACTATTTTTGTTCTTCTAAGGGCAGGAGGTGAGTATGAAATGCTTCTAGCCGGCTATCTTGAATCCCCTCTCTGGAAGTGTTTTTAGAAGAGTAACTCCAACTCTCTCAAAAATGACAAGCTAAGAGGGTTGCATTCAGGCAGGATTGGGTGGGGTGGGTGTTCTGGGTTCTCCTGGCAGTGAGGAGGCTGTGGGCACCCATAATCCTGCCTCACTACTTGTGGATTCCTACCCTTGGGTGACCAAGTCAGTCCTTGGCTGCTGAATGGTGATCTGGTCAGTCTCCTCCCCATCCCCAATACTGAAATGTCAAAATCGCTGCTCTTGGTGAGGTGAGAGGACCCTCTCACCAACATAAGAAATCTCTGATAGATGCCTGAAAGGGGACTCCCCTCTCTGGGTTTTAGTGTTACACATCTTTCCTCAGCCTTTTCTGCTGGTTTGTATCCTTCCTTCCCTGGGACAGTGCCACTGGATTCCTTAAGGGTTTCCTGGGAGGGAATCTGAACAATACTTAGAGGGCTACTCTCAAGACAGTGCCTCCAGACAAGCCAATGTATACACACACACTCTTCAGTTGAGCTCTTCCCCTGCTAGAAAACTTTTTGCAGTGTTATGGAGCTAAACTATCCTTGGCCTTACTTTGCATCCCTCCAATCTGTTCAAGAATTTTCTGCATTGGGGCTATCTGTCCCATAGTCTATCTTGACTCTTCTTTGGGGGTCCTATGAGGTTTTTATTATGCAAACAGAACTCCCTAGTGCTCCTCCCCACATACACCCACACAAGCCCTGATTTGTCTGGATTCCAGGACAGGGCACAGAATGGATTTCATTCTGAGACCTAGGACATTAATCATCTATTTGGAATTGAGAATGAATTTCTCATAGAAACAATGTGTTGACTTGTAGTTCAGCTCTCTCTCCAGCTAACAGGAGCTCATCTGATCCAAATGTTGTCCAGCTGTAGAATTAATTGTATGAGGCTTGGTTCTGTGGTTTGGCAACAGAAAGTCACACAATCAGGAGGGAAGAGAATACAGAACAAAGGAAAAAAAAAAGTCCTCCTTTCCTGGATCTTGGACCAGTCCTGGGAAAGTTCCTGAAACAAACCAAGCATGTTGCATCTTCGGCTTCCTGCCAGCTCTCCCATGGACTCCTTTACCAGCACCCAGCCGCCTCTCCTCAAACATTTCAGGACCCCTGCTGTGTGAAATTCATCAGCTTGGCACCTCACCCAGGCTGGGCCCACCCCTCAGCAGGCTCCAAGCACCAACAGTAAGTCTCTAGCTGCCACTGCAATCCCACAGTCCCCCTTTGCAAATCTGCATGAGAGAGCCAAATAGGAGGACTGTTGGTGGATGTTGGATGGGTTAGAAGCAGCGTGCAGGGAGCATCTCTGGCAGAACATCATCTATGTTGCATGAGCATGGGTTGTGCTCCACCCTGTGCTAAGTGGTTTACCTACATCATTCACTCAACAAATATTTGAGCACCAAGGATACTGGTGTGGGCTGTTGAGAAATGCTGAGTGTATGATTGCTGAGAAATGCTGAGTGTATGATAGAGTATATTGTTTGCTAGGAAGAACAATGGCAAGAAAAACCTAGCTGCTCTCCCCCTTCCCTCACCCCCCCACCCCCCCCCCGCCAAGTAGAAAACTACTCAGGGCATTCTAAAGTGGAAGGACAATATATAAATATCATACCCTGGTTAAAACAATTCTTTAAGCACAGGACATCTGACCCTGCCCCCGTGGCTCCCTTGTGGAGAATACTTTTTAGTTTGTGATCAGTGGTAAGCAGGCACCAGCTGCCTGTCTGGTTTATTTTTGTGTTATGAGAAAATACTGAACATCTGTTTGTTAAGAATCACCACCTATTCAAAAAAAAATAAACGAGTGGTTCAGAGTCTGTTTGAGGCCTTCAGATTGGAATCCTGTCAGCCCCTGAGGCTCTCAGCGTGGAAGGTTGTTGGCCTCCAGAGAGACCCACTTTACTGTTCTATGTGGATGTCTGCTTCTCAATACCTTCAGTGCCACATGAGTGGGGGGAGTCTCTATGGCTGAGCTGGACTCGGTAGTGAGCTTTAGATGTTATAGTTCAAATGAAATAAACGTCCCTACTCTCATGGAGCTTGCATTTGAATGCATTATTTCTTTTAATTCTCATACTAAGCTTGAGAGGTGGTACTGTCATATTCCCATTTTATTCAGTAAAATAACTTAGGTGCCAGGAGATTAAATAACATACCCCAAGAACATAGCAGGTTAAGTCGTGAGACTAGGACTCCATGCCAGGCTCTCTGCAATGTCCGAGCCCATGTCCTTACCATAAGGCCTGAGCTATCACTTAGGAGCCAGAGTGCCACAACTCCCAGCCCCCACCACAGATGGGGTCAAAAAGATGGGCTTAGTGGTCCCAACTTGTTCTTGATTTCCTCAACTTCTTCCTCTTTGTCTTCTTAATTTATAGCTTCTCAAGAGATCTTAGATATCCCCCAAGCTGAGGGAATGGTGGGAACAGGCAGGAAGGCTGGGAATCATGGGTTGTATGTGACCTGGGGGCTTTCTTCATGACCACAGCCTCCTGTGGTCATATTCTAGTTTTTCTCATGAGTCTGATTAGAGGTTTTCTCAAGCCTCCTTGAAAGGGAAAGGGTAACTGTCGAGTCCTTGTGAGGCAGGAGAATATGGAATTAGGGTAACCAAGGGTTAAGGCATAAGCAAAGAACAGTAGGTACAGCCAGTTCTAGGCAAGATTAAGCAGCATACAGCATGCATCCTAGCTCCTACGATAACAAGACAGAAGTTTCTACTTCAGTCACTGATTGGTCACAGGCCAATCCTTCATAGGGTGTGACCAGTTGGAGGCCTCTAAAGGGCATGTAGGGGCATTACCAAACTTTTATAGCTTAATAAAATCTTAATGGGGGGGGTCTTGAACTGCTTGCTGAAGCCCGCTCCTACTCTGTGGGAAATACTTTTGCTTTAATAAATCTGTGCTGTTACTTTGTTCTTTTATTTTTAATTTATATATATCTATATATATATATATATAGATATATATAGTGTTTTAGATTTTGGGGTGCATGTGAAGAACATGCAAGACTGTTGCATGGGTACATACATGGCAATGTGGTTTGCTGCCTTCCTCCTCACCACCCATATCTGGCATTTCCCCCCCATGTTATCCCTCCCCACCTCCCCACGTCCTACTGTCCCTCCTTTATTTCCCCACACACAGACCCCAGTGTGTGATGCTCCCCTCCCTGTGTCCATGTGTTCTCATTATTCAACACCCATCTATGAGTGAGAACATGTGTTTGATTTTCTGTTCTTATGTCAGTTTGCTGAGAATGATGGTTTCCTGGTTCATCCATGTCACTACAAAGAACATGAACTCATCGTTTTTTAAGGCTGCTTAGTATTCCACGGTGTATATGTGCCATATTTTCCCTGTCCAGTCTATCATCAATGGTCATTTGGGTTGGTTCCAAGTCTTTGCTGTTGTAAACAGTGCTGCAATGAACATTTGTGTGCATGTGTCCTTATAATAGAATGACTTAAAATCCTTTGGATATATACCCAGTAATGGGATTGCTGGGTCAAATGGAATTTCTATTTCTAGGCCCTTAAGGAATCACCACACTGTCTTCCACAATGGTTGAACTAATTTACACTCTCATCAACAGTGTAAAAGTGTTCCTATTTCTCCGCATCCTCTCCAGTATCTGTTGTCTCCAGATTTTTTAATGATCACCATTCTAACTGGCGTGAGATGGTATCTCAATAGAGTTTTGATTTGCATTTCTCTAATGATCAGTGATGATGAGCATTTTTTCATGTTTGTTGGCCTCATCTATGTCTTCTTTTGTAGAGTCTGCTCATATCCTTCACCCACTTTTGAATGGGCTTGTTTTTTTCTTGTAAATTTTTTTAGTTCTTTGTAGATTCTGGATATTAACCCTTTGTCAGATGGTTAGATTTCAAATTTTTTTTCCCATTCTGTTGGTTGCCGATTCACTCTAATGACTGTTTCTTTTGCTGTGCAGAAGCTCTGGAGTTTAATTAGGTCCCATTTGTCTATTTTGGCTTTTATTGCCATTGCTTTTGGTGTTTTAGTCATGAAGTCCTTGCCTATGCCTATGTTCTGAATGGTTTTGCCTAGGTTTCCTTCTAGGGTTTTTATGGTGTTAGGTCTTATGTTTAAGTCTTTAATCCATGTGGAGTTAATTTTAGTGTAAGGTGTCAGGAAGGGGTTCAGTTTCTGCTTTCTGCACATGGCTAGCCAGTTTTCCCAACACCATTTATTAAACAGGGAATCCTTTCCCCATTGCTTGTTTTTGTGAGGTTTGTCAAAGGTAGATGGTTGTAGATGTGTGGCGTTGCCTCCGAGGCCTCTGTTCTGTTCCATTGGTCTATATCTCTGTTTTGGTACCAGTACCATGCTGTTTTGGTATCATACTATACTGTAGCCTTATAGTATAGTTTGAAGTCAGGTAGTGTGATGCCTCCAGCTTTGTTCTTTTTGCTTAAATTGACTTGGCTATGCGGGCTCTCTTTTGGTTCAATATGAAGTTTAAGGTGGTTTTTTTCCAGTTCTTTGAAGAAGTTCATTGGTAGCTTGATGGGGATAGTGTGGAAACTATGAATTACTTTGGGCAGTATGGCCATTTTCACGATATTGATTCTTCCTAACCATGAGCAAGGAATGTTTCTCCATCTGTTTGTGTCCTCTCTTATTTCATAAAGGACCTCTTCAAGGAGAGTTACTTCGTTCTTTTGTTGCTTTGTGGATTTTGTTCAGTTCTTTTTTCAACGTGCTAAGAACCTGGACAACTCACAGTCAAGATGTTCCACCTGGTAACAATTGCATAAATAAATCTGTCTTGAAATAAAACATTTAGGATACATCTCTTCAATAGCTATTCCCTGGAATCTGAGTAATAGGTATATTTTACACACAAAAAAATAGAAAATAAATTCCCCGTTCTCCCTGGCAGTTAGTGCTGAGAGTGCAAAGTGTGTGCGCTGGGCTTGGAACACACATTTATTATTAAAAAAAAAAAAAAATCTAAAAAAATCTTTTTAAAAAACCCCCCAAAATTTACAAAAATTCCGCGTCTCCCCCGCCATAGACTTTTATATTTTTTTCTTCCTCTTTTATAAAACAACCCGGTGAAGCAGTGGAGACTGACCTGCCCAGCCAGCCGCGGCCCCGCAGCAGCTCCAAGAAAGAACCAAGAGACTGAGGCCTTCCCGCTGCCTGGCCGGGACATCGCCACCCTAGCTCCCCGCAGGCAGCCGGCAGTCAGCGGCAGCGGATCCACCAGGTTTTTGATTCCGGATGCTTTTTGTCCCTCTGCGCCTACCCCCGCTCCCCTTCTACCCGGCTCCGCCCCCGGACCCCGGCACTTGCTCTCTTCTCCTCAGGGGAAGGCTGCGGCCTGTGACCCTGTGAGAAGCGAGAAGCCATGGGGAGATGAACCCCAACGCCCCCAGCTACCCCATGGCCTCACTGTACGTGGGGTACCTCCATCCCGACGTGACCGAGGCGATGAAGTTCAGCCCGGCCGGGCCCATCCTTTCCATCCGGGTCTGCAGGGACAGGATCACCCACCACTCCTTGGGCTACGGGTATGTGAACTTCCAGCAGCCGGCTGACGCTGAGCGTGCTTTGGACACCATGAATTTTGATGTTATAAAGGGCAAGCCAGTACCCATCATGTGGTCTCAGTGTGATCCATCACTTCGAAAAAGTGGAGTGGGCGACATATTCATTAAAAATCTGGACAAATCCATTGATAATAAAGCACTGTATGATACATTTTCTGCTTTTGGTAACATCCTTTCGTGTAAGGTTGTCTGTGATGAAAATGGTTCCAAGGGCTATGGATTTGTACACTTTGAGAGGCAGGAAGCAGCTGAAAGAGCTATTGAAAAAATGAATGGAATGCTCCTAAATGGTCACAAAGTATTTCTTGGCCGATTTAAGTCTCCTAAAGAAAGAAAAGCTGAACTTGGAGCTAGGGCAAAAGAGTTCACCAATGTTTACATCAAGAATTTTGGAGAAGACATGGATGATGAACTCCTTAAGGATCTCTTTGGCAAGTTTGGGCCTGCCTTAAGTGTGAAAGTAATGACTGAAGAAAGTGGAAAATCCAATGGATTTGGATTTGTAACCTTTGAAAGGCATGAAGATGCACAGAAAGCTGTGGATGAGATGAAAGGAGCTCAATGGAAAACAAATTTATGTTGTTCGAGCTCAGAAAAGGGTGGAACGGCAGACAGAACTTAAACGGAAATTTGAACAGATGAAGCAAGATAGGATCACCAGATACCAGTGTGTTAATCTTTATGTGAAAAACCTTGATGATGGTATTGATGATGAACGTCTCCGTAAAGAGTTTTTTCCGTTTGGTACAGCGAAGGGTTTGGTTTTGCATGTTTCTCCTCCCCAGAAGAAGCTACTAAAGCAGTTACAGAAATGAACTGTAGAATTGTGGCCACAAAGCCATTGTATGTAGCTTTAGCTCAGCGCAAAGAAAAGCATCAGCACAACTCACTAACCAGTATATGCAGAGAATGGCAAGTGTATGAGCTGTGCCCAACCCTGTAATCAACCCCTACCGGCTGGCACCTCCTTCAGGTTACTTCATGGCAGCTGTCCCATGGACTCAACTGTGCAGCATACTATTCTCCTAGCCAAATTGCTCAACTAAGACCAAGTCCTCACTGGACTGCTCAGGGTGCCAGATCTCATCCATTCCAAAATATGCCCAGTGCTATTTGCCCAGCTGCTCCTAGACCACCATTTAGTACTGAGACCAGCTTCTTCACAGGTTCCACGAGTCATGTCAACACAGCGTGTTGCTAACACATCAACACAGACAATGGGTCCATATCCTGCAGCTGCAGCTACTGCTGTCCACACTGTTCCACAGTATTAAAATGTTGCGAGAGTTTGCAATCCTCAACAACATCGTAAAGCACAGCCACAAGTTACAATGCAACAGCTTGCTGTTCACGTACAAGGTCAAGAACCTTTGACTGCTTCCATGTTGGCATCTGTCCCTTAAGAGCAAAGCAAATGTTGGGTGAATGGCTGTTTCCTCTAATTCAAGCCATGCACCTTTCTCTTGCTGGTAAAATCACTGACATGTTGGAGATTGATAATTCAGAACTTCTTCATATGCTTGAGTCTCCAGAGTCACTCCGTTCTAAGGTTGATGAAGCTGTAGTCTACCAAGCTAAAGAGGCTGCCCAGAAAGCCGTTAACAGTGCCACCGGTGTTCCAACTGTTTAAAATTGATCAGGGACCACGAAAAGAAACTTGTGCTTCACTGAAGAAAAATATCTAAACACCGAAAAACTTAAATATTATGGGAAAAAAATTGCAAAATATAAAATGAATAAAAAAAGGAAAGGACACTTTGAAACTTATATACCGAGCAAATGCCAAGTCTAGCAAATATAATGCTAGTCCTAGATTACTTACTGATTTAAGAACAACAACAACAACAAAATAGTAAAATATAAAAACAAATTAATGATTTATAGACCTTGGGAAAAAGAATTTTAAGCAAAGTACAAAAATTTAAAGCATTCCTTTCTTTAATTTTGTAATTCTTTACTGTGGAATAGCTCAAAATGTCAGTTCTGTTTTAAGTAACAGAATTGAAAACTGAGCAAGGAAACATAATTTGGATTATAACATTCTTGCTTTAATAAAAATTCCTTAAACAGTGAAAAAAATAAAATAAATTCCACTTTGCAGTTCAGCATGAGACATGCAATGCTCATTAGTCAATGAGTTGAAGAAGCAAGTAGAGACCACCTAAAGCAGGGGTGGGCAAGGTTCCTATGAGTTCTGAAAAGCAAGCTATGAAGTCAAGACCAGCACAATTTGAAATACCCCTGACCTTTCTAACATTGAATGTAAGTTTAATTCTTCAGGATGACCCATTGGTCTGTAGAGACAAATGGAAACAACCCAGGACACATTTCCTGTGCTGTTTGTTAACAGGAAACACTCCTTTCATCTGCAAGATCAGAATGCCTCCCTTTCTGCAATACACAACTTTGGGTGCCACCTTGCTCAACTTTAAATTCTGTATCCTCAGAAGACTGGGTCGTTTCCTTCCACTTAAAACAGCCACCATATGTATGCTTCTGGTCAGCAAAAGGATTCTGACTCTATTAACTCAAAAAGAGGACTCCTCCTCCTTCCCATCCCTCCATCCCTGTAAGTTCCTCACTTCCCTTCCTCGCCCAAGCCTCATCCCTCCCCGTCCCAAGCCTCATCCCTCCCCGACTTTTTATCTTCAAGGGGAGAGACGTTCTGCTGCCTCAAAGTCTGTCCATCATTAGTGCAGTTAAACTGCCTGGCCTTGAGGATCACTGTGTCTGAAGTCCAATGGCACCTGAGCATCCTTCTCCAGATGAGCTGAAAGGACCAACCACATATCCATCAAAGGCTGCCTCTGACGGCTGAGCTCAAGAATAAAACTAACGGAGAAGAGGACAAGAAAAAGAAAGAAGGTAAGAGGTGGGTGGGGTGGGAAGAAGGGGGCGGGGGGAGAGACAAAGAGATTGAGAGAGTGAGAGAAGTGTTAGGAAACCTTCCTCTAGTGCTGCTTTTTGTTTTCTTTTGGTACACAATGAATTGCGTTTATTTTGGTATGCATCCGCACTTCAGCATTTAGTGGTCCTGAACAGAAAGTGGAAAAATGCAGCACTTCGCCAGGACGTCAAAACCATCAATTTCCAGGATCTGGGGTGCACATGGAGTTCTTTAATCGCTGCTGAGGATCTTGAGATGCAGCACCACCAAAACCAAAGGATGTGCTGAATTCAAAGTTCTTTATGTTCCAGCTGCCAGATTCCAAACTAGATCCCAATGGATTGCAAGGATGAGCAGATAGAGCCCTGTTTAAAACTTCTTCAATTTTTAAAAGTTGAGGATGAAATGAAAGGCAAAGAATACAATTCAGAGGGATCATGTGTGCTTCCGAGTGTCTTTGTGAGGCCTTTCTCCAAGTTTAACCACCAAAGACTCTGAGAGCTGGCAGGTCTGAGTAACCCAGGTTGACTGTTATTTTCACCTTATCAAAATCTGAGCCAAAAAATCTCATCAGCAGATGATGACAGCAGAGGGTGGCAGGGCTGAAGACCTGATACTCACTTCCCAGGCTGGTGGCAAGTGAATAAATGCAGATCCAAAACTGAACAAAGGAGGTCAGAGACTGTTCCAAGTTTACCTGGCTTCTGGCCAAAGCAAGAAAAGTGTCATGGAAAGTAGTGGGTGGTGACAGTGCAGAAAGGGACTTGAGGAAGGGGGAGGAAAAAACAGCACCCTCGATAAAGTGGGGGAGAGATGATGCGGGGAGATCCCTGAATTCATCACCACAGGCCAATCTCAGAGGGGAGTGGAGGGGTTACAGTCTGTGCTTTGGCAAGAGTGGGAGTGGAGGAGTGTGGGGACAAGAGGATGGCTTGGCAGGGGCATCATTTAAGACTTAAAGAGGCCGGGCGCGGTGGCTCAAGCCTGTAATCCCAGCACTTTGGGAGGCCGAGGCAGGTGGATCACTAGGTCAAGAGATTGAGACCATCCTGGTCAACGTGGTGAAACCCCGTCTCTACTAAAAATACAAAAAAATCAGCTGGGCATGGTGGTGCGTGCCTGTAATCCCAGCTACTCAGGAGGCTGAGGCAGGAGAATTGCCTGAACCCAGGAGGCGGAGGTTGCGGTGAGCCGAGATCGTGCCATTGCACTCCAGCCTGGGCAACAAGAGCGAAACTCCGTCTCAAAAAAAAAAAAAAAAGACTTAAAGAAAAAAACCAGGGATGCAGGCAAAGCACTCCACATACTCAGCAGTAGTTCCACAGGCTGCAACCCTCAATCATCCCATCTACTCTCACAAGCTCACCCAGGCTGCAGGGCTGTTGCAGGGAGGGGAGGGGGAGACGGCAGAGACCCCAGGCCATGTCATCAGCAGCAAGGTGATTGTGTGATGTGTGTTTTTACAGTTGAGTTAGATGTGTTCCACCAGTTGTGATGGGAATCAATTTAAATGGAGTTTCTTGATCCCAGAAGCTCAACTACATGAACAGTGGTTATACTTGACGTGATGATTTGTTATAGCACAACTGATATATTTCAAATGGACAAAAAATTAGTATCATTTACAGTATCTTAAGATATATTTCCTTTGAACAAAAGCTTTCTTTTCAGTACTTTCAGGTCTACGAGATGTACCTAGAAAATTTACCTCTGTGAAAAATGCAGACTGCTTAAACTCAATGAGGGAGGAGGGGAAGGCCCTGTGGTTTCACTTTTTGATAACTGCCACCACGGTGCCCTTCAGGTAGCTGAGGGAGTTTCATATTTTCTTTAGACATCACTAGGTGCTGAAGCTCTTGCAAAACAACTTTGTATCTCTTATTTTTTTAATGTATTTTGTATCCTTCAGCCAGCTCACATCAGCAGAACCACCTTGATGCTATGAGAATTCTGCCATTTTGCTAGCACTGATAAGGCTCTTGGTCCACCACTACATTAGAACTCAACTCCATTCATATTAAATTTTGTTTCAAATCTTACAAAGTAGGCTGCTCCTGGGTATTTAGGTCCACATTCTATTTTAAGGCTGTATATTCGGTTTTCGTCAATTGTTCTTGGAGCCCCGGTTTTCGTCCCTGTCCATCTTATAAGTTTCATGTCTTCATCGTCTTCTAGACCCCAGCCACCTGTGTCATAACCTACTCCTTTCTGGCCGTGTTCCAGCCCTTCCAACAGTTGGCAATTGCAAGGGACTTTCACTCCCAAGCTGGTGGTGACATCACTCCCCTAGGGCTTATTTTTTGGAGTGGTTGCTCTGTTAGGAAACTTGGCTAATGGAGGGCCATGTCATTTGTATTTGTAGTTTAATTCATCCTTTGCTAAGTGCAACACAGTCCTGGCTAGGCAAATTGTTCTCTTCCATTCTGGCAAATGAAGCATGCTAAAACATGATAGCAGCCTCAGTTGAAAGTTAGAGACATGCCGGGCGCGGTGGCTCAAGCCTGTAATCCCAGCACTTTGGGAGGCCGAGGCGGGTGGATCACGAGGTCGAGAGATCGAGACCATCCTGGTCAACATGTGAAACCCCGTCTCTACTAAAAATACAAAAAAACTAGCTGGGCGTGGTGGCGTGTGCCTGTAATCCCAGCTACTTAGGAGGCTGAGGCAGGAGAATTGCCTGAGCCCAGGAGGCGGAGGTTGCGGTGAGCCAAGATCGCGCCATTGCACTCCAGCCTGGGTAACAAGAGCGAAACTCCGTCTCAAAAAAAAAAAAAAAAAAAAAAAAAAGAAAGTTAGAGACATACCATGATGCTCCTTCTGGATTCCTTTCCAGGGCCTGCCTTCCCATCCCCCATGGAGAAGGGTAACTGGAAGACAAATAAGTAAGGTCTAATGGTAACAAACCAGGGAAACTTAGCAGGGCCTGTTTGTTCAGATTCTTCTTGGTGTCTCTGGGTCTTTGGCAGCTTTTCTCTGTGTATAGGGAGGGCACCTCTCAAATAACTTTCTCTAGAGGGAGATCAGAAGATCCTTCCGAGGATTTATAACCTGCTTCTAGAGAGTACAGGGCAGGGAGATAAAAGTGACCTTCTTGCTTCTGTTATTTTTCAAATGCTAAGATGCCATTTATTTATTTTTAGAGACAGAATCTCACTCTGCTACCCAGGTTGGAGTGCAGTGGTGTGATCATAGCTCACTGCAGCCTCATACTCCTGGGCTCAAGGGATCCTCTCACCTCAGCCTTCCAAGTAGTTGGGAATATAGGTGTATGCCACCATGCCTGGCTAATTTTTAATTTTTTTCTAGAGACAGGGTCTCACTGTGTTGCCGAGGCTAGTCTCAGATGCTGGGACTCACATGATCCTCCCATCTTGGCCTACCAAAGTGCTGGGATTATAGGTGTGAACCCCTGTGCCCGTAAGATGCCATATGAACATGATGTAGCATGTCCTGAACCCCATCAAGGGGTTGTGTCTCCAGAAGCAGCAGGTGCATGTTTGTGTTTCATATGAAGAGCAAGGCCAGAGATCAGAAGCAGGATAGTGAAGGGCTGGGAGATGGGAGTGCAGGTGAGTGAGTGTGGATTGGGGACATGGAGGTAATTGTTTACCAGCCTGCAGAGGTGGAACCTGGGAGGGTTTCTTTTTTATCCATGTGAGTGTGGTCATCCCATTCCATTTGATTCAAGGTTACCTCTCCCTGGTTCTGTGCTGTCAATTAAAATAGAGTCTCTCCCCTGTTTCCAGCCCTTCATCTCATGGCACGATCCCTACAGCAAAAGCTTGAAGTCCCCCTGCTCTCTGAGGATACCAAGGCAAAGAAATGTCCATGAACTCCGATTCCTCTTCAAGGGTGCCAGGAATTTTGAAACAGATGTAATTCATCTTCTAAGGACTTCAACAAGTGTTGCTTGTTTCTTCACCATTCAGCTGTCTGCAGTAGGCTTGGTTTGACAGCTGATGCAGGTTGTATTGGAGTTTGACCCTCTCCCACGGGCACGAGGCTTTGCCGGCAGGTTGGCCCGTCAACACCTGCTCTGTGCTTGCCCTTGTCCTCAGAGCGCTAGGGACAGGAGAGCCTTACCACTCACGTTCGTGTCTCAGAAAAGCAATGGATAATGATGTAGAATTCCTTTTTATAATGATGTGTAGCCAGCGAAGTCCCCAGACTCGCTGTCACATCTTATTATAGATACCTGCTTGCTTCGGGGGCGTCTCCTGGCAGGCCCATCTCAGGGGAGCAGGCAAACAAAGGAAGAGGCAGGGAAGGCAGAGCGGCAGGAAGGAGGCTGTAAGGAAGATGTGCACATTCGCCGCCTGGCAAGCTCACAGCCAGCCCGCAGTAAGTAAATCCCCGGGATTTCCTGAATGCCTCCATGGGGGCTTTGTAGCAAACTTTAGCTTCGTATACACTGGGAGCAATGAAAATAAAGCAACTGAGGTTGATTGATGGAGCTGAGTAGTGCCTGTTATTCATGGCCAGCTTTTGTTAGAGAGGGGAGGTGAAAATATCCTTAGCCCTTAGCGGTCCCTGCTCCTAGTTGAGACCCCAGCCCCCTCTCTCTCTGATTTGAAAAGTGCTTTGGCTCCAGCACAAGGAGGTTGGTGGGGGAAACCAAGCAAAGGTTGTACCACTTTTTCTTCTGCCTTTATTTTATGTTAGTCATGGTAAGTGGCTGGACTTTTAAAAAGATCCAAAAGCATGAGGTGGGAGCCTTGAGTATTCTTATTTGCATATTAATGCCAAGCCTGTGTTGCCAGCACCCAGTTATTTCAAAGTCTGTTGCCAAGAGCACAGCTTTGAAAGGCCTCAGTGCAGAGGCAGGCACCTGGGGCGTCTGCCCCAGGCGTCTCCAAATGAGAGCACACCGTCCTTCTTTCTGCTGTTCCCTGGGCTTCCTGGGTGCCACAAACAACAGCTTTTCCCAGTGGTCAGCTTCACCCAGGCCTGTTCCCTCTGCACAAAGGTGACCAAGTGCAGTGAGTGGAGGCGCCCGAGATGGGCAGAGCTTTGGAGATAGGGGCTATTTTTCTTGTATGCCTTGGAATATGTTTGATCACTTGGCTTTTTATTACATTTATCAGTGATTGTGTTCTGGTTCCTCCGGGTTATCCTAGGCATTAGCAACAGCTGGGCTGCAAGGATGGCGATTTTTCCATCCGACAGTGGGGACCTGCCCTTTTATTGTATTCTCATAGTACTAAACTGAGAGTATGTTGGCTTTAGGTTGTCCAAAACGATGTGTCTACTGCAGAATCCCAGTAATTAAGCCAGGGTTCTTTCAAAGCATGGTAGATTTTGATTCATTTAAGTGATACTTCTGAGAGGACGGACCACGTTCTTTCCCAATACTACCAAACAGGGGCTGCGGGACGCTTGCTGGGATCCCAGGGATTTTGTGAGCATCGGGCGCCCCCTCGTGTCCAAGGGAGAGCACTGGGCTTGCGTGCTCTCATCCTGGCAAAAATTGGGCCCAGGTGCGGGAGTAAGTAGACGAAGCTCAATTGATTTCCACTAGTTCCCTGGGCCAGGGTGTTTTGGGAGGCGTGCAAGTTGGGAGGGAGCCCGCTTGTCCAGTCCCCTGGAAGCTGCATCCAGACCATAACCACTGGGAGGAAGGGTGCACTGTCTCCAGGACTTCTTTACCCACCGATTATCCAGAGGAGACCAAATTCACGCAGTGGAAAGAGGTTGGATTTGGGAGTGAAAGAGACTAGGGTGCAACTTCTAACTTAGCCATTAACCGGTAGCGTGACCTTGGATTAAGCACTTAACCTTTCTGGTGACAATATAAATATGGTGGCAGCAATGGTGTTATTTCAGGGTGACAAGGAGAACCCTGTGGGAGTAAAGAGAACATGTGTGAAGTACCTACCACTGTCAGCAAATGTTAGACCTCTCTGCCTGTCGGTTGTCTCTCGTCCCAAATCTGAAGTTGCTTCCATGGGCTGTCTTGATGAATATGCCGTTTCTGTCTATACAACTATAACACAGAGAGGTTTTTTTAGTGTATTTTTTTGACGTTGTCATTGATTTTTTAAAAGTAAAATCTTAAAGTCTACCCTAAAATAGCTCATGCAACCATTTCCAGCTTAGATATGGCCATTTGCTCCTTGACGATTTAGAGAAACTGTTAGGCTGTAGCCTTGGAGCCTGGGCTGCCGATCGGGCTGAGTGAGGTGACCCGCTAATAGGGCCCACCGTCCCCGGGGTGGCTGGCACAGAACCTCCAGACCAGGACAAGCCACGTCTTGCTTCTGGCTTCACTGAAAGTTGTGAATCAGTTTTCCCAATGACCTACTCCAATGTAATATCAAAATGTTTTCCTAACAAATCTCAAATCCTTTTAGCTTTGATTTTTCTTTTCCTTTCAGTTTTTTGCGGCCACTTTTCTATCGCAGAAGAGTTGGTATTAATTAGAAAATACTCTTGTCTTCTATTTTTATTATGGAAAGAGAAAAGAGGGGTTCTTGGTAGCGTAGGTAGCACAGGTAAATGTGGGCTTATAAAAAAATAGTTGAGAGACTAGCTGCGTTTACTGTAGGTTTAAGTGCTTACAAGAAAGGGAAGTGAATTAGAACACGTGAATAGGTCATTTTGAAAAGTCACCTTGTGTGGCGGGGAAGAGACGGGGTGATAGAGACACCTACTATCTGATGAGGCAGACAGTTGAGTCCCAGTTTAGTCCCCATGTGCATATGCATGTGTGTGTCCTTGGGCACAACAGTGACCTCTCTCCCATCTCTATTTTTTCCATCAGTAAAATGAGGCATCATTGTGGTGCCACATAGGGTCATTGAGATCATATTAGATGATGCATATAGCACATATCTGCATAAAATGTATATAGTAAAGGATATCTCTTTCTGCTGTGATTCATTCACACTTTCTGTATAAACTTATTTTGGGTTCATGGTTTACCTTTTGCAAGCTTCCTTGGCAATTTACAGAAGTGCAGGTGATCTTACTTCACTTCCTGCTGAAATGGGAGAGCAATTGGTACTTTAACCATCTAGGGATGAGATGTAGAGGTCTTACGCAATCTCTACTTGGCTGTGAAAACAGAAGGCACTCAGAATTTGCTTGTCATCTAACTTGGAGCCAAATAAAATGCCAAGTCTAGGAAATACGCCAGTTCTCACAAGGGCAGGCCTCCTATCACATCCCTTCTGCGAGCTGAGGGGTCATTCCTGGTGGGGTTCCTTCTGGGTTTTTCTTAGTTTAAGTGGGGGCATTGGTAACCAAGAGCCATGAGTCAGGTACCTCAGTGGTGTTTCTCATCATGCCCAGGCTGCTTTTACACTAAAAAAGGACCAGAACCTCCCCATTATGCCACCCCCCCCTTTTAAAAAAATTCACAGTAGCTTTGTCACAGTGCTCAGGCTGAGGGTGACAGCTCGAGTTCAAAACCTGACCGCAATATTTCCTGTGGTTTCTACTGCATTTCATTACACTGTGCTAGAAAAGGACAAGGCTTAGTGCTGCTGTCATTACCTTGTGGAAAAGCAAGGATTTCTGCAAGTTTATGGTAACACAAAAGCGATCAACGCCAGACCCAAGCTGTGCATGGTGCACACCTATAGTTCCAGCTACCTGTGAGTTGAGGTGGCAGGATCACTTGAGCCCAGGAGTTAGAAACCAGCCTGAGCAACATAGCAAGACCCTGTCTCTGGAAAATAAAAAAGTAGAAAATGTCAGACCCAAATTCACCAAAGAGTTGGTATGAGAAACGGTTCTTTCTCCAAAGTGATTGTGGTAATTATTTTTGATACTAATAGTCTTCACAGTTCAAAACTCTATATGACCAAGTGAATTGACTTCACTGATAAAAGAGAAAACTTCTCATGGCTGTGGCTTGGATATAAAAACATGCAAGCACAGAGCCAGAAGGGCCCTTAGCAGCATCTGCTCCAGGCGGCTGCCTGCAGGAGGCTGTCTGAAGTAGAGGTCGGTGGTCCCAACTGCTAACCCTTAAGCTCTGAGATGCTGAATGAGCCGCATAGCTTATCTGAGCTCTTCTCTTCTCCCTGGTCATCTGCAAGGTTGTTGTGGGAAGATTAAATGAGATAGCCATGCATGCAAAACCAAGAACACAGTTTAATGAACGATTAGCCGATGAACACAAAATTAATGCTGTTACTGAACAGTTGTTCAACATTTGGCAATAACCATTATCATCATCATCTTATTTCTATAACTTTACAGGGCTGAGGGTGTCATGCTCTTAGTTCTCTATTCTGGTCAGTCTCTGGGGTCAGCCTTCCTGCTGCGTAACTGAACACCTTTATCTTTCCCACAATAGAGGAAGCCCGTTTCTTCTTGTTTAACTCTTGTTCTATCCTGAATCAGACACAGTATTAAGTCTCCCCACCTTTCAGAGCCTCTGTTCCCTTTTCTTTGAAATCACCTGCTGGTATTTTCTTTGAAATGAGGATGAGGGTTGGTGATGTGCAGGGCTTTGCAACTCTGCCACTATGTATAGTAACATCCTTCTGGTAGCTGAAGGCATTGCCAGGTCAGTCCTCCACCTTGGGCCATTCCTCTGTAGCCACAGGCAGGACTCTCTACAGTGCTGAGAAAATGGTGGTGGATGGATGTTTGGCGTGGTTTTTTTACCCACAGGTCTCCGATCTTCTCTCTTTCTTCATTCTGAGTGTTCTGCTGAGGATCTCTTCTCATCATGCTTAACTAATACAATAGGGAAGAACAAAAGTCAGAATATTGCTCTTGTCCTTGTCTTTGACCTTGGCCAATCCATCCAAATAACAGATTAAGTTGGACCAACTTACGACTAGGTTCTGCCATGAACCTAAGCTAATTTGAAAAGGTGCCAACAAAATGAACAATAGCTATGATACATTAAAAGCACTATGCTGTATTTGACACACATTTACTTATTTAATTCTTGTAACTGTCCAAGGTACACCTACCCCCATTATACAGATGAGGAAAGTAAGAGTTAGAGAAATTAAGTAATCTGCCAATGGTCAGGCCAATGCTAAGGGCAGAGCTGGGTTTTCACCCCAGGAGCTCTGTCCAAGAATCTCTGTTCTTGACAACCTATGAAGTGCTTCTGGACAGATTTCTCACCATCTTTTAAAAAGTACTCATCCAGGAAAGACGCTCAGAGGCAAGAAGATGGGCTGGATGAACTCCTGAGGAGGGTGTTCCTCCATGATGCTGCCAAGCCAATGCTCCAGCCACATCATCGTGGCTCCAAAATGAAGGGCCACAGCCTGGGGGGCAAACAACAGAAATGTGTAGTCTCACACTCCTGGAAGCTGAAAGCCAGAGATGAAGGTGTTGGCAGGGCTGGTTCCTCTGAGGGAGTGAGGGAGGGATCTGTCCCAGGCCCCTGTCCTTGGCTTGTAGATGGCTGTCTTCTCATGCGTCTCTTCACATTACCTTACCCCAGTGTGTCTGTGTCCAAATTTCCCTTTTTATGGGGGCATCCATCATATTGGATTAGGGCCCACACCAATGACCTCATTTTAACTTGATTTTCTCTGTAAAGACACTGTCTCCAAATAGGGTCATATTGTGAGGTAGCAGGGGGCAGGGGTTAGGACACTATCTTTTTTTTTTTTTTTTTTTTTTGGTGAGGGGAGTATCTTTCAACCCATAAGAGCTCCCCTGTCATTTCAAGGTAATAATCAGTGTGATGACTCCATTTCCCCACAGCAGGGAAGTGGTTTACTTAACAATGAACTGTCAAAGAGGCTTAGCTTTTAGAATCAGACAGGGCAATTTAGTTAATGCCTCATTTGCTATTCTTTGCCAATAGTCAAGTGAGTGGATCTCTGGTACTCATTGAAAAAAACAGAACAGGTTTAAGAAATAAATAAAAGGAAAGTTTCCATCAGTGCTTACTGTTAGAGGCCTTGACTGTTGGTGTCATGGAACTGACTCCTAGTGAAGCAAACACTCTTCAGGAATTAGATCACCAAAGGCAATGTGATCTTTTCTAAATAGTTGCCTAAAATAATTAATTAACTTCACTTAGAGAAGTAACTTACCTTCAGAATGATTTATTAATAGATTGGTGATTCCACTTGTAAATGCTATTGTTGATAAATGGCATTACAGTCTTAAAAATTGCTTACAGTCAATACAATTATCTCCTTTCTTATTTTATCCAGGGTAAATATAATTGCTGCAATAAATTAGGAAATCAAGAATATAGGGAATATTAACTTCAAGATGTATTTAATGAAGGAATAATAGCATTATTATTTAATGATTTCATGTTGTGAAGTAGTCACAATCAAAATGGAGTCATTTGTGTTAAAACCCCTCACAAATAGAGCTATGAAGGTTAAGAAGAGAGAGTTGTCATGTTTGCATCACAAAGACTGCAAAAACTGCAGCCTTGCACAAGGGCCATCACAACTTTACACAGAAAATACTTCTGCAAGGACATCTGCCCAGCAAATGTCCCAACCTCAGACTGGCACCACCCTTGTTATTGATCTTTGTAGCCAAGGGTAATCATTTCAAAATAATTATGAAATCCTCCATTTTTTCCCTTTAAAATGCTTTGTCTTTCTTTTTTTTTTTCTTTTTACCTCTCTGAATGCACACATAGTTTACTATGGCACGTGCATTCCCACTACAATACCCTGGTCCCAAATAAACATCGTTTTCTTTTAGAGATCCTCTCTGTGTTTGTACTTAGTTGACAATATGTTGGTTAAGTCTGGCACTGAAGAAGTAAAACTGATGGAATCATAGCCAGCTATTGCCTAAGGAGGGCCAGATTTGAAAATGATGACTGTGAACATTATTTTTTGGAGTTCGTGGTCTTCAGTTCATCAAAATGTGAACATTATAGAGCAAGGTAGAGAAAAGTGTGTGGAGTCTAGCTCTGCTGCCATTTGTGTAAAAAGTATGCAGAGAGGTTGTCTGTACATTGTCTACATCTACACATCTCAGGAAGGACACAGGAGAAAGTCCTAGCTAGGGACCCGAGGCCTGGGAAGAGGAGGACTAAGATTTCACTGTACGCTGTTTGCATGGTTTTGTTGTTCAGTTTATACTGGACCCCTCGATAACACCTGTTTTAACAAGTAGCACATGTTTCTGACAACCGCAGACACACACAGCTAAACTAGCTATGGAGGCCCAGGTCGCAGGTTGCCCCAAGAATCCTTCCAGCCCCCTTTTCCCTGTGCTAATCCTGGGGCTGCTTCTGGGCAAGATCTGCAATTTCGCTTTAGTTCATTTTGAGATGTATTCACTCTCCTTTCAGCAGCTGCCTCCTTTATCCTCATCAGAAGCTAAGGCACTTCTTTCAAGTGTTGAAAAAATGAAATTTCAGGCCTCGTGAAAACTGGGGCGAGAGACATTTGACTTGTTGCATCCTAAGGCTTTAGTAATGAGGAAGGCTTAGCTCTCTTTATGAGGAATTTTGGCTTTTAAAATCCGTTGTCTAATTTTGCTTTTCTTATGTATTTATTTTTGGGAATGTGCATTTTATCAAGTGCGAATTTAGGAATTTTAGATTACTAGAGATGAAAGAATCTTGCATTTTAGACTCCTCATTTGTAAAATGGGACAATAAATGCACGTGTTGTGTAAAAGTCGTAAAGCCTTCTTGAGAAAGTGCATAGATAGCATTCTGGATAGATTCTGGCTCATTTTCAAGGCTCAGTGAATGTGAACCATTATTATCACGATGGCAGCAGAAACAACAGCCATTTTTCCCCTCATCCCCACTGAGAAATTTTGGATCAAAAATTATAAAGAATGTTCTAATAACTAGAGCTAATCAACAGGGTAATTAGAAGATGGTGACCTTCCACTCTTTAGTGGTACTGGAGCAGAACTTGTCATATTGGGAATGTTCTTAGTGGAAGGGTCTCTGTGAGACAGATTCTGAGCTATATGACCTCTTCCAGCCAAATGAGAAAGTCCAGCCACTTACTGGTATTTTTTTTTAGATTGTAATGTGGTAGTGCCAGGAGGCCCTGACCTCATTCCAGCTAAGGTCCCCTCATTTCTCTCATTAGTGTTTCCAGGGCTAGCCCTAGCCACAAGGACCAGGACAGTTTGCCCCACTATTTGTTGGGAAAAAAATACAGCCATCTGGAAACACAGTATTTATGGGACCCCAGACTTCTGTTCTTTTTCTTTGGTCTCATCTTAAAAGCTGGACGATGTAAAGTGTTGACGTTGGGTCAGGACAGTTGATCTAAGGCCTTTATTGAAATTAGCAAAAAGCAATTGCAAATAAATTCCTAAAACTACTAACAACAACAGCAACAAATGGACAAAATCCATAACAAAAAAAGAAGAAAGAAAGAGAGAAGGAAAGAAAGAAAATCAAGAAATCAGTTAGAAAAGTTTAAGGATCTGGGGAATGATGTTTAAGTGCCTTTATTATTTCATCATGAGTGAGAAAATTTTGAAAATAGGATATAGGAAAACTAAAAGGGATATATCTTTGTATATTGTTCTTATGCATAATTGATATTGGCCAGGTTAGACTAATGTTGGATTAATTTAATAATGGTCTTGTTTTTTGTTGAACTAGAAGCAAGGTTTAGGGAAATACTGTCCAAGACTCAAATTCTTTTTTTTTTTTTTTGAGGTGAAGTCTCACTTTTTACCCAGGCTGGAGTGCAGTGGCATGATCTTGGCTTACTGCAACCTCTGTTTCCTGGGCTCAAGCCATTCTCCTGTCTCAGCCTCCAGAGTAGCTGGAATTATAGGCCCCTGCCACTCTGTCTGGCTAATTTTTATATTTCCAGTAGAGACAGAGTTTTGCCATGTTGGCCAAGCTGGTGTTGAACTCCTGACCTCAAGTGATCCACCTGCCTCGTTTCCCAAAGTGCGGGGATTACAGGTGTGAGCCACCATACCTGGCCTCAGATTCTTTTTAATAATATAGGATTGTGGTTCTGAGCACAGACTTGAATATTAAGCTCCCTGGGCTTGAAGCCTGGCCCACAGTGTAATCTTGAGCAAGTTGCTTGGTTCTCTGCGATTTCACTTCTCCATCTCTAAAAAACACATAGAAGTGAGAAATGATTAGGGTTACGTGAAATCATTCATGTAATGTACAGTAAAGTGCATTAAAAATCGGACCTATACTAAGTATTAAGCAATGATTATGACTATTTCGCCTATGGTGCCCATGGCAAGTCAGGTTGTTTGGATTACCTGGCTCATAATTCAGGCATCAAATTCATTGGGTGGCTTTATACTCAAGTTATCGTTACCATATCTAGGAGGGAAAAACAGACCCAGAACACTGTAAGTAAATATTTTAGCTACATAAGGGGAAAGATGGTATTTGCCCAGAACTTACACTATGTATTCATAGCAGAATCCTTTCCATTTCCAGTTTCTCAAAAGAGTAAAGTGGAACAGTTTAGGAGAGTCGTTAGTTGTAGAATGAGACAGGATGCTCTGTTGCCCTCGCCTGAAGTACTTCAGGCTGGATTGCTATTTCTAGGAACGAATCAGGCAAGAGCTGTGATGTGGTTCCTGCTTGAGCAGGTGTTATATGCAGAAAAGAAAAAAAGGAAAGAAGCCTGGAAATTCTACCAAACCAGAATCTGCACTAAACCTCTGGCTGTATTGGTACCTCATCTACTAGGATGGAAATTACCCATTTTTTCTTTTTAAAAATGAATTGCAGAGTTGAAGAAGAATGTTAACATTAGGAATGTCAAATTATTTTATTTTTCAACCTGCAAAGACTCACAAAAGTCTTGGTCAGCTTTGTCCTGTAATCTATGGTTTAAATTGAGTTGTCATAAATGTAAAAGTGTTTTTCATTTTGAGAATGTTTAGCTGTTTTTTCCACATTGATGGGACTGTGATCTCTTGTGTTCCTGAGAACTACTGGGATTAATAGTGTGCAGAAGAGCCAAATTGATCATTTTTTAAAGAAGTTTCCTGGGAATTTTTCTCATTAACTATTGGTCTGGGTGAAATATTGGTCATTAAGTATTGGTCAACGCTAAGAAAACAGAAGTTACAGGGTTTCTGGAGAGATTTTAACTAGAAGAGATTCTCTTCAGGCTGGATAGCTTAGACATGCCCTGCCTGTAAGCAGAGAAGTGGACTCAATGATCCGCATGTTCTTTTTATTCTGTTCCTCTGGGCCCAGTTTGGCTTGGCATGGAGGCGGGCTCCTTTGCAATAGGTGGTGTGAAATCCTTACAGTAACACTGCTCAGTCTCGGGGGAGGCTGAGAGCAGAGCCAGAGCTGGGAAACCTTCAGGAAGATCTGAAAGGCTCAGGGAAGTTATGAGACTTTGACTGACATACTGACAGCATAACTAACAGGATGGGCAAGCTTGATATTTTTGAAAAAACTTACTTGTTTTAGAGACAGGGTCTTGCTCTGCTGCCCAGGCTGGAGAATAGTGGTGCATTCATAGCTCATTGCAGCCTCGAACTCCTGGGCTGGAGCCATCCTCTTGTCTCAGACTCCCGAGTAGCTAGGACTACAGGCACATGCCCATCCCCAGCTAATTTTTCTTTTTTAAAATTTGTTTTTGTTGACAGGGCCTTTCTGTGTTGTTCAGGTTTGTTTGGAAGTGATCCTCCTGCCTTGGCCCCCCTAAAGTATTGGGATTACAGGCATGAGCCACTGCACCTGACCAGCTTGATCTTTTTTTTTTTTTTGAGATGGAGTTTTGCTCTTGTTACCCAGGCTGGAGTGCAATGGTGCAATCTCGGCTCACCGCAACCTCCGCCTCCCAGGTTCAGGCAATTCTCCTGCCTCAGTCTCCTGAGTAGCTGGGATTACAGGCACGCACCACCATGCCCAGCTAATTTTTTGTATTTTTAGTAGAGACGAGGTTTCACCATGTTGACCAGGATGGTCTCAATCTCTTGACCTCGTGATCCACCCGCCTCGGCCTCCCAAAGTGCTGGGATTACAGGCCTGAGCCACCGCGCCCGGCCCCAGCTTGATCTTGAGTAATAAATTGACCCTTGTGTTAGAAAGACTAATATAGACAAATTTTTGTGTTCCTTCAACAAATGTCTATTGAACATTGATCTGTGTGCCAGTGATGTCCTAGGTAAGGGAATACAAAGATAAGCAAAGCATCATTATTCCTGATTTCATGGAACTTACCATATGATTCAGGAGACCAATATTAACTAACCATATGCATATATAATTACGGACTGTGATGAGATTCCTGAAGCAAATTACAGGGCGCAGTGAGAGTGTACCAGATGGGAACCTACCTGGATAAACAGATGGTGGTCAGAATTTGAAATTGCATGGGCTTCCCTGAGGATGTGGGTTGAGATCTGTAGGACAAAGAAACTAGAAAACCAGGTAAGAGGGAACTTTCCAGGGAGAAGCGTGGGAAAGGTGCTGAGGGGGCCAAGGGCAGAGAATAGTGCTATAAAATGAGGCTAATGAGGAGTGTGGGGCAGTTGGGCTCACGTCATACATTTTAGTTTTCAGCCAAAGTGCAAAGGGAACACGTTGAAGATTTTAAGAAAGCAGTGACAGAAACAGTAGAATGATTGGATTTTAATTTTGAATAATACTGACTGCAATGAGGAGAAATCACTGATGGTACATGGGTGGAGATGCTGTAGTAGAAACAAGAGCTGATGGCAGCTTGAACAGGTGATCGCACTGGAGGTGAAGAGAAGTAGACAGACTCCAGATCACTATGGAGATGAAATTGACAATAGTTGGTGCTGGACTGGGAAAACATCCTGTGGGGTGGGTAAGATAACAACTCCAGATTAGGATGTATTGTCGATGTCCAGATGAAGGACACACTTGGATGTTTGGATCAGATCAGAGGGAGGGTTTGGGAGGTTCTCTTGGTCTCTCCAAACTGAGAAAAAATCCTTCAAGCTAGATGTGGTAGAGGACCATGGCCAAGGTTCATCTTGGCCATGCATCCCTGGAGAAGGCCCTCTAAGGCTTCCTGAGTACTGGCCTTAGCCTTGGATTATATCCAAAAGGCTCTATGAAGGAAGGAACTGCATTTATTACATTCCTTATTATAGGCCAGTACTTTGAAGAATGTCCATCATAGTCAAAATATGTTTCCTCAAATATTTACAGATAAAAATTGGATAGGTGTTTCTCCCAAAAGAGCAGTGAATTAGAAGTGATTATGGTAAGATGGAGAGAAGTCTAGGCACCCATGCCAAAGATGCCCGATCCTGTGACTGTCTGATACGCTTACCCGTCCCCTTCTCCCCACCACACAGGTCCTGTGCCTCTGTAGAGACTTCTGCCTCTATGCCCCCAGCACCACGCCTTCTCATTTTAAAAACCTTTAAAATTTGCTTACATGAATGTATCTGGTATTATTTTGGAATAATATTGTGCTTGGTGACATTTGTTCCTAAGGAGAGAATTTTTTGGTGGAATGGAACAAGGAGTTACCAAATTGCAGCTACTGGAAGGAATGGAAAAAGAATTCAGGTCTAGGCAAAACAAAGGAAGTAACACAATTAGAGAGGCCCAAGAACATGGCTGAGGTGGTTGGAAGTTAGGCAAAGAAAGTTCCTTCAGATTCTAAACGTCTTGGCAGCCCTAGGACGTCTGGAAAGTCAGGGAGCAGCTTGTCGAGAATTCTAAAGCAGTGAAATGAAGCCAAGATGTGAATTCAAGGCAAGGAGGGGCCCCAGCAAACAACACTGGTGAACTTCACCTCCAAGGGCCGACTGTGGGGTGGTTAACTGCAGCAAGAAGAAACCAGATATCTACATGTGGCTGTCTCTGGCACTGGGTCCAAGATGGGGATGACTTCCCAGGCAGGCAGGTTAGCTAACTTTGCCTGAGAATTCTTCCATCTCATTCTTGCTGTAATTGTTTTTCTTTTTTTTTTTTTAATTTTAGTTTTTTTTATTTTAATTTTTTTAAGGCTAGTCAAGTGAAGCAGTGAATTGTTTTTCATTTTGATGCAAAAAGGATGAGTATATCCTGCTTCAGAATTATGGAAATGTATGTCCAAGTGGATTGACACCATTTGTAATTTGATTTTTCAGTCACCAATATTTTGTAAACTTGAAAGGAAAAAATTACCTCATAAGCAGATATTTGTGGAAAGGTGATTAAAAATGAATAGAATGATTAATACCTTCAAATGGACATGATTTCAAGCAGCAGATGTTAAATATATTTTCTTTTTTTTTTTTTTTTTTTTTTTTGAGATGGAGTTTCACTCTTGTTACTCAGGCCTCACCGCAACCTCCGCCTCCTGGGTTCAGGCAATTCTCCTGCCTCAGCCTCCTGAGTAGCTGGGATCATAGGCCCGCGCCACCATGCCCAGCTAATTTTTTGTATTTTTAGTAGAGACGGGGTTTCACCATGTTGACCAGGATGGTCTCGCTCTCTTGACCTCGTGATCCACCCGCCTCGGCCTCCCAAAGTGCTGGGATTACAGGCTTGAGCCACCGCGCCTGGCCTAAATATATTTTCTTAAGTTTGAGACAAGGTCTTGCTCTGTCTTTGAGGCTGGAGTGCAGTGGCATGATCACAGCTCAGTGCAGCCTCAGCCTCCTGGCTCAAGTGATCCTCCCACCTCAGCCTCTGAAGTAGCTGAGACTACCAATGCATGCTACCATGCCCAGCTAACTTTTTATTTTTTGTAGAGACAAGATCTCATTATATTACCCAGGCTGGTTTTGAACTCCTGGGCTCAAGCAATCCTTCTGCCTTGGCTTGCTGGGATTACAGGCAAACTTTCTTTGCAATATGTTAGCAGGTGTGTATACGCATGTGTGTGTCTGTGGGTGTGTGCACACTTGCACATGTTCATTAGCTCATTTCTCTAGCTCTTTTAGGCCATGTTATTATGCAAAAAATGTTGCACTGTGCCACTGCAGGCTTCTTCTTATAAATGTTCTATAAAGCTTTGCAAGTGGTTCTGGCTGCTGGAATTGACAAACATCTATCTAGGGAACTCTTTTAGATGGGGTGTGGGCCCAGGGTCAGTTTAGAACCATGGATACAAGCAAGATGCAGATGAAATCCCACTGTAACTGTAGGCTAAAGAGAGCCTTTTTATTTAGCTTTATATCTTCATGTGGCTTGAAAGACATCTCAAATGGAAGATTTCCAGCCCTCTCAGGTATAAGTTGTGCCACATAGTCTGGGTCTTGTTACTTTTACAATCACCAGAATAAACCAATTGGCCTACATTTTTCTTCTTTTGGAATGATTAGTTACTATGTCATGATATTTTTCCACCAGAAAACTGTACGCATCAGTGTTCTTAGTGGCCTGAATAGGATGTTCATCCTCCATAGCTCCCTCTAGGAAGGCTTGTCTGAGTGTAGGGGAGTCTCTCTCCGTATATGTGAATATATATAGGTATATGTATATATAAATTACACATATAATTATATGTGTAATTTTTATATGTATAATATATATTATATAATTTGTATATATTATAAATTATATATAAAATACATGTAACAAATGCACATATATTTTAAGTATGTATTCTTCTTTACAGTCCTCTTATTCCTTTTCCCATATTTTTCTTTCCTTCTCTTTGCAGTTCTATCTAGTGTACTGCTGCCCTTAGCTTATGCCAGTGTCACACAATGCTTGATAACACTTTGTTTTCCTGTCCCTTTCAAAGCTTATCAGGACTGAGCTTCAGTCCTTCAGAGTCATTTTCAGCAAGATAATGGAACATATCTATCCACTCATGAAAATGTTTGACTCATCTTTAATATTTAGATAAGAGATGATATTCAACATCCACAAGTTACTCTAAATGCTGGGACCATAAGCACGGGGCAGGCCATGATGAAGATCATTTTGAATGGGCAAGTCTTTCCATTTCCCTTATGTCATACCAAGCAGGCAAAGCCTAAATACAGGGCAGGACTTGCCTATGTGATGTACTATTCCAGTTCTTCTTTTCAGAGAAAACTTGAGCAGGGACTCTGGGACACCACCAGCAATGGCGGGAGTCCATTTTGTAATCCAAACAAGCACAATCTAAACGAGTCCAGGTTGGAGCAGGTAGGGAGAAAAGGAGATGTGCTCTTGAAATCAGCCAATCTCATAGCCTGGAGCAGGCATTTGTCCTCAGCTGAATCACACTGCCTTGGGATTAGCCAGCTCTGCTTTCTGTTTCAACAATAAAAAGTCTTGCAAGACTGCTGGCATGTGAGACAGAGGTATCCAGAAAATTTTGGCATCTTTTCCAGCAGCATAGTGAGTCTTAGGGAAAAGACTTGTTAGAGCGTGGTCCATGCACTCTACCACCAGAGAGAGGTCCATGTTCACAAAGGATGTATTGCCCTTCAGTTTGTCTAGGCCTAAAAGCAGACAAAAACACATTTACTCTTTGGAAGAAAGAGAAGGCAGAGTGGAAGTCTAGGGTACAAAGGATAGGATGTATACAAGGGCATTTATTCTGAATTGTCCATTATAATTGAGGCTTATTGTGAGGATTTACTATCTGTTCCTCAGAAAATGATACTGCAGTGCTTTCTGTAGACCAGCGGCTCTCAAGATTGGGTGGACAGTAGAATGTGCTAGAGAGCTCATTAAAACCCAGGTTTCTGGGTTCCACCTCCAGAGTTTCTGACTGAGGTATGAGCTGGGGTCCAAGAACGTGCATTTCTAACAAACTTCCAGATGATGCTGAGGCAGCTGGTCCAGGGATCAAACTTTGAGAGCCAGTACTTTAAAGCAATGAAGAAACAATACTTCATAAAGCCAAAGAGGCCCCTAAGCCTAGAAAGCTGTATTTCTAATTTTGATTTCTAATTTTGATTTCTAATTTGCATTTCTAATTTTGATTTCTAGTTTGATTTCTAATTTGTTTTAGGGGATTCTGTATCTATAGAAGTTGTGGGTTGCACACGTGCTTATGCATATATGTGCATGCAGTATGTGGATGTGAGTGTACAGTTGTATACCGCAGGCCTTTATGATTCTGTAAAGAAAGAGAGAATCATCCCCAAATGTACTGACTCAGGAAGCTAAAAGGATCCCAGTTCTCATGCAATGAAATGTTTGAATAATGAGTGGAGATACCTTTAGAGAGGCAGGTATTTTACCAGGGATTGGTGGTGGTTTAGAATTCCAGTCTTTTCAATACATGGTATTGGGAAAACAGTATATCCACATGCAGAAGAATGAGACTGAATCTTACACTGTATAAAAAAATCAACTCAAAATGGATTGAAGACTTAAACATAAGACCTGAAATTATAAAACTACTAAAAGAGGCCTGGCATGGTGGCTCATGCCTGTAATTACAGCACTTTGGGAGGCTGAGGTAGGAAGATCACTTGAGCCCAGGGAGTTCAGGACCATCCTGGGCATCATAGTGAGGCCTCAACTCTATTTATATATATATAAAAAGCTACTAGAAGAAAACATAAAGGAAATACTTCTTGACATTGGACTGGGCGAGGATTTCTTTGGATATGACTCCCAAAGCACAAAACTAAACAAAAGCAAAATGAGATAAGTGTGATTTCCTCATGCTAAAAAACTTCTTCACAGCAAAGGAAACAGTTAAAAGAGTGAAGGGAGAACATATAGAATGGGAAAAAATATTTGCAAACTTTACATCTTATGCACAGTTAATGTCTTAAATATATAAGAAACTCAAACAACTCAACAACAAGAAAAGAAATAAGCTGATTTTAAAAATGGGCAGAGAATCTGGATAGACTTTTCTCAGAAGAAGATACAAATGGCCAACAGGTATATGAAAAAAAATGTTTGTCATCACTAATCATCAGGGAAATGCAAATTAAAACCACAATGAGATATCACTTCACATTTGTTAGAATGTCTATTATCAAAAGACAAAAGATAACAAGTATTGACAAGGGTGTGGAGAAAAAGGAACTCTGTATCCTGTTGGTGGGAATGTAAATTAGGACAGTCATTATGGAAAATGGCATAGAGATTCCCAAAATTACCATATGATTCTCACATACTTTTAAAACTTAACTGAGTTGTGTCTTCTCAAGGGAAAGTTTATGATGTTAATCTTTCTTTCAACTTCAGGACCCTGGCCACAAGTTGTTAAAGAACCTAATAAGTCTTAGTGGCTATTTTAAACTTCTACTATCTCAATTCAGGAAATTAAGAAAAGATGACTTTAAATTTGTGGTCTACTTTGGGACTGTACCTTTGGCTGATCTCCAAGTCCTGACTTGGAAACTGTAATAGTAACAACCAGTGTAAAACTCGGCTCAATGCCTTTGGCATTTCTGAGGCAGAACACATGAACCAGGAACCAAGCCAAAAATAATTGGAGACTGATGTTGGAAATATATGCAAAGGCATTTAAAAAGTATTGGTGTCAATATCAAACAGAAAACTCGTTTAAATGAGGGGTTTTGTTTCTGAAGTATTAAGTTCAGTCTTAGATGGAAACTTCAGAGTCAGGAACTGAAAAGTAGAGCATTTGATGGCAGTGGTTCTAAACCTGTAATGACATGTGAGCACTAAGACGTTTGTCAGACCAGACGGGTTCAGTTGATATATAGATAACGTGTGTACCTCTGTGTATGTGTGTGTGTGTGTGCGTGTGTGTGTTTGTGTAGTGGTGGTCAGAGGAGTCAGTCATTTTAAAAACCTCTCCAGGTAGGTCTGACTTGGCTTTTGGCTCTGCCTGAAAACTCTGACCATGAACCTTGCCACAGTTGACTGTCTTATCAAGTCGGCTGATCAAGAGGCATGAGCACAGTTTGGAGTCATAGAACTACACATAGTTAGGTTGAACCTTGCTCAACTCAAAGCTGGAGCTCAGTAACTATTTGAGGAATATTGAGTAAACTTTAACTGAGCCAGGAAGTTTGTGGTGGAAGGGAATCCCTGATAAGAGGAGTCTGACCAAAGCCCTTAATGCCTTGTTCACATTGTAGCGCCATGGCCAAGCAGAAATGGCAGGGTCAGGCTGCCTGGGTCCAAATCTAGCTCTCCCACCCACTGGTGGTACAATTTTGGTAACTTACTTCTCTATGCTTCTATTTCTATAAAATGAAGGTGATAATAGAGCTTATTTACGGACTTTAAATGTGCATCCATGTAATGCACTTAGAATGGTGACAAGTACTTATGAAATATTTACTTTTTGTTAGCCACCACTTTGTCAACTTTAGTATTATTCTCCCATCTTTTACTCAATCTCTTGACTATGTTACCTGTTTTTCCATCTCTTCCTCCATGTGTTTCTGCTCCAGAGAGTTTCCACTCAAATAATTCTTTCCTGTCCTTTAGGTCTTATTCAAACCTGACCTACCCCATTACGTCTTCTTAACCAGCAGTGCTCTTTTCCTGGTCTGAATTCCCTGGGCAATTAGAAACCACAACATCTAGCTCCACTTCCGGGCTATTGGATTACACCGAGAAGTAAAGGATCAGTTTTATTGTGTGCTGCATTGCCTCATTGTTTTACATGCTCGCTTGGTTACTACTTGTTGTGAATGAGATTGTAAACTAGTTAAGGGTCAGAGGCTGAACCTTCTCTGTGTTTTGTAACCACCATAAATCCTTACACAATGCCAAGTGTACAGCTGGTGAGGAGGTATGGCAGAGGGGAAGACGTGGGCTCGAGTCGCCTGCCTGGGCTCAGGTCCAGGTATGAGGAGGAGGTGTTGTGTAATCTTGGACAGGACATTTCACTTTTCCAAGCCTCTGCTCATTATTCTAATAGTTTTTGAGGAGTAAATGATATAATTCATAAGGTACTTAGCATATAACTTGGCAGTATGTAATTGCTCAGTAAATGTTTATAAAGAGAAGCAAGAGATGGCACTGAAATTAATAGGATATCCCTGATCCATACTTAAGATCCTTACGGGTGTACTATTCTGAGAACCTTGTTACTGTGTCTGTATTTGAATCTCCTTCATGCTGTGCAGGACAAAGAATTCCAGAGCACTCTGGCACGGCCCAGAAACTCACTTTTTTCAATGTAACCTTCTCCATATTGTCGTTTGATGTCTGGAGACAGTTGCTCCCAAATGGCGAGTTTTTTTTCAAGTGTCTTTACTGGATCTGCCAAGTTTGTTTTGAATAATCCTGGTTCAATGCATGAGACGTGCACACCAAAAGCTTTCATGTCCCGTCTGTGAAAAGAACCCATTGAAGCTGTTTAATCCAGGTTTGTTTAGAAAATACTTGCTATTTGGGTGACGATTTTCTCATGAATCTTTTCATGGAATCACGGATTTGGGTGCATTGGAAAGAAGTTTCTCATTCTCCCTCTCATTTTGCAAGTGAGGAAACAGGTTGAGAGTGGTGAAGTGAGGGCTAGTTAACAGCAGGACTGAAAGGGATCTGGGCGGACCCACCCCCAGTCCACTGTTGTTTTTCCTAGAGTGTTCTCCATGCTCTCATCTTTAACTTAGTGAGCATTCAGGGTAAGGACAGGTTTCTTACCAGTACTTAAACCACCTTATGGTGAAATGAGCTAATGATAGCCTGGATGGACAAGTTTACCTCCATTCTAGGAACATAAGGAGATTGCAGCACAAACGAGGACATGCTGAAGGACACAGTACGATAATCCCTGACATGACTAACCTGCTCCCTATGCTGTGGAGCAAGCTTTTTTATTTTTATTTTTTTAAATCGTGCTGCTGCAGAAAACCAAAAGCCTACTCATTCCCTAGGTATCAAGATTTTACAGGAATCATAGTGCCCCCCTTTTTTTTAAAGCAAACCAATATGCAGATGCTCCTTGATTTCAGATGGGGTCATATCTTGATAAACTCATTGTAAGTTGAAAATATCCTAAATCAAAAATGCATTTAATATCCCTAACCTGCCGAACATCGCAGCTTAGCCTATCCTGTGTTCAACGTGCTCACTTACACTCACCCACAGTGGGGCAAAATCATCTGGACACACAGGGCCCTGCAGGATAGCAGTTCTTTACCCTGTGACTGGGTGGCTGACTGGGAGCTGGGGTTCCCTGCCACTGCACAGCATTGCAAGAGAGTATTGTACCGCATATTGCTGCCGGTAAAAGATAAAATTCCAAATTCTAAGAAAATTTTATAATGCATGCATCTCACTTTCACACCATTGTAAAGTCGAAGAGTCACTTTTAACATTGGAAGTCAGGGACCACCTGTATAAAAAACTAGTGTATGAACAGTCATTTCCAAAATTTGATTTCTGTTTCTCCCAGGAATATATAATGAAAGGAAGTATATATTCATTTCATAGAACTCTTCATAGGATTTTTAAAAGCTCTGTCAGTGAACTTGTAATTTATTTTCTCTCAGGTTCTGCTTTCTAGCAACATTACTATTGTAAAGTTTGAAATATATTTTACCAAAAATTCAAGTTAATTTGACCTTGAAAGATTCTGAAAAGTATATGACTTGTACTAAAGTTTAAAAAGATTATTTCCCAACTTAACTTATGTTTTATTCACCTGTTGTCTGATTTCCTTTAGATGGTGGAAGTAGCAGTGCCAAGAAGCTTCAGGAAGCCTTTTCTCCCCACCCACTCATGAAAATAACGTACTAGGGACAAGTGGCTTTAAGCCTCCAACCAAGCTTACTAGGTAAGTAAAAACCATGTGAAATCAGCGTGCATGCTGGGAAAATGCAGCTTTAAAGAGCCCAGTCCTCTCTCAGATGGACAGCTGTCCCTAAACCCCTGACATATCGAAATTGTGGAGTTGCTGCTGGATTGTGGCCTACCTACTTAACACCATTTAAAATGCTAGTCCCATGATTCATTTAAGAAAAAAAAACAACTCTTAATTTATTACTTTTCGGCATGGCATAGCTGCATGGCAAACCTCACAAATCCTTCAGTTGAAATCTTTTTTAAAAGTGAGTCAATCTCTAGGTACATATACTAAAATTTTATTATGCTATTGCTGCTTGTAGAGTGGAACCAAAGGTCAATGAAAGAGACTAATGACTAAAGGTCAGTGAAAAAGACTTCATGACCTTGCTACTCAAAGTGTGATGCCTGAACCATGGGCAGAGCCTGGAGCTTGTTAGAAATGCAGAGTCTCAGGCCCCTCTTCAGATCCACTTAATCAAAGTCTGCATTTTAAAAAGATCCCCAGGTGATTCAAATGCACATTAATTTTTTGGAAGAGTTATTCCAACATTATTGTGTTTATTTCCTAGGAGAATCAAACTTGGCAACCTGATCAAATGGGAAAATGGAGTTGCTCTATCTTGATCAATTTCAGTGGAATATTTTTAACCTTTTATTAGTAAACTAAACCTAGGTCCATGGTATAGATCATAAACTCTTAACTATGCCTTCAACAAATAATAGTTGAATAAATAAATGGATGAATTGAAGGAAAGATTCATATATACCTATATATACCTAACTTTGTCTTCTCACTTGCCTGTGGTAGCACCACTCAACTGAATATCTTCCATGTGCTTCTCCAGTCCTTTCCTCCACCCTCTGCACATATCCTGGGAGGCTTGCCTGCACTAACTAGACTCTGGCTTCTGTCGAGTTCAGTCTATTGAAAGTGCCAGTGGGAGATCAGAAAAGAGGTGAGGAGGTCAGATTAGTTACCCTCCTGTGGTGTCAACACTGGTTATTTGATCTCGTGACTGAAGACGACAGCCTCTGTGTCTCCAGGTTCTGGAAACTGCCTTATCTCTTTGTCCCTTCAGTCCTCTGAAGAGAAATGCCCCTACTGTCATTATTCTCTAGATACTATCCTTTGGGATTTTGGTAGATACCGCACAAACGTTTATAAATAGTCTTTTAACAAACTCTGTGCCTTTTACCCAATTTTAATGTGCCACCATTTCCTGCCAGAGTCTTGACTGAAAAAGTACTTGTACTTGAGGGAATTTGAACTGGTGGTGATAAGTTCTGGTTCCAGGTAAGATGGATTAAGCATACTTCCCCCAGTCTCCTCCATGGAATGAAGCTATAAAGCCTGGACAGCATGCATGGAGAAGCTATTTAAGAACTGGTGGTTTGTCACTGAAGGTTTAAATAGGATGGTACTGTTGTGTTTGCAACTGATGGTAAACCAACAGAGAAGCCTCTTCTGATCTAGCCTCTCTGTATGAGTCCCTAACTATTTTTTTTGTTTGTTTTAAAGACGTGGTTTCACCATGTTGGTTAGGTTGGTCTTTTTTTTTTTTTTTTCCTGAGACGGAGTTCCGCTTTTGTTACCCAGGCTGGAGTGCAACGGCACGATCTTGGCTCACCGCAACCCCCACCTCCTGGGTTCAGGCAATTCTCCTGCCTCAGGTTAGGCTGGTCTTGAACTCCCAACCTCAGGCAATCCGCTCGCCTTGGCCTCCAAAGTGCTTGGATTACAGGCGTGACCCACTACACCCGGCCGAGTCCCTAACTATTTGACAAACTGATCAGTTGAATATAAATTCACTGCCACTCTAAGCATCATGTATTAAGGCAAAAAGTAAAAAGGAGTTATATTTGGGTTCAAATCTTGGTTCCACCACTTACCAGCTGGGTGACCTTGTGCAAGTTAATTAATCTCTTTTAGTTTTAGTGGCATTATCTATACATTGTAAATAACTTAAAATAGAGCAGGATGAACAAATAGAAGCCTTCACTGATCATCCTCCCCACAGAAACACCAAATTAAAAAACCCCACAAAGAAACTTCATAAAACCAAAACTCAGAAGAGTGATCACAGTACCTAACTTTAACTTCATATCACTGAGACAGGCCCTGAAGAGGGCCAGAAAGAGAGTCTTGAATTGTTGATGTTACTCCTCCTTCATAGACCAGCACTGACCGTCTGTGTGTGGCATGGAGCCAGAATCTGCGTACTTGGGGTGGGAGGGAGAGCACAGGGATTGTGGGACTTTGCATTGGAACTCAGTGCTTCCCTGTCACGGTGGAAAGCAACACCAGGCAGAACTCAGTCAGCACCCATGGAGGGAGCATTCACACCAGCCCTAGCCAGAGGAGGAATTGCCCACTTCAGCAGATGGAACCTGAATGCCAGCAAGCCTCACCACTGTGGGCTCATGTGCTCTGGGGTTCTAAATAAACTTGGAATGCAGTCCAGGTCCCAAGGACCGCAATTCCTGGGGAAGTCCTGGTGCTGTGCTGGTCTCAGAGACAGTGGATCTGGGGGGCAAGCAACCTAGCAAGATGCCAGCTTGGGCAGCCAAGGGAGTGCTTGTGCCACCTCTCCTCCAACCCCAGACAGCACAGCTCACAGCTCTGGGAGAGACTTCCTCCCTCTGCTTGAGGAGAGGTGAGGGGAGAATAAAGAAGACTTTGTCTTGGGACTTGGATACCAGCTTAGCCACAGTGGGATAGGGCACCAGGTGGAGTCCTGAGGCCCCTATTCCAGGCCCTACCTCTAGACTAGTCCTGGGCCAGAAGGAAACCCACTGCCTTGAAGGAAAGAAACTAGTCCTAGAAAAATTCATTACTTGCTGGCTAAAGATCCCTTGGGTCCTGAAAAAGTAGGAGCAATACCCAAGATACTCACAATGGGCCTTCGGTGAGACTCAGAGACATGCTGGCTTCAGGTGCAACCTAGGACATTCCCAGCTGTGGTGACCATAGGGGGAGACTCCTTGTGCTTCAGAAAAGGAGAGGGAAGAGAGGGAAGGACTTTGTATTGTGGTTTGGATGCTGACTCAACCACAGTAGAATACAGCACAGGAGAATACAGGCAGAGTCCTAAGGTTTCTGATTCCAGGCCCTGGCTTCCAGTTGGCATCTGTGGGTACCCCACCCAGGGGTAGGGGGAACTTGTCACCCTGAAGGGAAGAACACAAACCTCATTTCACCACCTGCTAATTGTAGAGCCTCACGGCTTTGAGTGAACATAGGCAGTAGCCAGGCAATGTTATAGAGGGCCTTGGGTCTGACCCAGTGCAGTCCCAATGATGGTGGTCAGGGGAGCTTGTGTCACTCTTCCACCAGCTTTAGGCAGCTTGGGATATGGACAGAAGCTCTACTTGTTTGGGAGAAAGTAAGGGAAGAGAACAAGAGTCTCTGCCTGGTAAACCAGATAATTCTTCCAGATCTTATCCAAGACTACTAAGGTGGTACCACTGTGAGCCTGCAAGAGGCACAGTCTTACTGGCCTTGGGGTGTCCCCTAAGGAAGATATATGGCTGCAGGAACCAAAAAGTTAAATCACAACACCCAAGTCCCTTCAAATTCCTGGAAAGCCTTCCCTAGAAGGATGGGTACCAACAAGCCCAGAATAACTCTTCAATGCACAGACATTAAAAAAAAAAATCTACAAGTATCAAGACCACTCAGAAAAATATGACTTCACTGAATGAACTAAATAGACACAAGAGACCAATCCTGGAGAGACAGAGACATGAGACCTTTCAGACAGAGAATTAAAAATAGCTGCTTTGAGGAAACTCAATGAAATTCAAGACAACACAAAGAAGGAATTCAGAATCCTATCAGATAAATTTGACAAATAGACTGAAATAATTAAAGAGAATCAGCAGAAATACTGGAGTTGAAAAATGCAATTCACATACTAAAGAATATGTCAGCCCCTTACCAGCAGAACTGATAAAGCAAAAGAAAAAAATCAGTAAGCTTGAAGACAGGCTATTTGAAAATACACAGTCAGAGGAGACAAAAGAAAAAAAAAAGAATGAAGCATAACTACAGAATCTAAAAAATAGCTTCAAAAGGGCAAATCTAAGAGTTATTGGCTTTATAGAGGAGGTACAGAGAGAGAGATGGGGTAGGAAGTTTAATCAACAGAGAACTTTCCAAACCTAGATGAAGACATCAATATTCAAGTACAAGAAAGTTATAAAACACTAAGCAGAATTAACCTAAAGAAGACTGCCTCAAGGTATTTATTAATCAAGCTCCCAAAGGTCAAGGATAAAGAAAGGATCTTAAAAGCAGTAAGATTTGTTTTGGAGATTCCTCAAAAACAGATAACATACAATGGAACTCCAACCCAAACTGGAAAGGAAGAAGTCAAATTATCATTGTTTGCAGATGATATGATCTTATATTTGGAAAAACCTAAAGACTCCACACACATAAAAAACTATTAGAACAAATAAATTCAGTAAAGTTGCAGGATACAAAATCAGTAGCATTTCTTTCTTTTTTTTTTTTTTTTTGAGACGGAGTTTTACTCTTGTTACCCAGGCTGGAGTGCAATGGCGCGATCTCGGCTCACCGCAACCTCCGCCTCCTGGGTTCGGGCAATTCTCCTGCCTCAGCCTCCTGAGTAGCTGGGATTACAGGCACGTGCCACCATGCCCAGCTAATTTTTTGTATTTTTAGTAGAGACGGGGTTTCACTATGTTGACCAGGATGGTCTCGATCTCTTGACCTTGTGATCCACCCGCCTCGGCCTCCCAAAGTGCTGGGATTACAGGCTTGAGCCACCGTGCCTGGCCTTAATCAGTAGCATTTCTATATGACAACAGCAAACAACACCAGAAAAGAAATCAAGAAAGTAATTCCATTTACGATCGCTAAACATAAAATAAAATGCCTAGGAATTAACCAAAGAAATGAGAGATCTCTGCAATAAAAACAATAAAACATTGATAAAAGAAATTGAAGAGGACACAAAAATATGGAAAGATATTCTGTGTTCATGGATTGGAAGAATCAGTATTATTAAAATGTTCGTAGTATCTAAAGCAATCTATGGATTCAATGCAATTCCTATCAAAATACCAATGACATTCTTTACAGGAATAGAAAAACAATCCTAAAATTTATATAGAAACACAAAAGACCTAGAGTAGCCAAAGCCACCCTGAACAAAAACAACAAAACTGGTAGAATTGCAATACATGACTTCAAATTTTCTATAAAGCTATAGTAAACAAAACAGCATGGCACTGGCATAAAAATGGACACATAGACCAATGGAACAGAACAGAGAACCCAGAAACAAATCCATACATTTACAGTGAATTGATTTTTGACAAAGGTGTCAAGAACATACATTGGGGAAAGAACAGTCTTTTCAATAAGTGGGGCTGGGGAAACTGGATGTCCACATGCAGGAGAATGAAACCAGACCCTTATCTCTTACTATATACAAAAATCATATAAAATGGATTAAAGACTTCAATCTAAGGCCTCAAACTATGAAACTACTGCAAGAAAACATTGGAAAAACTCTCCAGGACAATTGGCTGGGTCAGGATTTCTTAACAGGCCACAAGCACAGGCAACTAAAGCAAAAATGGACAAATGGGATCACATCAATTTTAAAAGGTTCTGCACAGCAAAGGGAACAATTAAAAAAGTGAAAAAACAACCCACGGAATGGGAAAAAATATTTGAAAGCTACTCACATGAAGAGGGATTAAAAATTAGAATATATAAGGAACTCAGACAACTCTATGGGGAAAGGTCTAATAATCCAATTTAAAAATGGGGAAAAGATCTAAGTAGATGCTTCTGAAAAGAAGATATACAAGTGGAGCAAAGGTATATGGAAGGTGCTCAACATCACTGATCATCAGAAAAATGGAAATCAAAAGTTCAATGAGGTATTATCTCACCCCAGTTAAAATGGCATATATCCAAAAGACAGGCACTAACAAATGCTGGTGATGATGTGAGAAAAGGGAACCCTCGTGCACTGTTGGTAGGAATGTAAATTAGTACAACCACTATGGAAAACAGTTTGGAAGTTCCTCAAAAAACTGAACATTGAGCTACCATCTGATCCAGCAATTCCACTGCTGGATATATACTCCAAAGAAGGGAAATAAATATATCAAAGAGATATATACACTATCGTGTTTGTTGTAGCACTGTTCACAATAGCTAAAATTTGGAAGCAACTTAAATGTCCATCAACAGACAAATGGATAAAGAAAATGTGGTACATATATGCAATGGAGTACTATTCTGCCATAAAAAAACAATGAGATTCTATCATTTGCAACAACATGGATGGAACTGAAGGTCCTTATGTTAAGTAAAATAAGCCAGGTACAGAAAAACGAAGTTCACGTGTTCTCACCTATTTGTGAGAGCTAAAAATGAAAACAAACTCATGGAGACAGACCTTTGAGAGATGGTTACTAGAGGCTTGAGAGGGTAGTGGGGGTGACAGGGAATGGTTAGTGTGTACAGAAATATAGAAATATAGCTAGATAGAATGAATAAGATCTAGTATTTGATAGCACAACAGCGTGACTACAGTCAATAACAATTTATCGTACATTTAAAAATAACTAAAAGAGTGTAATTGGATTGTTTGTAACACAAAGAAAGGATACATGCTTGGGATGATGGATACTCCATTTACCTTGATGTGTTTACTATGCATTGTATGCTTATATCAAAACATCTCCGATAACCATATACACACACACACACACACACACACACACACACACACACACACTATGTACTCACAAAAGTTAGATAAATATGATAGACTTTTTAAAAGGTACTAAATAAGATGTCTTGTACATAGTAAGTATTCAGTAAATGTTTGCAGCTATTATTTCCTAATGTGTCAATTAATCTGATTTACCTTAAGCTGTCATTGAAACCTTCCACTGCATATTTGGATGGCGTATAGCCCCCTCCAACTATTGCAAGGCGACCTCCAACGCTGGAGACATTAATAACTCTCCCTTGAGCTTTCTTGACCAAGGGAAGCATATTTAGTGTCACACTGATGAGTCCAAACAGGTTCACTTCAACAGGTTCTCTGTAGTCTTCTAGTGTCAGCCAGTCAGTGGGAGCCAGCACACCAGGAACACCAGCATTATTGATCAGACCCCAGAGACCTAGAACAGAGAGGAAGGAAAAGAAGTGTGGTAAGATAGTACTTATTTGTCACCTTTGATGAAAATACAGCCCCTGCTTTGCACAATGGTGCCATTTCCTCCTTGAAGTCATTTTCCTACTCTGAAATACTTCGCAGTTTTGGGAAGTGATAGCAGAGAGGGTGGGAGGCTGAATTGAAATAGTTGAAGTTCTCACTGTTACTCTATTTCTGGTTCTGAATGTCAAATACTGAAACTCTGTTAGTGAGTCTTTCTGCTTTTTTTTTTTTTCTTTTTTCTAGACAGAGTTTGCTCTTGTTACCCAGGCTGGAGTGCAATGGCGCGATCTCGGCTCACTGCAAGCTCCGCCTCCTGGGTTCAGGCAATTCTCCTGCCTCAGCCTCCTGAGTAGCTGGGACTACAGGCACACGCCACCATGTCCAGCTAATTTTTTGTAGTTTTAGTAGAGATGGGGTTTCACCATGTTGACCAGGATGGTCTCGATCTCTTGACCTCGTGATCCACCCGCCTCGGCCTCCCAAAGTGCTGGGATTACAGGCGTGAGCCACCAAGCCCTGCCCATCTTTCTGCTTTTTAATCTCAGATGTAGAGTAAATTGATCTATTTTTCCTGCCTTGCTAGACGATAAGGCCAGAGTATATTTATATAATGTTCTGCATGGACAAAGAGTGATATCAATCTACTCCACACTTATTTTTGGTTAAGAATTCAGTCATTTGCTTGGGTTATTTAAAATGGGAAACAGTATTGTTAAAGGTGTTGGAATTCAAGTGTTAAAAATCGAAGGCTTGTCAAATCATTGCCTTTGAACTTCAGAGTCTCAGCTATATGACCAAGATGTACTAGAAAAAATACCAGACATCTGTTTTTTCCTTTGTGGATTCCAACATCTTATTCATGAGAATATTTCAAACTTCATTCAAAGCCAATTAAAATTGTTCTAGTTCAGAATGTAGTCATAATAGCAGAATCTATTGCGGAATAAACATTTAACGGCTCACTACTCTACCTTAATTACTTGAGACACTCATATGCAAATTATCAGGCCATTTTCAACCTTGTTCATTGAAAATATGTGAGCTCTAGAATCATTCTGTAGTGAGAAGTGGGTCCCAGGTATCCAGATAGCAATTTGGGAATCGCCCCCGTATTCTCCTGTAAATTTTAGCCTACATTCCTTTGCTGTATGTAGGGTCGGGGTGGGGGCAGGGAATAGCACTTCCCAGGAGAAGACCATGAAAAGTCAATACTTTCATCTCAGCTCTAAATTCACCTGAGACTTAGGCCCGAGGGTCTTCTGGGCTGTGTTTCTCATGCACACAGACAGCCTGTACTTGGGACTACTCAGAAGCTATCCTAAGATTAGAGAAGTATATAGCTGTTATTTTGGAGACACTTTCTTGAAAGGCCATTTAAAACCTGAGTACATTTTATTTAGCTTTTGTTACCTCCTATCTCGGTTCCATCCTCCCCACTTCCATCTCTCACCTTTTTCCCCGACTTTGTCCTTCACCCACTGGGCAGTCCTCTTGACATTCTCTGGGTTGGTCACATCCAGAAGCACGGTATGAAGTCTGTCTGAGGTTTCTGCCTTTAAAGCTGTTGATCCTGATTCAGTCAGACAGGCAGCGATTACATGAAATCCCTTTTTATCAAAAGTTTTGGCTGCCAAATTTCCAAAGCCCGAGTCACATCCAGTGATAAAAATGTACTTATCAGTGATGTCTGCAATCTTTAGGTTTCCTTTACAAGTCCACAGAAAAACACAGAGGATTAGGAGGCCTAATACCCAAAAGAGCATTTTTTCCCCTGTGTGTGACACTCCTTTCTTGTATATAAAAGAAGATGGTGTCCTGAGTGTTCAAAGTGAAAAAGAAAATTGAAATTAGAACCACCAAGGCATTATAACCAAGGACTGATGAATTTGACATATTTTAATGCATTTGTGTGAATAATTAGAAAGTTAAAGAAACAATAACTCTTATTTGATTGTTTGTTGGGAAGATGGCCATCTAAATGATCAATTGCTTGTCTAAAGTAATGCAAAAACTAACCAAGTGCTATTTGGAAAAATTAAACAGAAGAGAGGGAGGAGGAGGGCCACGGCAATTGACATGAGCCATTGAGTTGACATGACCAACTGGAGCTGTGTGGAGTGTTGGAGTCAGAAAGACATACTCATAGTAAACTCTTACCTCTTACTAGTTCATAAATCTTACCTCTTGCTAGAATGGGCTTAAAATCTATTAGAATGAATAATTCAATTTTAATTGTTCTGTCATATTCCCAGTTATCTTCAAATTGTCAGGAGAAGAACAGCATTTTGGTATTGCCACTAAGAAGATATCCCCAACTTGATTTCCATTTTCATATTTTAAATGGGTTAATGTCAATCTTCAACCCAATTCTGAGATCGTTACAACCCAATGCAGAGGAGTATTAACGTGGGAGGCAACAAATGAGTTCACCAAGAAAGGGTCAGATACATGGGAAGCAATTGAGAGAGAAATGCTGGCAATGCACCATGTCCCAAACCAGACTTCCATAACCTCAAATTCTGTCTTCTCTGAACTCCTGTCTCCTGTGGGAAAAAAATCACGTGGACAGAGGATAAAGTAAAGCAAATTTATGCTGTAAAACTGAAGCTTTAACCATATATGCAGTAGAACTACTTGGATAATTAATTTTGTCAGGGTTAGAGGTAGCCTAGGGCCTAAAATCAAGCAGGTAGAGGGCTTTCTTTCCCTTTTCCTCAGAAGTCTGCATCTGCATTTCCTCTCAGCATATGTTACCATGGGGTTCTGGTGCTGGGGAACAGCAAGCCATTCAGAGAGAGGAAGTGAACAAGAACCTGAGGGCTATGCCTGGGTGCCAAGGCTGTATGGTTGGCTGCCTCAGGTCTGAGTACTATGGGCCCAGCCCTCCACACTCATAGCCATGGGGCAGCCCAAGAGAATGAGATCATCAGCTCTCTCACCACAAAGGGGCAGGTCTGAATTGGCTCTCTTAGCCTGTGGAAGGGAGAAGGGCTAAAGAGAGCATCACATGTGGGAAAGACTTTATTTTCTTCCTCTGCGACCCAAAAAGCTCCCTCCTGTGTCCATGCACCATCATTGACCTTATTCTTGACCGACCCTTAGATCAAGAGGGGCTTTGAGTGCCTCACAGAGAACAATCGGTAGGCCCTGAGTTAAAGTTCAATCTTGCGGATGCTTTTGGAATCATAGCTGTTCCTGAACACTGTGTTCAATAAGGAACTTCTAGGCCAAGTAAGTTTGTCGACTTTGGACTTATATTTTCTTACAGTTATTTTCTGATTTTTCCTTTGAAATATTTTAAAAAATGTTTGTAAAAGTAATTTATGCTCAAGAAAAAACATAGGAAAAAAGAAGATAGTAATGATTGTAACACTTAACTCAATATTTTTGGGCATTTTCCCCATTTTTTCTGTATATGTAAATTTTTCTTTCTATATCAAGAAATATAAACATACAGAATTTTAAACACCATGCATACAGACGCGCACATGCGCGTGCACACACACACACACAATTTATTTCTACTGCTATATGAGAAACAGACTATTTCAGATTTTTAAAAATTCAATGTAATGTCTTCTTCATGTCTCAAGAAATTTTTGAGCTCTGCTTTTATCTTTCTTTCCCCAGAAGATCTACAACCAAAGGGAAAAAAAAAGGATAAAATTGTTATTTCAGCCAGGCACGGTGGCTCATGCCTGTAATCTCAGCACTTTGGGAGACTGAGGCAGGTGGATTATGAAGTCAGGAGTTCTAGAACAGTCTGGCCAACATAGTGAAACCCCCTCTCTACTAAACATACAAAAAAGTAGCTGGGGGTGGTGGCATGTGCCTGTTATCCCAGCTACTTGGGAGACTGAGGCAGGAGAATCACTTGAACTTGGGAGGCAGAGGTTGCGTGAGCTGAGATCATCCTATTGCACTCCAGCCCCAGCATAGTGTGAGACTCTGTCTCAAAAAAAAAAAAAAAAGAATTATCAGTGGATAAAAATTACCTCAGGGAAACATTAAAATATGTTAAGTTTGGAAAACCTACTTGATTGTTGTGGTGTACTATGACTATTTCTAAAATAGTCAAGTTTTTAAACTACTATAGCTTAATAACTTGGTATAGTTTTTCCAACTCTTTTCTGTGTAGGAGTTATGAATTGTCACAAGTCAATGTCCAAATGTGTAATTATGGGAGGGGAAGTGCAAAATTACATATTTAAACCTTTTAAGGCAATTTTATATTTATGAATTCAACTAGTATAGGGTTTTGCTTGAATCTAGCTTCAGTAAATAATCACCGAATGGCTAAATGTTTAATATATTTTCTGAATAGATTCTGTAGCTTTCATTGCAATCCAAACTCCTAGGGGAATTATTTGAAGAAGACAAATATCTGTGGGGTTTTATGTTCTCTAGGGCAGAGAGTTGGAAGTTTTTGTCATTTTTTCCAGGGGCATGCATGAGGGAGTAACAGTAAAATAACGGCATACTTTAGTAAGGCACTGTATGCTGCACTTTCACACGCAAGTCTTGTTCTGTCCTCTCAACAGTGCTTTGAGTTAGAAAGGGCATATTCTTTGCCTGAGAAACCGGCTCAAAGCAACAAAGTGATTTGCCAAGGTCGCTGGGACTGGCTTGCTATTCCACTATATGAGACAGATGAGGGGTGCTGGGGACTGGAGTGCTCCACTCTCGGCTGGGCTGAGAAATGTCCAAGCTGACAAGCTGAGCTGATAAAGTCAACACTTAACAGCTTGCCCATGCTTGTTGAGAGGCTGGGATAACAGTCCATTGACCAAAAGCAACATCTGACGTCTGAAGTTGTGGCTACAGGGTCATCTCCCCTCACGGCCTCCTCTGTCACAGTATAGTAACTGACTCAAGGTCCCGGAAGGAAAGTAGATGAGAGAATAGGGGAAGGGAAGCCACAAGGAGGATATGTTCTGTTCTTGTGCATGAAACTGGGTTACCAGCCCCAAAGGGATTTAATTCAGTTAGATGGATGGCTTAGGCATCTATGAAAGCATCTCAGGCAAAGGGATGCCATCAGAGCTTTGAGAGGGTCTGTGGATAGAATTCAGGGATTTCTCCATTTGTATAGGAAAAAGATCCCATCTTTTTTTTTTTTTTTTTTTCCAAAACTAACTGAAGTTTAGGGCAATCTTCAATTATCAAAGAAACAACAAATTCTGGTAGTATTTGTATCGCCTGTGATTTTGTTCCTAATAGAGAAAGAAAATATTTTTGTGTTACACTACATTTGTTGGAGTTATCTCAAAGTATGATTAATGCTGATTACTACTTCAAAATTAGTAGTATGATAATAAAATAAACTTAGATATTTTAGATGTATTTCAATACAGTAGGTTTCTTTTGTAACACTATGTATTTCACTTCAAGTGTTAAAAAATTACTCTCATTTCCGAGGTAGCTGTAGTAGTGACAGTCATGCCAATCCAAATTTCCTAGGACATACTCCAAAAAATATATGTATAATTCAACAAGAAGAACAAATAAAATCCATGCCACCACCAGAACTAGAAAACAGACAATCCAAATATTTCAAATTATTCGATTGAGAATTTGAAGCACAGTTGAGCCTTGAACACCATGGGTTGTTTGGATCCCATAATGGGATCCGACTGCCTGGATCCACTTATGTGCTTATTTTCTTCAGCCCCTGCCACCCTTGAAACAACAAGACCTACCTCTCTTCGTTTTTCCTCCTCAGCCTACTCAACATGAAGATGATAACGATGAAGACCATTATGATGATCCACTTCCACTTAAAATATAGTAAGTGTATTTTCTCCTCTTTATGCTTTTAATTATATTTTCTTTTCTCTAGCTTACTTTATTATAAAGGTTCAGTTTATAATGCATATATAAAATATGTGCTAACTGACTATGTTACTGGTAAAGCTTCTGGTCAACAGTAGGCTATGAGTGAAGTTTTGAGGGAGTCAAAAGTTATATGTGAATTTTTAACTGCATGGGTCCTCTAATCCCTGTGTTGTTAAAGGGTCAACCGGAAATCAGTTGTGGCTTCACATTGTTAGAAAGAGGAATAGCAAATATGAAAAGGGAGAAGCTGGAACGAACCCTGTGGAGTGGGATTATAGTTGGAAGAATCAGTAAGAACTCATGGTTTTTATATGAATAAGTAAATATAGAAATAGGTAACTTTCAGGCCGGGCGTGGTGGCACACGCCTATAATCCCAGCACTTTGGGAGGCTGAGGCGGGCGGATCACAAGGTCAAGAGATCGAGACGATCCTGGCCAACATGGTGAAACCCCGTCTCTACTAAAAATACAAAAATTAGCTGAACGTGGTGGTGCGTGCCTGTCGTACCAGCTACTTGGGAGGTTGAGGCAGGAGAATTGCTTGAACCCGGGAGGTGGAGGTTGCAGTGAGCCACTCCAGCCTGGCACCTGGCAACAGAGTGAGACTCCGTCTCAAAAAAAAAAAAAAAAGCCGGGTGCGGTGGCTCAAGCCTGTAATCCCAGCACTTTGGGAGGCTGAGGCGGGTGGATCACGAGGTCAACAGATCAAGACCAACCTGGTCAACATGGTGAAACCCCGTCTCTACTAAAAATACAAAAAAAATTAGCTGGGCATGGTGGCGCGTGCCTGTAATCCCAGCTACTCCGAGATCGCGCCATTGCACTCCAGCCTGGGTAACAAGAGCGAAACTCCGTCTCAAAAAAAAAAAGAAAGAAATAGGTAACTTTTTAGATCTACCTGATGAGCTAGAAACAATGACACTCCAATAGCAGTGAACATACCAAGGACTCAGATACTGATTTCTAAACATTGTGTTCATATGCTTTGGAAAAGCTACTATCAGGGCTGAGCTGAGATGGGAATGTACAAAATGAGCCTGGAGCATCTTATGCTATGAGCAAATAAGTGCTCAGAGAATGCTGGAGTTATATCACTAGTACATAGGTGTCAGCTAGAAAGTGCTCCCACTGGCCAAGAATGAGACAATTTGAGCATCAAAGCCAATGGTATATAATAATCCATTGAATAAGATATGAATTCATGAATCCATTCTGAGGTAAATCAATTAATAAGGGTAAAGGGAAAAGATTTCCTCAAACTTAATATGCCCATCTAATAAGTGTCTGAGGAATGATGGAATTAGAATATAACCCTTTGGCAACTGACAGAGCAACAATGGTTTTTAGGCAGGAATGATCAATAGATGCTAAAACTAGTGGGTGAAATTCAGATAGGAGACAGTAATTATAGAATCTCAAAGAATCTACCTGTCTTATACTTTCAAATTAAAGAGAGAATAATAGTAATTTATAGTGGAAAAATCTGACAGATACCATCTTAACCAAGTGATAAGGATTCACATCACTAGTTATGGAACAAACCAGTGTCACATGCCATCAGATGTGGCACACAGGAAACACAACAGCTCTACTGTGCAGCACTCAAAGCTGATTATGCATGGAGAAATGTCTTCCAGTGCTACTAACTATATGGCTGTACTCTTCAAAAACATCAAAGTCATGAAGGAAAAGAAAGACTGAGGACCATTTGAGATCAAAGGAGACCAGCAAGATTCAACAACTACATGCAACATGTGATCCTGGGTCAATTTTTTAAAAATTTTTTCAAAAAGAACATGATTAGGCCCATAAGTGAAATTTGAATCAGATCTTAAAATTTGATAAATAGTATTGCATTAATATTAGTTTCCCAATTTTGATAATTATACTATGATGATGTAGAACATGGCCTACTTTTTAGGAAATACACGTTGAAGTATTTAAAGAGTAAGGAGTATCATGCCTTCAACTTACTCTCAAACATTCAAGATAATGATAATGTATATAAATAAGTAAATAAGCATATTAAAACCACACATATACCTATGTATATAAAGACAGAATGAGAAGGCAGATGTGGTAAAATGTTAATATTTGAGGAATCTGGGTTGTCCTAGTCTCTAAATTTTTCCATAATTCTGAAATTATTTTAGAATAAAAAGTTAAAAATTTGGCAAAGGAAAATAAACTTTTTTTTTTTTCTGTGAAAGTTTTATTGGGATGCTTTGGGTGTCATGCAGAAGATAAGTAAGAACCCCAGAATTTTGGATACGGTAACTTGGATACCATACTACCTGTTATCTACACATTGGTAGGCTCACCCCCACAACTACCAGAGAAGAACAAAAGCTCAGACCGAAGTAGTTGGATTCCCTCTTTACTCCTCATCCATTTCACTTCCCCCTCAATCTCCACCTTCTCTACGCAAATCCATTTTTCCCTGGTGACAAGCAAACAGACACTTTTTTGCTGTTAAGAATGGACTCACATTAAAATGCACTGTCCTCATGAGATACAGCTCTCGGCTGAGGGTCGTTCAGGCCTACAGTCTGAATCCTAGGAACTGCCAGTGTTGACCTAGAGTTTTGTTAACAATGTCCTTACCCCAAGTATTTTTGTCCAAAAATGCTGGTTCTGCTTCAGTCTGTAAGGTTCACATTCCTCTAGACCACTTGACTGAGTCAACCACAAACACACACGTATCTTTGACCTCTAGTAATATTTTAGCCAAGATGCCACCTCTGAGCAGCAACCTGGGTCAGAGCCGTGAGAACATGACCTATACACAAAGCTGATTGATGGCCAATTAGTTCATTGACCTCTGAGAAATAAATGAGTAACAGCAATTAATAGGGCTACCTCAACCACACTGTGCCAGCTGTGATTGCCTCTGCATGGCCCCTTGGTCCCAACAATTCAGAAACTCCAGGAACTGACCTTAGTTGCTTAAGTTGTTTGCTTATCTGCTGCATCTTTCAATTTATCTCACAACAAATTGTTTAATAGGGTGTAAATCTCTTGGCTGGAGGCAGTAGAGCAGTAGTTAGGATTCCAAACCTCAGAAGCAAGCAGGCAAAGATGCCATGCCAGTGTTACTATCATCAGAGGACCCTTGGACAAATTAACTTTTTGTTAGCCTCAATTTTCCTACCTGTAAAATAGAAGTACACCATCTACATTGGAGAGTACTGAGTGAGGTAAAGTGACCTAATGTCTGCCTTGTTATCTTCAGGGCAGAATGAATCGCTTTCACTTTATGAGGCAGTCCACTCTGTGTATTGCTCATATTTAGGCATGGGTTCCTCCACCTCAATACTTTTGATACGTTGGGCCAGGTAATTATTTGTTGTGGGGTCAGTACTGTGCATTGTAGCATGGGATTTAGTGGCATCCTGACCTCTACTCTCTAGTCAGCAGTAGCACCCTTTCCCCAGTTGTGACAACCAAAAATGTCTCCTGATAATGCCAAATGTCTTCTGAGGGAAAAAATATCCACCAGCTGACAACCACTGTTCTAGCATTTTCTAGATGTTTCTAGATGTTTCTGGGACTCCAGAACATCATAGCACTAGAATTACTTTTTTGGAAACTTAGTCATTGGTTCCTTTGTAGTGTCACGTTGTTGAGTTTCTTTTTTCAATGGCCTTAATGGAAAAGTTGTGTCGTCTGATAAAAATTACTCATATCCTTCTGCTGTAAGCATTAATTTCTCTCTATATAAATATTTTAAAATGTCTTTTTGTCATCAGGAGGATAGCAGGCTGATATGGTTTGGCTCTCCTCACCCAAATCTCATCATCCAATCACCTCCCGTTTGGTCACTCCCTCAAGGTTTACCCCATGCTGTTAACCCCATGCTGTTCTCCTAATAGGTGGTTCTTATGAGATCTGATGGTTTAAAAGTGGTGGTTACCCCTGCGATCTTCCTCTCTTCTGCTACCGTGAAGAAGGTACTTGCTTCTCCTTCACTTTCTGCTATAATTTTAAGTTTCCTGAGGTCTCCCCAGTCATGTGAAACTGTGAGTTGGTTAAACCTCTTTCCTTTATAAATTACCCAGTCTCAGGCAGCTCTTTATAGCAGCGTGAAAACAGACGAATACAGAGACCATTAGCAAAGCCAAACTTACGTATGATACCATTTGTGAGTTTATAAATTACCAAATTAGCCCTCACAGTATTTGTGAGGTCTGAATTCTAGCTGCGCCTTTTGAGCTTGAGCCACTGCAAGCTCCTCTGGGGATACCCTTTGATGGGTGGTCAACAGACTATAGAATTCAAATATCCTTCTAGTAAATCTATGGTCCTCAAGTTCCTGGTTGACCGAGACAGGGAGGAATGATAATAACTACTATGGTTCATTGAGTACTTAACATGTTCTCGGCCCTCTTCTAGGATCTATAAATATTTATCTTATTTACACCTTACCATAAAATTATACTCATTATAGACAGGAGGAAACACATTCAGAAGGTCTGTTTAATTGGCCCCAGCTACAAATGTAGTGGCGATTCCGGGACTGACACCCAGACCACTGAATTCTACCACTGCTGTCTGCATTCTCACTCAACTCTGGGCTATGCATACACTTCTCTACATCACCAGTTCCTTGCATGATACTTGCCGTTATGTTGATGTTTACTAAACGTTGCACAGCAAAGAAGGAAAAGACGAAGGAATGAAGGAAGTCTCTACTCTAGCTCCAGAGTTCTAGTGATAAATGGATTAATCTTTGAGATCTCTGAATTGCTGGGACAAAAGGATAATAGATAGCAATTATACTATAATATTCACATTTCCAATTTCGATAACATTAAAAAGTTTTGGGAAGTGTTTATGTAATATTTATCTCATGTAATTGTCAAGATATTTCTTGTGTAGAGTACAGGTCATAACTGTGGTCACTTGCCAGAGAGTGACCAGAACTACAACTTCATTCTCTAAACTTTTAAACTTTGTGAAAAGAGAAGGAAGAAAGAGATGAATACATTATGAGTTGACAGCGGGCACAAGAACACTTTATCAAAAGTTTTTTTTTACCATACCACAAAGATTCAAAAGAAACCAAGAAAGGAGAACTAATTCTGTCTTTCATACGCCATGCACAATGATTTGTAGTAACTGCCTGTCAGCAGCCAAAGGAAAAGATTACAAGCGCCCTCCTTGATCACTTCTGCTTTTCTGAACTTTCTCTTCCTGGATTTCTTTTCATAGTAAAAAAGTTTAAATAGGGGTTTTTTTTTTCACTTCTCTTATTTACCTTCCTCTGTTCCTTAAAAACAAATGACACATTAAAAAAAAAAAAAGAACAGAAAATATCTCAATATTATTGTGAGGTATACTTTTTATAAGCAATGTAGAGTTCTTCTAGATAGTTCCACCCAGACCACTTGATTTTATTTCCACATAACTTCATGAAGTGCTTCCTTTTAGAAAGCAATACCGAAGCTAGTCAACCACACTGACAGGAGTTTGTAGAATCTTTATTTACTTCCAATGTGTTGCAATTGTGGCCCAAGCTGAATCAACAACTATGATGTTGACCAAAATACATCAAATAGAAAGCATTGAGCAATGATCTGAAGTATTCTCTTTTTGGAGTTCTCTTGCACAGGCTTTCTTAATACTGAAAGCCACTGAACATGTATGCCCCTATACATTTAAATATTGTAAACCTAGTTAACTTACACAACATTCCGTTTCACTTTTTCCTTTTCATTAACGTAAAAAAGAACTGTTTTTTGTGTTGTTTTTTTGTTTTGTTTAAAAAAGAAAAAAAACCCAAGTGACCTTTTAGAGATTTCTGGTGCGCTTTAAGAAAAATGGACACTGGAACCTATTGACACAAACTAAAAAATTATGTTTCTGTGAAAACTGTTCAAACGGGCCACCCAGAAATCTGAAGAAAAAAAAAAATTTAATGGAGCCAAGGGACCCTATGTTAAATGTGCTTGCATTAAGCAACAAATGCTTTTTTGAGAGTCTGACTGCAATAATAATTATAATAATTATCCTGCTGATGATATAGTTGAGTTAGTATTTATCATCATGGGAGGGTAAGTCCCTTACTCAATGGATGAAGAAGCTCCTCCTCTGGTTAGTTACATTTCCCTTGATTCCTGCTTCCCTGAAGGTGGGAGGTAATCCTCGGCTGCCAAACTGTGCTTTGAGTAGTGGGACAGCAAGGCATGGAGTTCATGTGTGCTTCCGCTACAGATTCACTCAGACAGCCTCATCAGGACACAGCTGCCCTCCCTCCCAGCAGAGGGGGACCAACTCCCTCACATAGGGAAGATCTGCTGGATTTGCATTTTGCATTTTTAATTCTAAGGATAGAAGCACCTCTGTTTTTCTTTCGCCTTCCTTCAAAACTTTTAAATTATAATTCACCATCATGTCTGTAACTATTCATTAATTATCCCGAGTCCCTCCTATGTTTATTATTTTGACAATGTTTCGGACAGTATTAACAGGTTAAGAATTATTGTTAAAGCTATGATTACTTTATTTATGGTCATTGTATAAAAATTACTAGCTGAGAAAGATTATATGTTATGTATAATTATCATTCGTAGTCACAGGCTTCAAGGAAAACTTAGAACAGAATGTATGTATAGATTCCAAAAGCGTCTTCGAAATTTCGGTATATGTCGGCCACAGTGATTTTTAAGCAGAAGAAAAGGTCTGACTTTTTAAACACTGTCCATTAAGATAGTGACATTTGTTATAAGAGTTTTAATACCGATTCCCATTTTCTGCCCTTTAAATGTACAAGTTAATGATTTTCTTGTGTGTACTTAAACATTGAGATTTGTTCTAAAATCTGAGCACCTCTTTGAATATTAAAAATAGAATTAAAAGGTGGTGTAACATTTAACTTTCATTTTATGCAGCATGTAGCCAAGGACATTTTTAGAGCAGTTAATATATGCCAAGGGTTACTAAGATCAATAGTACAGAAGCACAATCTGCCCTTGGTCTAATAGTGTAGCGGGACATTTCAGAGCCATTTGTACAACGCTAACTTGATTGTTGATTTGAAAATGTATTTATTGAAGTACACCTGTTAAACATCAAGCCATTGAGAGAGAGCCATATCACTATTTAAAAAACCAAACCACCGGGTCATAAAATGGGGAGTAAATAACTGAAACAGGCTTATTGCTACCACCCCAGGATCCAGGGATCAAATAGGAACTGTTGGGGATTTCCCTGCTTTTTCATAACCTACAAGGCATTTTTCTCCCTCAGTTAGTGTATATGGGTATGTGTTCACGTAAACTGATATCTGATAATATTGATAAAGCAAACAGATTAACAGATCAGACCTGCAGCTGACAGTGAGTCTGTTGCTTCAGTAAGAAACTCATCTAAGATTCCTGCGCTTTTTGGAAACTTAACCCCTCCAGTTTCCAGTTAATCATAAGATTCATAGAGGGTGTCAAGTAGGCACAGAGCAAATAACAAAATGTAAATTGAAATAGGATGCTGGGATGCTAAAGGACATTCAAAGAGAGTCCTGGAGGAGTTTAAGGCAAGATCCCAGGTCACACTGATATCATTTCTATGGTGAGATGGACCCAGCTCCCTTCACTGCATTCTAATATGTTACATTAAAAGAAGTAGCAACAGTTGACCACAGCTTGAAAGACCATTGATTCATTCTGCAAAAGTGAGAAAAATCAAAGAAAGTTTAGATTGACTTGATAAATAAAAGAATAAATGATGAAAACTGTCATCTGGTTACCTTATTAAAGATGAAGCGTGACACAGAAACTGCTGGTGGACTTGCTCAGCTGATGGCAGCCTTCCTGCTGTGCACAGGGAAGGAAGAGTTGTGCCACCCTGGCCAGGCTGATCCTCTTGAGGTCGAGGCGCCTGGGTTTCCGTCAAGCTCTGAGTACTACATGTGTGAGGAGTCCTCAGGTTCTCTCCTTGCTCTGTGAGTCACTCCCATTGTGACACAACGTGATGACTAAATCTCTTCTGAATAGCTCATAAAAGCCAAGAAGTTGTAGCTCACATGTTTCAAAAGGAATCAGAAGTATAAATTTAGCCACTTTTAGAAGAGACTTAAAAATGATTAATAACGTTCATTTTATGATGAGTACAATCTCTTGACCAAATTCAGCAGCAGAGATAACATAACATAGAAAAATTTTGTAGACCGCCTGGTGCATTGTTTTGATACTTTTCAAATTATGATTATTATTCATAATCTCCATTTTTCCCCTTCCTGTTAGCATGTCTCGGCTTATATAACACTCCTTCCCTCCTAAGAGAATAAGTAGGAGAAATCATTCTCTGAGATTTGTGTTACCGTTTTTCTTAAGATTGGTGAACAAGGAGATAAAAACAATCATAATAAAATGAGATTTTAGAATTACTTATGGGTCTTAATTTACGTTTTAAGGTATGATGAGGAGAGCTTACTAAAGTGGTCTCTGGAACTGAGACCACTGAGGATAGGAAAGGATGCCTCCTCCCTCCCAGAGTTTGTCTGTTTCAGAGTTGATTACAGTTGACCTGGCATATCCTGGGACCGCAGTGGAAAGTATTGAGGCTGCAGGTGAGGAGGGGAAGAGATGTGCTAATATCTTCCATGTAGCCTGCTCACCACTCACCTAACTCACCACTGTAGCCACATAGGCAGGTACGCATGCCACTTGGCTGATTTTTCGTTTTCAGTTTCCTTGTATACCAGTTTATTGCCATACTCTTCAGATTTCCCAAGCTCTATATTCCTTCTTTGAAAATTGTAGTTATTATGGTTCAGCTGGAATGATCATACGAATGAACATACCTGTCTAGGTGTAGTCTAGACACTGCCATTACCCATTAAAATAAGTGGGGATCTTTTTTCTTCAGAAAAACAAAAAACCAAAATGAAATTTACTCAGGTGCTCATTTAGAGTGCCCCAAATGTGCTAAATATACTTTTTTCTCTTTAACATTTTGCAAGTATGGCTTAAATATAAAACCTCACAGATAAATAGTACATTGACTTAAATCCACACAAAGAAAGGTGTAAATAATTAATATTGAACCTTTCCTGTGAGCATGTTATTGTCAGTGAGAGGTGAAGAGAGCCTCATGCACCTGGGTGGTCATGGAGTATTAACTGAAAAGGGCAAAGAAAAGGTTATAACAGTAAAGTTTTGCTTTCTTAATAATCTTGCCTAGTGCAGCCCTGTTTCAAAAACTTTCCAAATAGACTTTTAAAAAATTAAATGTTTAGACTGATTTGCATATTGGAAATTAGAATTCTTTTTTTTTTTTTTTTTTGGAGATGGAGTTTCGCTCTTGTTACTCAGGCTGGAGTGCAATGGCACAATCTCGGCTCACCACAACCTCCGTCTCCCAGGTTCAAGCACTTCTCCTTCCTCAGCCTCCCGAGTAGCTGGGACTGCAGGTGCACACCACCATGCCCAGCTAATTTTTGTATTTTTAGCAGAGACGGGGTTTCACCATGTTGACCAGGATGGTCTCGATCTCTTGACCCCTTGATCCACCTGCCTTGGCCTCCCAAAGTGCTGGGATTACAGGCGTGAGCCACCATGCCCAGCCAGAATTCTTGCTATCTACTGGCTTGTCCCTCAATTCCAATGGGCCCAACTCAAGGGTTCAGTTTCAGTATATTGACACCACAATTGGAACACGCATTCCCCTTGTCCAGTGGCCCCAAGTAAGTGATCAGTTAATGAAATCATTTGTTAGCAGTGTCTTATCCAGACTGTAACTATATACACATTCAAATTCACATCTCAACTGCTAAGTTGTCTTTCATTTCACCTCTTAATATGCAACCTTTGAAAGTACTACCTTGTTCATTACTCTTCCTACATTGAGTTCAGATCAAAGATCACATTAAAAAAAAGTACAGAGCCAAATTGCCATTTGAGGTTTTTTTCCTAGTTCCTTTTTAAAACAAAGGATTGCACTGTGGATTTTAATTTAATGTTTGTAGGTGGACTGTAAGTATACAGTGGTAAGGCTAGATGCCATCATAGACAACACACTAAAGATAGAGTTATCCTTTTTCTTCTAAACCTGCATGCCTCCCATCTTGCTACCCAAGAGTGCCTTCTCCCCGCTTTTCCAAATGCCAACAAGTAGGAGGAAAGTCAGATCCAAGGCTGTCTCAGGTGACATACGTCAGACTTCCTGCAACTGCCCTGTTCTGGGGATGGTCTAAGTCAGAAAATTCGAAGATGAGCTTTGACTGGAGAAAAGCACTTACTCTGGTGTGCAGGCTGTGGTGGGTCCAACTCCTGGAGTGTATCTGGTGTCACTCTTGTAGGGCTGATGGGCAGGGTGAGGCTGGTGATGGAGCAAACGTTGTGGCCTCTTCCTTCTGGCATAATCGTGTAATCCTCTCTCCCAAGTCACTCTCAGTGGAATGTGTTTCTCTGAATGACTATGAACTGGTATAAAGACTTCATGCTTTAAAAGTGTACTTTGTATTTTCTTCCTCCTCCCTTTGTCAACAGGCAGTTCTCTTATTTCTATTATAGAGGGAACCGTCCATTTGTCCCCTTTTTATACAAACAATGCCTTTGACATTTAAGTAGCTTCTTTGTAGCTAGGCTTGGTCAAAACTAGGAGCTTTGTTATTGATTTGGCTTTTCATGGCTCTACCAGCTGTAAGATGAAGCTGGGCTAATCTTTTGTTTCTCTATACTAGACAATCTTTAGATATACAAACAGTTAGGGACCAGGTCATGGGAACATTTGGTGGGTTCTTTAAATAAAGATTTTTCTTATTTGCAGAACACATATCCTTTTAGCTTACCCAACAAGAGGTCCTCAGTTGAAAAGTGAGGTGAGAAGTATTATATTGGGGATTATTGTTCTGGTAGATGGAGCGAGAGAGAAGATGGACGAGAATGAAAGTAACAAATGAACAGAAACACTGTGGATTTCCAGCAACAGGGAGACTTGCAAGAAGGAAAGATGAAGGCTTATGAAGAAAATATGTTTATCACAGCAGGAGGGAAGTGGGTGTTCCTTTTGGTATGACCATCACATGTGGAGCATTAAAAGTTTTCCTACCTTAAGAATGATCTTCCTGCTAAGTTTCCTAGTTTGCTTTCAATCCCAGGCAAGTTCTTTTCCCCAGAATCTTATATGATAAAATATCAAATGAAATTAAGAGCAGATGCTAGATGCAGCCAATTGTGTAATACGCAAGAACTATCCAGTAAGAAAGAACTCATGGGGATTCATGGAGTGGGGAGGAGTGAGTTAGAGACAACTGTCTTCAGACCCTGGTTTGGGGTGTTCTGGACTTTGATTCTTTGTGAGGTCTATGTGGCTAAAGAGATTCAGAGATGAACAGAAAGGGACCTTTCTATTAGGGATCATTCACTGTTAGCTCATTTATTGCTGAGAAAGGAATCTCATAGAGCTTTCCCCTCTCCTTGAAGAACCCCTGATCCTTGCTGGCTCCTTGTGACTAAGATTGAGTGGAGAAAGGTGATCTCTTCCTTTGCTGGTGGATATGTAAATTGCCACAGCCTTTTTTGAAAGCTGTCCAGAGAAAAACATCTGTTAAAATAAAAAGCTGCTATTTGAGACAAAAATCCTACTCCTAGAATTCTGTCCTGTATAAATGTATATAATAGTGTAGGAACAGGATGGGACAAAAAGAACTGGGAGCAAAGCAAGTACTCACTAGTAGTGAGATAACAGTAAATTGTGGTACACATGCGCAGTGGAACATTATTTTGCAGCCACTAAATACAACACACTCAAGCTCTGCTATTTGACTTGGAAGGCTTTCCATGACCTCATTTTTGTAAAGCAAACTCTGTGCATGTGTGAAGATATCTATGTGAACATGGAGAAAAATATGAAGGGAAAGTGGTGTGTACTCTGTTTTTCATAACGGTTATTTGTGGATATAAGGTATGGGCAAAACAAAGGCAGGGATGAGGTAAAAGAAAAAAGAAAAAATATTTTTAAAAAACTACACTGAAAATGATAGGATCTGACACAAAAAGGAAGGAAAAAGTCCAGCCTTCCACCCAACCAAAAAAAGCCCCAAAGCAAAAAAAAAAAAAAAAAAAAAAAAACCTGAATCTAATGGGGACTTTACATCCAATGACCAATTCACAGGAAAAACAGAGAATAAAGGAAAATTGCAACTATAATCATCAAAGCAGCCAGGGATTCTGAAATACAAACAAGTTTATTTATTCAATAGATATAAACCACACACAAAAAATGGAGAGGGAATACGAAATGTTCTCACCTGTAAGTGGCAGCTAAACCATGGGCACATGTGGACACAAAGGTGAATGTAATAGATACTGGAAACTCCAATGGGGAGAATGGAGGGGGATGAAGGTTGCAAAATACCTTTTGAGTACAATGTTCAGTATTTGGGTGATGAGTACATTAGAGGCCCAATTCCCCCATTGTGCATGTAATGCCCATGTAACAAACAAGCATAAGTAACCCCTGAATCTAAAACAAAACAACCAGAGAAAATGAAGGAACAAGTTTTAAAACAAGAAATCTATTTATGGCAATGTTTATGACATAATTATAAATTTAAATAATGGATACTTGATAATTAAGGAATTATTAATTTTTCAGACATGCTGATAACATGGTTATTTATAAAAGAGTCTTTATCTTTTAGGTCACTTACTTACCTAATTAACCTAAATATTAATGAAATATATAATTATCTGTTATTTCAAAATAATAAAGCACTGTAAGGAACAGATAAGGGTGTGGATGGGCAGGATGACCCACGGGTTGTTGGCAGGGCTGATGATATGTACATTGGCATTCATGATACTATTCTGTCTACTTTCGTGTATGTTTTAAGTATTCAATTATAAAAAGTTTAAAATATGACATGACCACACCTTGTTATTTACACAGAATATTTTAATATATGTATTTTTTAAAAAAATTAAGTTAAAAAGAAAGACTGATTTTGACTTTTTTTTTCCCTCGAGACAGAGTCTAGCTCTGTCACCCAGGCTGGAGTGCAGTGGCATGATCTCAGCTCACTGCAACCTTTGCCTCCCAGGTTCAAGTGATTCTCCTGCCTCAGCCTCCTGAGTAGCTGGGATTATAGGTGCACATCACTATGCCCAGCTAATTTTTGTATTTTTAGTAGAGACGGGGTTTCACTGGGTTGGCCAGGCTGGTCTCGAATTTCTGACCTCATGATCCACCCACCTCAACCTCCCAAAGTGCTAGGATTACAAGCATGAGCCACCGCGCCCGGCCTGATTTTGATATTTTTAAAAATTCTCCTGAATTAAACATTCTGTTGAATTAAAGTTAAAAACTGCATTGTAGAGGAGGAGGGGGACATACTGAGATTAACTTCAGGTCCGTTACCTGTGCCTGGGATGGATATCTTTTTAAGAATGGGTTGCCCACTCAGTGGAGGGTATAGTTTTGCTGTCAGCATTTTATACTTCTGAATACTCATTCAAATGTTCACTGTTGTTTTGCCATATTGTGTTAAAAAAGTAGATACCTCATTGCTATTTTTTAAAATGCATCAAATGCTTTCCCTGTGGTTACAGGGTTGAACCTGTATTTGCAAGACAGTACTACCTCACAAATGTCAATACAAGTATTTTGAATATTACTCAACAAAACCAATCAGGTCCCAGGTATGTCTTGTGCAAAATACTTTGCCAGGTGTTTTTGGAAATACAAATAATTTAGGACAGTAACTTGGCCCTCAGCAAGCTTGCAATATCTAGAATAGTTGATGGTTTTACACCTATATATTTTTATCATCTAGATGCATTGGATTCACTTAGTTTGCAAGATTTATTGACACTATTATGTTTACTGAAATTTGTGAAAGACCACTTCCCGCTTTGCGCTTTTCTGAATATAATGTTAGTGCCCTGCTTGACTGCAAGAACATAAACTTGACTTACAGTAGTTGTTTATTTTAAAATGTGAATTGTTAGTATGAAGGCAAACTGCCTATAAACCAATCTGAGTGCAAAACTGATAGGATTTGGAACTCATTACCCCAAAATATGGAATTTTAGCATTGAGGAAACAGCAGAAGCAGTGTGTCATGTTCGCCCTTGCCCCTTCTTTCCTGGAGCAGGTCATAAAATGTAGCTGAACTTCCCTTGAAGTAAGTCAAAAGACCGTCATTCCAGAGGTGCCCTCCCTGTACCCAGAGGAAAGAAATGTGCCCATCTCTGAAGACACAGAGACAGAGAGAAGAATCTGAACAAACAGGCCTTGCTAAGTCTCCCCCAGTTTATTACCATTAGATCATAACCCTTCTAGCTAATTATACTTCTGCACAACTTCCTAGCATAAAAATACACAGGTTTACCTGGATCTCCAGATCTTTATTTCCAAAGGCTCCTGTGTCACGTAAAACATTTATAAAATAAATTTGTATACTTTTCTCTTGCTAATTTGTCTCTTGTCATGGGGCCTTAACCATAAACCTAGCGATGAATGAGGAAATAAATTTTTCTTTCCTTACACATCAAATTCTGAGAATGGTAATGTTAATGAAACTTCCAAAAATAAAGGACATGTCATTATAGCTACCTCAAGAGGGTAGCTATAATGATATGTCCTTTATATTTGGGAGTTTGGCTGTAGAAAACGGCCTGCAGTGAAGTAGATCTGGCCGAATACAGGTTAATTTCCCAGCTATCTCGGTGGCCTCTGTGTGATACCAAGCATTTGTTAAGTAAATGTCCCACATGAACTTTGTGCTTGTATCTTCACAATGTACCAGGAGAACTTCCTCCTGGAACTTTCTCCTGAGTTTTCTCAGTGCGGCACGGGGGAGGGGAGGACCTGTTTTTACAACTCTCCAGCAAGGGAGGAGAGCCTTTCCTTGCTGAATCAGAGTTGTAGCACTGTGGTTTCGGCTCTGTCCATCTGTATGGAGGCTTGTTAAACCTTTGAACAAAATACCCAGAGTCAATAATCCCAGAAAATGTGTACTGTTCTTTTTAGTTAGTTTTGTTATTAAGTGAAAGTAATTCGGTCCCATCTAACAAAAATGGGAAATAAAAGAAGAAAACGTACTCCTTATTGATCAAATCAGAGTAATACTAACAGTCTCTAGTTTTGTTTGCCAAGTACTACTCTGCAAGGATTATCTTAATTAGCACAACAACCTGATGCAGTTGTTTTGGCTCCAATTTATAGCAGAGAAAACTGGGACTCAGAAGGGTAAAATAATTGATCAAATTTACTTATTCAGACCTAGATCTGTCTTACTTCAGAATCCATATTGTTATTATCAATCACTATTACAATTTAGAATACATCCATTTAGTCTTTTATTCCCTATGATATTTGTTTCTGTTTCTCTCTCTCTCTATACACACACATATGTATATATATACACACACACATATATATTTATGCATGTATAATTTTTCATTCATAAGGGAACTCTGCCCTTCCTTTTTTATATACTTTTAAGTTCAGGGATACATGTGCAGGTTTGTTATATGTTGAGAAATGCTAAGTGTATGATTGCTGAGAAATGCTGAGTATATGATAGAATATATACTATCAGGAAGAATGATGGCAAGGAAAACCTAGCTGCCTCCCCTACCTTCAAGTGTAAAACTACTTGGGGCATTCTAAAGTGGAAGGACAGTATATAAATATCATATGCCGGTTAAAAAAATTCTTTAAGCACAGGATATGTGACCTTGCCCCCATGGGACCCTTGTGGAGAACACTTTTTAGTTTGTCTGTGATCAGTGGTAAGCTGCCTACCTGGTTTATTTTTGTGTTATGAGAAAATAATGAACATCTGTTTGTTAATAGTCATCACCTGTTTAGAGAGAATAACTACATGGGTCAGAGTCAGTTTGGGGCCCTCAGCCCAGAATGCTGTCAGCCCCCTGAGGCTCTCTGCTTGGAAGGCTGTTGGCCCCTAGATAGTCCCACTTTGCTGTTCTATCTGTGTGTCTGCTTCTTAATTTCATTAGCGCCCTCTAGGTGGGGGTCTCTATGGCTGAGCTGGACTCAGTAGTTATATAGATAAACTTGTATCATGAGGGTTTGTTTATAGATTATTTTATCATTCTGGCATTAAGCCTTCTACCCATTAGTAATTTTTCCTGATCCTCTCCCTCCTCTTACCCTCTACTCTCTGATAGGCCCCAGTGTGTGTTGTTCCCTCTATGTTTTCATGTGTTCTCATCATTTAGCTCCCACTAATAAGTAAGAACATGTGGCATTTGGTTTTCTGTTTCTGTATTAGTTTGCTTAGGATAATGGCCTCTAGCTCTATCCATGTTCCTGCAGAGGGCATGATCTCATTCTTTTTATGGCTGCATGGTACTCCGTGGTGGATATATATCGTATTTTCTTTATCCGTTCTATCAGTGATGGGCATCTAGGTTGATTCCACGTCTTTACTGTTATAAATAGTGCTGCAGTGAACATACCTGTGCATGAGTCTTTATAATAGAATGACTTATATTCCTTTGGGAATAAAACCAGTAATGGGGTTGTTGGGTTGAATGATATTTCAGTCTTTAGGTCATTGAGGAATTGCCACACTGTCTTCCACAATGACTGAACTATTTTACACTCCCACCAACAGTGTATAAGCATTCCCTTTTCTTCACAACCTTACCACCATCTGTTAGTAATATTTTTTGACTTTTTAATAATAGACATTCTGACTGATGTGAGATGGTATCTCATTGTGATTTTGATTTGCATTTCTTTAATGATCAATGATGTTGAACTTTTTTCAGTATGTTTGCTGGTCACATATATGTCTTCTTTTTAGAAGCGTCTGCTCCTGTCCTTTGCTCACTGTTTAATGGGAGCATTTTTTTCTTATAAATTTGTTTAAGTTCCTTATAGATGCTGAATATTAGACCTTTTTCAGATGTATAGTTTGCAAAAAATTTCTCCCATTCTGTAGGTTATCTGTTTACTCTGTTGATCATTTATTTTGTGGTGCAGAAGTTCTTTAATTATATCCCTTTTGTCAATTTTTGCTTTTTTATTTTTGCAATTGCTTTTAGTATCTTTGTCATGAAATCTTTGTCCATGCTTATGTCCTGAATGGTACTACCTAGGTTGTCTTCCAGGGTTTTTATTGTTTTGGGTTTTACATTTAAGTCTTTAATTCACCCTGAGTTAATTTTTTTTATATAGGGTGAGAAAGAGGTTTCAGTCTTCTGTATATGGCTAGCCAGTAATCCTAACACTATTTATTGAATAGAGAATCCTTTCCCCATTTCTTGTTTTTGTCAGGGTTGTTGAAGATCAGATAGTTGTAGGGGTGCGGTCTTATTTATGGGTTCTTTTTTCTGTTCCATTGGTCTATGTGTCTGTTCTTGTACCAGTACCATGCTGTTTTGGTTACTGTAGCCCTGTGGTATAGTTTGAGGTCAAGTAGTGTGATGCCTCTAGCTTTGTTCCTTTTGCTTAGGATTCCCTGGGCTACTTGGGCTCTTTTTTGGTTCTTGTAAATATGTTTAAGTTCCATATAGATACTGGATATTAGACCTTTGTCAGATGGATAGATTGCAAAAAATTTTCTCCCATTCTGTAGGTTGCCTGTTTGCTCTGTTGATAGTTTCTTCTGCTGTGCAGAAGCTCTTTAGTTTAATTAGATCCTAATTGTCAATTTTTTCTTTTTTTTTTTTGAGACGGAGTTTCGCTCTTGTTACCCAGGCTGCAGTGCAATGGCACGATCTCGGCTCACCGCAACCTCCACCTCCTGGGCTTAGGCAATTCTCCTGCCTCAGCCTCCTAAGTAGCTGGGATTACAGGCACGCGCCACCACACACAGCTAGTTTTTTGTGTTTTTAGTAGAGACGGGGTTTCACCATGTTGACCAGGATGGTCTCGATCTCTCGACCTCGTGATCCACCCTCCTCGGCCTCCCAAAGTGCTGGGATTACAGGCTTGAGCCACCACGCCTGGCCCAATTTTTTCTTTTGTTGCAACTGCTTTTGACAATTTTCATCATGAAATCTTTGCTTATGTCCATGTCCTGAATAGTATTGCCTTGACTTTCTTCTAGGGTTTTTATAGTTTTGGGTTTTACACTGAAGTCTTTAACTAATCTTGAGTTAATTTTTGTGTAAAGTATAAGGAAGGGGTCCAGTTTCAATTTTCTGCATATAGCTAGCCAGCTTTTCTAGCACTGTTTATTAAATAGGGAATCCTTTCCTCATTGCTTGTTTTTGTCTGGGTTGCTGAAGATAAGACAGTTGTAGATGTGCAATCTTACTTCTGAGATCTTTATACTGTTCCATTGGTTTATGTGTTTGTTTTTGTGCCAGTTCCATACTGTTTTGTTTACTGTATCCTCGTAGTACACTTTGAAGCCCTGTAATATGATGCCTCCAGCTTTGTTCTCTTTGCTTAGGATTGTCTTGGCTATACGAGCTCTTTTTTTGTTCCATATGAACTTTAAAGTATTTTTTTCTAGTTCTGTAAAAAATGTCAATAGTAATTTAATGGGAATAACATTGCATCTATAAATTACTTTGGACAGTGTGGCCATTTTTATTATATAGTTCTTCCTATCCATGAGGATAGAATATTTTTCTATTTGTTTCTGTCCTCTTTATTTCCTTGAGCAGTGATTTGTAGTTTTCCTTGAAGAGATTCTTTACTTCCCTAGCTGTATTCCTAGGTATTTCATTCTCTCTGTGACAATTGTGAATGGGAGTTTATTCAAAATTTGACTCTCTGCTTGCCTGTTGTTGGTGTATAGGAATGCTTGTGATTTTTGCATATTGACTTTGTATCCTGAGACTTTGCTGAAGTTGCTTATCTGCTTAAGGAGGTTTTGGGGGCTAACATAATGGGGTTTTCTAAATATAGGATTGTGTCATCTGCAAACAGAGAGAGTTGGACTTTTTCTCTTCTTTTTTGAATATGCTTTATTTCTTTCTCTTGCCTGATTGCCCTGGCCAGAAATTCTAGTACTATGTTGAATAGACATAGTAAGAGAGGGCATCTTTGTCTTATGCCAGTTTTCAAGGGGAATGCTTTCAGCTTTTATTCATTCAGTATGATATTGGCTGTGGGTTTGCCATAAAATGCTCTTATTATTTTGAGATATGTTCCATCAATACCTAGTTTATTGAATGTTTTTAACAAGAAGGGATGTTGAATTTTATCAAAGACCTTTTCTGTGTCTGTTGAAATGACCATGTGATTTTTGTCTTTAGTTCTGTTTATGTGATGAATTATGTTTATTGATTTGCATATGTTGAACCAACATTGCATCCTGGGGATGAAGCCTACATGATCATGGTGGATAAGCTTTTTGATGTGCTGCTAGATTTGGTTTGCCAGTATTTTATTGAGGATTTCTACATCAATGTTGGTTAGAAATATTGGCCTGAAGTTCTCTTTAAAAAAATATATATATATATATGTCTGCCAGGCTTTGGTGTCAGGATGATGCTGGCCTCATAAAATGAGTTAGAGAGAAGTCCCTCCTTTTCAATTGTTTGGAATAGTTTTAGAAGAAATGGTACCAGCTTCTCTTTGTACCTCTGGTAGACTTCAGCTATAAATCTGGTCCTGGGCTTTTTTTGGTTGGTAGTCTATTTATTACTGCCTCAATTTCAGAACTTTTTATTAGTCTATTCAGGGATTCTGTTTGTTCCTGGTTTAGTCTTGGGAGGGTGAATATGTCTAGGAATTCATCAGTTTCTTCTAGATTTTCTAGTTTATTTGCATAGAAGTGTTCATAGTATTATCTGATGGTTGTTTTTATTTCTGTGGGGTCAGTGGTGATATCCCCTTTATCATTTTTTATTATGTCTATTTGATTCTTATCTATTTTATTTTTTACTAATCTAGCTAGTGGTCTATCGATCTTATTAATTTCTTCAAAAACCAGCCCCTAGATTCATTGATTTTTTTAAGGGGTGTGTGTGTGTGTGTGTGTGTGTGTGTGTGTGTGTGTGTGTGTCTGTGTATCTCTTTCAGTTCCATTCTCATCTCAGTTGTTTCTTTTCTGCTAGCATTTAGGTTTTTTAGCTCTTGATTCTCTAGTTCTTTTAGTTGTGATGTTAGGGTGTCAATTTGAGATCTTTCTATATTTTTGATGTGGACATTTAGTGGTATAAAATTTCCTCTTAACGCTTCTTTAGCTGCATCCCAGAGATTCTAGTACATCATATCTTTGTTCTCATTGGTTTCAAAGAACTTCTTGATTTTTGCCTTAATTTCATTATTTACCTGGGATTAATGCAGAGGCAGGTTGTTCAATTTCCATGTCGTTGTGTGGTTTTGAGTGAGTTCCTTAATCTTGAGTTCTAATTTGATTGTGCTTTGGTCTCAGAAACCATTTGTTATGATTTCCGTTCTTTTACCTTTGCTGAAGAGTGTTTTATTTCAAATTATGTGATAGATCTTAGAGTAGGTCCATGTAGCAAAGAGACTATATATATGCTGTTGTTTTGGGGTGAAGAGTTCTGTAGATATCTATTAGGTCCGTTTGATCCAGAGCTGAGTTCAGGTCATGAATATCTTTGTTAATTTTCCATCTTGATGATCTGTCTAATAGTGTCAATGGGGTGTTAAAGTCTCCCACTATTATTGTGTGGGAGTCTAAGTTTCTTGAAAGGTCTCTAAGAACTTGCTCTATGAATCTGGGTGCTTCTATGTTGGGTGCATGTATATTTAGGATAATTCTTCTTGTTGAATTGAACTCTTTACCATTGTATAATGCTTTTCTTTGTCTTTTTAAATCTTTGTTGGATTAAAGTCTCTTTTGTCAGAAACTAGGATTGCAACCCCCTTCTTTTTTCTCCTTTCCATTTGCTTGGTAAATTTTCTTCCATCCCTTTATTTTGAGCCTGTGTGTGTCATTGCATGTGGGATTGGTCTCTTGAAAACAGCATACCAATGGGTCTTGTTTTTTTTTTTTTTTTTTTTTTTTTAAATCTAGATTTCCACTCAGTGTCTTTGAATAGGGGCATTTAGCTCATTTAGTAAGGGTTTAAGGCTAGTATTGTTATGTGTGGATTTGATCCTGTTATCATGATGCTGGCTGGTTATTTTGCAGATTTGTTTATGTGGTTGCTTTATAGTGCCACTGGTCTGAGTTCTTACTGTGTTTTTTATAGTGCTGGTAATGCTCTTTCCTTTCCACATTTAGTGCTTCCTTCCAGAATTCTTATAAGACAGGTTTAGAATTAACGAATTTCCTCAGCATTTAATTATTAATAAGATACTGAAAAGTATCTTATTTCTCCTTCGCTTACAAAGTTTAGTTTGGCTGGATATAAAATTCTGGTTTGGAATATCTTTTCTTTAAGAATGTTGAATATTGACCCCAAATCTCTTCTGGTATGTAGGGTTTCTAAAAGAGGTCCACTGAAAAGTCTGCTGTTAGTTTGATAGGCTTCCCTTTGTAGGTGGCCTGGCCTTTTTCTCTAGCTGCCCTTAACATATTTTCTTTTTACAAAAATATTGTATGTATTGTAGGCTGCTTTCTTAAAAAAACATATTACAGGCTGGGGATGGTGGCTTATGCCTGAAGTCTCAGCACTTTGGGAGGCCAAGTGGGTGGATCACCTGAGATCAGGAGTTTGAGACCAGCCTGACCAACATGGTGGAATGCTGTCTCTGCTAAAAATACAAAAATTAGCTCAGCGTGGAGGCGTGCACCTGTAATCTCAGCTACTTAGGAGGCTGAGGTGGGAGAATCACTTGAACCTGGGAGGTGGAGGTTGCAGTAAGCTGAGGTCATGCCACTGTATTCCAGCTTGGACTAGACAGACTCCGTCTCAAAATAAAATAGTAATAAATAAATAAAAGTGGAAAAAAATAACAATTTAAAAATTTCTGTAAACTTATCCCACTTTCTTTTTTCAATACATATACTTTTATCCAGTGATTTTTTTATAAAGATGGTTGTATTATAGTTAATGATATGAGCTTGCTTAGCTAACTTCCTATAATTAGGCATTTAGATTGTTTCTAATTTGTCATCATTATGAATAATACGTTGAAGAATATCCTTGAGTGAACATTCTGTTTATGTGTAATTGTTTCCTGAAGATGAATTCCTAAAATTTATACAATTTAAGCATGTTTATATGGTTGCAGTTTGTAGCAGATTATTTTAGCAATGCACAAGCCTCTTTATATCCCAGCCCTTATCTGTAGTTCATTTCCACATTGACTCTATATTTGGCCATATTACTTGTTTTGGACAATAGAACATCAGCATATAAGAGGTAAGCACAGGCCGGGCACGGTGGCTCACGCCTGTAATCCCAGCACTTTGGGAGGCCGAGGTGGATGGATCATGAGGTCAAGAGATCGAGACCATCCTGGTCAACATGGTGAAACCCCATCTCTACTAAAAATACAAAAAAATTAGCTGGACATGGTGGTGCGTGCCTGTAATCCCAGCTACTCAGGAGGCTGAGAAAGGAAAATTGCCTGAACCCAGGAGGCAGAGGTTGCGGTGAGCCGAGATCGCACCATTGCACTCCAGCCTGGGTAACAAGAGCGAAACTCCGTCTTAAAAAAAAAAAAAGATGTAAGTGCAGGCTTTAAGAAGCACAATAGGGCTTGCCCTCTTGAAATCCTACCACCATATAATAAAGTCTGGGCTGGCTTCCTGGAGACCTGTGGCTTCAAACACCAGCACCAAGTCACTTCAGACCATCCAGCCCAGTTGAGCTGCCCAATGATTGCAGACACGTATATGGTACTTGGTAAGACTTCCATTTGAGGTTACTTCAATTATTATTATTATTATTTTTGAGATGGAGTCTCTCTTCCTCTGTCACCCAGGCTGGAGTACAGTGTGTGATCTTGGCTCACTGCAACCTCCACCTCCCAGGTTCAAGCAATTCTCATGCTTCAGTCTCTTGAGTAGCTGAGATTACAGGCACATTCCATCATACCCAGCTAAATTTTTGTATTTTTAGTAGTTTTGCCATGTTGCCCAGGCTGATCTCGAACTCCTGAGCTCAGGCAATCTGCCCTTCTTGGCTTAAAGTGCTAGGATTACAGGCATGTGCCACCATGCCTGGCCTGGGTCACTTAATTCTTAGCCTGCAGAATTGTCAGTGTTGGGGCCCACAGCATGGTGCCCAAAATATGACACCTTGGCATACTGAGTATGGTAAGCTGGAGGAAACTGAGAAAACTGCACAATTAGGTAGGTCACTCTCTGTCCTCTGATCTTTCTCTCTTGTAGCAGGTCATAAAAGAATTCTCTGATGTATATTCCCTGAAAGTAGGTTATAAGACCCTCATTCCAGAGGGGTCCTGTTCTATACCAAAGGCCAAGAAGAATCTGAACAGGCCTTGTCAAGTTCCCTAGCTTATTACCATTAGATCATACCCTTTTGTCCTCCAGTCACACTTCTGCACAACTGCCCATAAAAATACAGTTTTCCCTGGGTCTTTAGGTTTTCTCTCTTTGGGTCTCACATATAACAAGGGGCAAGTTAACAATAGAAAGGCATAAACATTCGTGACGGGTGAGAGAAAGATGTTACTTTTTCTCCTCTATGTCAGCAGATAAAATTGTTGTTGTTTTAAGCAGTGAAGCTATAGCATAGTGTGTTATACAGCAAAAGTTAATTAATACAAGCTTATATAGCAGATTCTTAGGTTTATACCCAATTATTTTCAACTTGCAATTCCAAGTTGAAAAATGACACTAAGAGTGCTTCGTAACTGATTATATCTGTCAGTGGGTGTTTTATTAGTCTTTTGTAATTTACAGGTCATTTAATATGGATTCTAGAGATACAAAATATCATTTCCCAATTTCCTTGATAGTGAAAACCCTCATTTCTTCTGCAGCAAGCAACTATTTGCTTAAATAATAAAAAAGCAAATGTTTAGTGATGCCCTAGGCAAAGACAGTGTTCTATATTTACAAAAAATTGAAAAATTATTTAATCATGACTATCACATTTTTAACAGAACAGCACCAGTAATGTTTTAAACAACTGTCAAACATGGTGAATGATCACTTCAAAAGTGAACAATTTTTGGTCTTAAATATTTTCAGAACTTTTTTCTCTATTTTTGTGATTTGAAATTTTTACCAGAAACTAACCAAGTGTGTTTCTATTTATATTTTGAAATTTATCTATTCAGAAGGTTAATTTATGAGATGATTATTGCTTCAATTTTATTGGCTTTGTTTCTTCTTCAGGAAGCTTCATACTTCTAATAGGTCTCCATTTTCTGTAATTTAAATTGATTGTCTCTACTTCATCATTTCGTATTTTCTATGTTCTTCTACAGTTTGGAAGAATTCTCACATTTACACATCATGGCACAGATTCTGTTTCTTATGTTTGCTTGTTGTTTACTGTTTATAAAAAATATTTCAATTCTGTTATAGTAATGCATTTTTAGTTTACTGGCCTCCTTTCTGATTTTCTTCTATTATATTTTCACACAATTATTTTCTCTCCTCCTGTCTTTTACTCTTATTTCATTCATTTATTTATTTATTTTTTGAGATGGAGTTTTCGCTCTTGTTACCCAGGCTGGAGTGCAATGATGCAATCTCGGTTCACCACAACCTCCGCCTGCCTGGTTCAGGCAATTCTCCTGCCTCAGCCTCCTGAGTAGCTGAAATTACAGGCGCATGCTACCATGCCCAGCTAATTTTTTGTATTTTTAGTAGAGACGGGGTTTCATCATGTTGACCAGGATGGTCTCAATCTCTTGACCTCGTGATCCACCTGCCTCAGCCCCCCAAAGTGCTGGAATTACAGGCTTTAGCCACCGCGCCCAGCCTATTTCATTTATTTTATATGCCCCTGCTTCCTCTTCAGTTTGCCAAACAGTTTTCTAAATTTCTTTTGATGTCAATTTTAGTCGCTTTCAGGCCTGTGTACTTGTTATTAGTGTGTTAGGGCGGCCATGACAAAAGACTACAGACAACACAAGTTTATTTTCTCACCATTCTGGAGGCTGAAGTCCAAAATCAGTGTGGTAGCTGGTGTAGTTTCTTCTGAGGCCTCACCTTGCCTTGTAGATGACTGTCTTTTCACTGTGTCCTCACATGGTCTTTCCTCTGTGCATGCCCATCCCTACTGTCATTTGTGGGCCAGGATGCCTCACAAAGATGCCTCTTCTTGAAGGATGCCAGTTAATTTGGATTAGGTCCTACTCTAACAGCCTCATTTTAACTTAATTATTGCCTTTAAAGGTGTTATCTCCAAATGCAATCACATCTTGAAGACTAAAGCTTCAAGATAGGAATTGAGGTTGGAGAGGACAACTAAACCCATAATAGTACTTCCGGTGTAAGGATGATGTTCTCTTTTTGTCATTAATCATTATGTGTATGCATCGTTGTTTTATTACTGCTTAGTCATTTTTGCACAAGAAGTGATGAGTCTAGAAATGACGTTTAGAATTAGATAAACATATAAGTTTACCTTGGAAGTGCTTTTTGTTCATTTGGATAGTTGTTTTTGTTCTTGTTTTTGTTTTGTGGGCAAAATACACGTAACATAAAATTTACCATTTAAAGTTTTAAGGTGTGTGATTTAAAGATATTTAGTATGTTCACAATATTGTGAAACCATTACTACTATTCAGTTCCGGAAATTTTTCATCATCCCAAACAAAAACCCTCCATCCGTTAAGCAGTCACTCTCTACTCTCTTCTCCCCTCCATCTCTGGCAAACAGTAGTCTCTTCTTTCCCTATGGATATGCCATTCTTGATATTTTTTTAAAAAAATGGAGCTATGAAATATGTGGCCTTTCGTGTCTAGCTTTTTTCACTTAACGTAATGATTTCAAGGTTTATTTATGTTGTAGCATATATCAGTACTTAATTACGTTTATAGCTCATAATGTTCCATTGTATACCACATTTTGGTTAACTATTCATCTGCTGATAAACATTTGAGTAGGTTTTGGCTATTATGAATACAGTTGCCATAGATATCCATGTACACATTTTTGTTTGAATGTCTGTTTTCAGTTCTTTTGCTTATATATATTAGGAGTGAGATTGCTAGGTCATATGGTAATTCTACGTTTAACTTATTGAGGAATTGTCAGACTGTTTTTCATACCAGACAGCTGTACCATTTTAAATTCCCACCAGCAATGCATGAAGGTTTCAGTTTCTCCATATCTTTGTCAACACTTGTTATTAACTGTATGTTTTTACTTTAGCCATCCTAGAGGGTGTAAAGTGATATTTCATTGTGGTTTTGATTTGCAATTCTCTAATGCTAAACACCCTGTTTATATATTCTGGACACCAGAGCCTTAGCAGATATTTGATTTGCAAGTATTTTCTTCCATTGTATCAATTGTTTTTTATTCTCTTGATAGTATCCTTTGATGCAAAAACTTTCAAATTTTGATGAAGTCCAATTTCTATCTTCCTTCTTTTGTTGCTTGTACCTTTGGTGTCATATTTAAGAACTACTGCCAAACTGAGGTCATAAAGATTTGCTCATATATTTCTTCTCAGTTTTATCATTTTAGCTCTTACATTTAAGTCTTTGATCCATTTTGAGTTAATTTTTGTATATAGTGTGAGATAGGGGGTCCAATTTATTTTTTTTAACTCGTGGATATACACTTGTTCCAGCGCCATTTGTTGGAAGACTATTATTTTCCTGTTGAGTGATCTTGGCACTCTTGTCAAAAGTAGCTGACCATAAATGTCTGAGTTTATTTCTGTTCTCTGGTTGATTTGTAGGTTTCTCTTCTTTCTTTCCTGTTTTCCTTTTAGTGAAAGTAATTTTCTCTGGTGGTATGTTTTAATTTTTTGCTTTTGGGTTTTTGCGTGTGTTTGATGTATGTTTTTGTTTTTGTTTTATTTGAGGTTACCATGAAGCTTGCAAATAATACCTTACAACCCATTATTTTAAACTGATGACAACTTAACACTGATTGCATAAACAAACAAGAAAAGAGAAAACTAATAGAACTTTTACACTTTAACTTCATCCCTCTGCTTTTAAACTTTTTGTTGTTTCTATTCATACTTGTACTATGTTTTGAAAAGTTGTAGTTATTATTTTTGATCAGTTCACCTTTCATTTTTTCTACTCAAAATATGAATATTTTATACCCTACAATTACAGTGTTCTAATATCTGTGTTTTTCTGTGTACTTATTGTTGGTGAGTTTACAACTTCAGATGATTTCTTATTGCTTATTAATGTCCTTTTCTTTCAGATTGAAGAACTCCTTTTAGCATTTCTTATAGGAAAGGTCTGATGTAGATGAAATCCCTCATCTTTTGTTTGTCTGGGAAAGTCTTTATTTCTCCTTCATGTTTGAAGGATATTTTCACTGGATATACTATTCTAGGATAAATGTTTCCTTGCTTCAGCACATTAAATAAGTCATGCCACTCTCTCCTGGCCTGTAAAGTTTTCTGACAGATATGTTGGAGCTCCATTTCATGTTATTTGTTCTTTTCTCTTGTTGTGTTATGATCTTTTCTTTATCCTTGACCTTTAGGAGCTTGATTAATAAACACCTTGAGGTAGTCTTTTTTGGATTAAGTCTGCTTAGTGTTCTATAACTTTCTTGTACTTGAATATTGGTATCTTTTTCTAGTGTTGGAAAGTTCTCTGTTGAGTAAACTTTCTACCCCATCTCTCTCTCTCTACCTCCTCTGTAAAGCCAATAACTGTTTGATTTGCCCTTTTGGCTGGGGACAGTGGCTCATGTCTGTAATCCCAGCACTTTGGAAGGCCAAGGCAGGCAGATCACGAAGTCAAGATATCGAGACCATACAGGCTACATAGTGAAACCCTGTCTCTACTAAAAATATAAAAATTAGCTGGGTGTGGTGGTGTGCACTTGTAATCCCAGGTACTTGGGAGGTTGAGGCAGGAGAATCACTTGAACCCAGGAGGCGGAGGTTGCAGTGAGCCGAGATCGTGCCACTGTACCCCAGCCCGGGTGATAGAGTGGGACTCCTTCTCAAAATGAAATAAAAGAAAAGAAAAGAAAATAAATAAGATTTTCCCTTTTGAGGTTATTTCTAGATCTTGTAGATCTTGTAGGAATGCTTCATTCCTTTTTACTATTTTTTCTTTTGTTTCCTCTAGTGTGTATTTTTAAATAGCCTTTCTTCAAGTTTACTAATTCTTCTGCTTAATCAATTCTGCTGGTAAGAGACTGGCACATTCTTCAGTATGTGAATTGCGTTTTTCGACTCCAGGATTTCTGCTTTATTCTTTTTAATTATTTCATTCTCTGTTAAATTTACCTGAAAGGATTCTAATTCCTTCTCTGTGTTATCTTAAATTTCATTGAGTTTTCACATAACAGCTATTTTGAATTCTCTGTCTTAAAGGTCACATATCTCTGTTTCTCCAGGATTGGTCTCTGGTGCCTTATTTAGTTAACTTGCTGAGGTCATGTTTTTCTAGATGGTCTTGATGCTTGCTGGGCATTAAAGAGTTAGGTATTCATTGTAGTCTTTGCAGTCTGGGCTTGTTTGTACCTGTCCTTCTCGGGAAGGCTTTGCAGATACTGAGTGTTGTGATCTAAGGTTCTGGTTCCTGCAGCTGTATCTGCATTAGGGAGTACCCAAGCTCAGTAATGCTGTGTTTCTTGAAGGCTCATAGAGGTGCCGCCTTGGTGGTCTTGGATAAGATCCAGAAGAATTTTCTGGATTGCCAGGCAGAGACTCTTGTTCTCTTTCCTTACTTTCTCCTAGATTCTTCTCTCTCTGATGAGCCACCTGGAGCTGGGGGAAGGGTGATACAAGCACCCCTCAGGCCACCACCACTGGGACTGCGTTGAGTCAGACCTGAAGCCAGCACAGGACTGGGTCTCATCCAAGGCCCTTGTTAACCATGGTCAGGCTATTGCCTATGTTTGCTCAAGGACCTAGGGCTACACAATCAGCAGGTGGTGAAGCCAGCCAGATTTGTGTTCTTTCCTTCAGAGTGGAGAGTTCCTCTCATCCTGGGTGAGTCCAGAGATGCCATCTGGGAGCTAGGGCTTGGAGTCAGAAACCTTAGGAATCTACCTGGAGGTGTATTCTTGCAGCTGAGCTGTCACCCAAACCACAAGACAAAGGGTCCTTCCCATCCTTCCTTCCTTTGTCCAAAAACAGAACAGTCTCTCCCCATGGTCACCACCTGCCTATGCCCCTGGTGAGCACTGCCTGGCTACCACCAATGTTCATTCAAAACCCACGGGCTCTTCAGTTAGCTTGTAGTGAATGCTATAAGGCCTGGGACTCTCCCTTCAGAGCAGTGGGCTCCCGTCTAACCCAAGGCCAGTCCAGAAATGCTGTCCAAGAGCTAAGTCCTGGAACTGAGGACTCCCAAGAGCTCAATCGGTACTCTACTTCACTGTGGCTGAACTGGTACCTAAGGTGCAAGACAAAGTCCCCTTAACTCTTCTATCCCTTTAATCAAGCACAAAGAGTCTCTGCCCATAGCCACCACAGCTGGGAATGTGCTGGGTCACACCCGAAGCCAGAACATCCCTGAGTCTCACCAAAGGCCCATGGTGAGTACTACCTGGGTATCATGCCTGATTATTCACATCCCAAGGGCGCTTTAGTCATTAGATGATAAATCCTGCCAGGACTGGGTCCTTATCTTCAAGGAAGCAGGTTCCCTTCTGGCCCAGGGTGTGTCTAGAAATGTCATCCCACTGGGTCACGTGCCCCCTAAGTCTACTGGCTCTGAGCCCAGCACAGCACCAAGACTTGCCCAGGAATTTCAGTCTTTGTGGCCTATACTGCCTTTTAAGTTTAGTTGGGACCCCAGAGCACTTTAGCCTGCGGTGGCAAGGCTTGTTCAAATTCAGGTTCTAACCTCTGGGATGGGTGATTCCCCTCTGGCTAGGCATGGTCTAAATGCTCTGTCCATGGACACAAGCTGAGTTTTTCTCAGTGTTGCTTTCTACTGTGACAGGAAAGCACTGAGTTTCAATGCAAAGTCCCACAGTCACTGTGCTCTCTTTCTCCCAAGTACACAGATTCTCAGATTCTCTCTCCATGCCATGAGGCTGTTCCCAGGGCAAAGGGGAGGAGTGGCATTGGTAATTCAAGTCTCTCTTTCCTACCCTCTTCAGTACCTCTTTCAGTGATAAGAAGTTAAAACCTGGCACTGTGATCACTCACCTGATACTAGGTTCTTACCAAGTTCTTTTTGGTATGGATAGTTGTTCAATTTGGTGTTCCCTGCAGGAAGGATGATCAGTGGAGGCTTCTATTTTAACATCTTTCTCTGCTGCCTCCCCTGAGTTTATTTCTGAACTCTCAATTTTATTCTGCTGATCTATATATCCATATCTGTGCCAGTAACACACTGTTTTCATTATCATAGTTCTGTAGTAAGTTTTGAAATCAGAAAGTGTAAGTCCTTAAACCTTATTCTTTTTCAGGATTGCTCTGGTTATTCTGGGTACCTTGAGATTTCATATAAATTTTAGGCTCAGCTTTTGCTATTTCTGAAAAAATAAATAAATAAAATTTAAAAATGGCTGTTGAGATTTTGATAGGGATTGCATTGAATCTGGGGATCACTTTGAGGGGTGTTTTCAACTTAGTATTAAGTTTTACACTCTAAGAACACAGAATGTCCTTCCATTTATTTGTGTCTTATTTAATTTCTTATAGCAATTATTTGTAGTTTTCAGAGTACAAGTCTTGTACTTCCTATGCTAAATTTATTCCTAAGTGTTTTCTTTTTGATGCTGCTGTAAATGGAATTGTTTTTAAATTTCATTTTGGATTGGTCATTGCTAGTGTATAGAAATACAAATTTTTTTTGTTTGTTTTGCATGTTACTTTTGTATTCTGCAATTTGGCTAACCTTGTTTCTTAGCTATAACAGTTTTTTGTGGGTGACTTTGGATTTTCTATATAGGTTCATGAGATCTACAATAAAGATATTTTACCTCTTTATTTCCCATTTGGATATCTTTTATTTATTTTCTTGTCTAATTGCCCTAGAATTTCCAGTACAATGTTGAATAGAAGTAGCAAACAACAGCATGCTTGTCATGTTCCTGATCACAGGGAAAAACTTGCACGATTGGGTATAGTGTTAGCTGTGGGGTTTTTATAAATGCCCTTTATCATGTTTAGGAGGTTCTTTTCTTTTCCTATTTTGTTGTGTTTTTTAAAATCATCAAAAGAGGTTGGATTTTGTGAAATGCTTTTTTCTGCATCAGTTGAAATGATTGGGTGATTTTTTTCTCCTTCATTTTATTAGTTTGGTATACTACTGCATTAGTCTGTTTTCACACTGCTAATAAAGACATATCTGAGACTAGGAAGAAAAAGAGGTTCCATTGGACTTACAGTTACACATGGCTGGGAAGGCCTCAGAATCATGGTGAGAGGCAACAGGCACTTATTACATGGTGGCATCAAGAGAAAAAATGAGGAAGAAGCAAAAGTGGAAGATAAACCCATCAAATCTCAGGAGCCTTATTTACTATCATGAGAAAAGCAGGGGAAAGACTGGCCCTCATGATTCAATTACCTCCTCCTGGCTCCCTCCCACAACACATGGAAATTCTGGGAGATACAATTCAAGTTGAGATTTGGGTGGGGACACAGCCAAACCATGTAATTTCACCCCTGGCCTCTCCAAATCTCATGTCCTCACATTTCAAAACCAATCATGCCTTCCCAGCAGTCCCTCAAAGTCTTAACTCATTCCAGCATTAACCCAAAAGTCCACAGTCCAAAGTCTCATCTGAGACAAGGCAAGTCTCTTTTGCCTATGAGCCTGTAAAATCAAAAGCAAGCTAGTTACTTCCCAGATACAATGAGGGCACAGACACTGGCTAAATGCAGCCATTCTAAATGGGAGAAATTGGCTAAAACAAAGGGGTTGTAAGGCCTGTGCAAGTCCAAAATCCAGCTAGGCAATCAAATTTTAAAGTTCTCAAATGATCTCCTTTGACTCCAGGTGTCACATTCAGGTCACACTGATGCAAGAGGTGGGTTCACATGGCCTTGGGAAGCTCTGCTCCTATGGTTTTGAAGGGTATAGCCTCCCTCCTGGCTGCTTTCACGGGCTAGCATTGAGTATCTGTGGCTTTTTCAGATGCGTGGTGCAAGCTGTCAGTGGATATACCATTCTGGTCTGGATGATAGTGGCCCTCTACTCACAGCTCCACTAGGCAGTGCCCCAGTAGGGACTCTGTTTGGGGGCCCCAATCCCACATTTCCCTTCTACCATGACCTAGCAGTTGTTCTCAACGAGGGTCCCACACCTGCAGCAAACTTTTGCCTGGGCATCAGGCATTTCCATACATCTTCTAAAATCTAGGCAGAGGTTCCCAAACCTCAATTATTGACTTCTGTACACCTGCAGCCTCAATACCACATGGAGGCTCCTGAGGCTTGGGGCTTCCACCCTCTGAAGCCACAGTCTGAGCTGTACATTGGCCCCTTTCAGTGATGGCTGGAGCAGCTAGGACACAGGGCACCCAGGTTCCTAGACTGCATACAGCACAAAGAACCTGGGCCTGGCCCATGAAACCACTTTTTCCTTTTGGGCCTTTAGGCCTATGATGGGAGGGGCTGCCATGAAGGTCTCTGACATGGCCTAGAGACATTTTCCCCATGGTCTTGGAAATTAACATTAGGCTCCTAGCTACTTATGCAAATTTCTGCAGCCAGCTTGAATTTCTTCTCAGAAAATTGGTTTTTCTTTTCTATTGCATAGTCAGGCTCCAAATTTTTCAAACTTTGATGCTCTGCTTTTCTTATAAAACTGAATGCCTTTAACAGCACCCAAGTCACCTCTTGAATGCTTTGCTGCTTAGAAATTTCTTCCACTAGATACCCTAAATCATCTCTCTCAAGTTTAAAGTTCCACAAATCTCTAGGGCAGGGGTAAAATGTCAACAGTTTCTTCTATAAACATAACAATAGTCACCTTTGCTCCAGTTCCCAACAATTCCTCATATCCATCTGAGACCACCTCAGCTTGGAACTTATTGTTCATATCACTATCAGCATTTTGGGAAAAGCCATTCAAATAGTCTCTAGAAAGTTCCAAACTTTCCCACATTTTCCTTTCTTCTTCTGAGCCCTCCAAACTGTTCCAATCACTGCCTGTTATCCAGTTCCAAAGTTGCTTCCAGATTTTTCAGTATCTTTTCAGCAACACCCAACTCCTGATATAAATTTACTGTATTAGCCTGTTTTCACGCTGCTAAAGACATACCCAAGCCTGGGAAGAAAAAGAAGATTAATTGAACTTACAGTTCCACATGGCTGGGAAGGCCTCAGAATCATGGTGGGAGGCAAAAGACACTTCTTACATGGTGGCTGCAAGAGAAAAAATGAGGAAGAAGCAAAAGTGGAAACCTGAATAAACCCATGAGACCCAATGAGATCTCATGAGACGTATTCACTATTATGAGAATAGCATGAGAAAGACTGGCCCCCATGATTCAATCACCTATGAGATCTCATGAGACGTATTCACTATTATGAGAATAGCATGAGAAAGACTGGCCCCCATGATTCAATCACCTCCTCCTGGGTCCCTCCCACAACATGTGGGAATTCTGGGAGATAGAATTCAATTTGAGATTTGGGTGGGGACACAGCCAAACCATATCAACTACATTGACTGATTTTTGTATATTGAACCAACTTTGCATTTTTGGGATAAAGCCCTGTTGATCATGATATATAAGCCTTTTACTATGTTGCTGAATTCAGTTTCCTAGTCTTTTATTGGCAATTTTTGCTTTTGTCTTCCTAAGGAAAGTGGCTTTGATATCAGGGTAATACTGACCTCATAGAATGAATTACGAAGTATTCTTTTTTCCTTTTTTAGGAAGAATTTGAGAAGTATTGTTATAACTCTTTAAATATTTAATAGCATTCACCAGTGACGCCATTTAGTCTTGGGCATTTATGTAGGGCAATTCTTCTAGTAACAAACTTCATCAGCTTTTGTTTCTCTTGGCATATCTTAATTTTGCCTTGATTTTTGAATGATAGTTTTACCAGGTATATAATTCTTTGTTGACAGTCTTTTTTGTTTTTTTTTGTTTTGTTTTGTTCTATTTTTTGTCAGCACTTTAAATGTCATTTCACTACCTTCTGGCCTTCATGATTTCAACTGAGAGGCCAGCTGTTAACTTGGTTGAGATTCCTTGTATGCAATGAATCGTATCTCTATTGGTACTTTCAAGATTCTGTCTTTGTCTTCCAACACTTGTATGATTATAGTGTGTCTTGGTGTAGAACCTCTTTATATTTATTTTTCTTAAAGCTGGTTGAGCTTCTTGGATGTGTAGATTTACATTGTTCTTCAAATTTGGAAAATATTCAGATATTATATTTTCAGATATTCTTTCTGCCCCTTTTTCTTTTCTCCTGAAACTTCCATTATGTGCATATTGGTGTATTTGATGGTGTCTCACATGTCTCTTAGATTCTATTCAATTTTATTCACTCTTTTTTTCTGCTCCTGAAAGTGAATTTTTTATTTTTCTTTACTTTTTTTGTAGAGACAGGGTCTTGCTATATTGTCCATGCTGGTCTTGAACTCTTGGCTTCAAATGATTCTACCACTCCAGCCTCCCAAAGGGTTACAGGCATGAGCTACTGCACCTAGCCTAAGTAAATAATTTCAATTTGACTTATATTCAAGTTTGCTGATTCTTCTGATACCTCAGATTTACTGCCATGGTAACTTTTTATTTCTGTGATTTAAACTTTTCAGCTCCAAAATTTCTATTTGGTTTATGTTTATAATTTCTTCTTTTTATTTATATCATCTATTTGCTAAGACATTGTTCTTTTGATTTCTGTTTTTTTTTTGTTGTTGTTTTGTTTTTGTTTTTTTTGTTTTGTTTTGTTTTGTTTTGTTTTTTCCCGATGGCTTTCTTTAGCTCTTAAGCACTTTACAGACAGTTAATTTAAAGATTTTTCTCTAGTAAACCCAATGTCTGGGTTTCCTCAAGGACATATTCTGTTAGTTTCTTTTTTTCTTAGACTGGGTCATATTTTCTTATATATATGCATGCTTTGTAGTTTTTAGTTGAAAATTAGATATTTTGAAGATAATAATTTGATGACTTTGAAAATCATACTGTCTTCTCACTGTAGAATTCTTTTGTCTTTCTTGTTGAGGGTAATAGTTCTTTTGTTTAGTGACTTTCCTAAGCTATTTTTCTAGTGTTATCTTTGCTGATCTCTGAAGCCCCTCAGCTTAATAGTCAGCCAGCTGTTTGACAGATTTATCTAGATGCCTGGAGCCACAAAGAAAAAAGAAATTAATCTGCAGATCTTTTTTGATTGGCTGTGTTGGACACTCTTGAATGCTTAGCCAGGTCATTTACAACCACAAGTTAGTGTTTATTTTTTGTTTATGCTAAGCCACAAGATCAGCTAGAAGTTAAAACTTATGGTCTTTTCTGTGCATACATCCTGCCTTGGGCATACGTGTGGCTTTCTAGATTGCCTGGTGTGCAAAGAAATATTTCAAATCCCTTATTCTCCAAAAAGTCTCACTCCCCAGCTTTTCCAACCCAGCTTTTGTCGTATATATTATTTGCCTCAATTCTTGATTTTGTCTCAGGTGGTAGCTGCTTGTTCATTTATTTTCAGTGTTTTTGAAGCATGTCCTCCACTCTAAGAGAGTTCCAAGTTAGGCAATACAAAGAAAGGTCCATTGTGTCAGTTCTTCAGGAAACCCACAGTTGAGTCAAAACAAATGTGATTCCTTGAGAACAAGGTTTTCTCTACTTCCTTCAGAACCATATATTTATACTGGGGATTCAGGCTGCCATCTTTAAGATTACCATTATGCCAAAGATGGGGGTGGTAAAGGGTAAGTTAAAATGCCACAAAGCTCTCTTACTATGTCTTGGTGACCTTTCTTTGGTTATATGTTCTCTTGGTTGCTATTAATTTTTTTCCTATCTTCCACAGTTCCAATAAGGGTGATCTTGACAGTTTTTCCCATATTTCTGTTGTTTCTGGGGAGGCACAGACCCCTAAGGTTCCTACTCTGCCATCTTCAATGATGTTACCAAGCCACTTCAATGATGTTTTTATCCCTTTTCTATGTCTTCTATTGGATAGCAGATCAATCGAAAAAGTACTAATTTAGTTTAATTTCTTCTAATATAGTTTCTTCGTTGATGATTGTAGAGAATAATGGTAAGATTTTTTTTTTTTTCTGGCTCAATGTCTCTCTGATGTGCTGGAAAGATGAGCTATCTGAAAAACTTACCTTCCAGAATTAATTACTAGAAGCCCTTCTGGTTTTTATGCTATTTTTCTATAAGCCATTTTAAAATCTTTTTTACTGATTCTTCTTTCTTTGGCCCAATCCTAAATGATGAAGTCCTTCAGGAATCAATTATAGAATTTCTTCTCATTCTATACTCTCCTAGGAGATATTATGTTCTCTTAAACCTATAAATACTACAGATACTCCAGTGACTCCAAAATTAATATACCCAGTCCATTGTTACTTGCTGAGTTCCAGACCCAATTGCTATACCACATTTCTGTTTAGAGATCTCATAGTATCTTAAAATAAGGAAATTGAAAAACTGAACACTTAGTTTTACTTTTGTACATTTTTTTTTTTTTGCAATTTTTCCTCAGTTCTTTCCTATCTTACTAAATAACACTTTTACCCATCCAGTGGTTCTCTAGGGATTTTGGGGTCTTCCTTGATTCCCCATTCCTCATTATCACCAGATTTACTAAATTAAAAAAACAAAAACAAAAACAAAAACAAAGCTGCAGGCCCTTGCAAGGAGAAATTTTAAAAATATCAAGACAGTGGGAATGTGAAAATAAGAGGAAGTGAGTCTGGAGTCAAGCAACATTGGGGCAGGCACAGTGGCTCACTCCTGTAATCTAAGCACTTTGAAAGGCCAAGGCAGGTGAATTGCCTGAGTCTAGGAGTTTGAGGCCAGCCTGGGCAACATGTCAAAATCCCATCATTACAAAAAATATAAAAATAGCCAGGTGTGGTGGTACACGCCTGTAGTCCCAGCTACCTGGGAGACTGAGGTGAGAGGATCGCTTGAGCCCTGGAGATCAAGGCTACAGTGAGCAGAGATCAGGCTACTGTACTCCAGCCTGGGTAACAGAGTAAAACTCTATCTCAAAAAAAAAAAAAAAAAAGCAACTTAGTGGAAATTATGAGGAAGCATATCAAACTTAGCATTGCTGTGAATTTTACCACTATTTAAAATAGAAAAATTTAAACTTGAATGTTTGGGAATTTTGGATATAGTAGGAAATATCAGCAATGCTAATGGGATTTTATGCATGAAGAAAGTGTAGAAAATTTATATATTATCTTATTTTATTCAGATAGCAGTCTAATCACACATGGTCCAAGAACACTCAAATAAGAAACCAAATATAATCAGATGTTAAAGGCTGATTTTCAAACATTATAGCGAAATAACGGCTTGCTCACCTGTGATCTCACTGATATAAAACTATGTCCACACCTCAGTGGCCTCCAAAACATTCAGCACAGCTTTTTAAGCTATAAGCTATTTAAAGCTACCATTGGGGCACTATTGATTATCTTCTCCAGGCTCTAGGTAATTGGAGTGATCCCAGCAGGGGTTGGAGGATCCAACCTATCCTGACATAGTGTCAAAGTGTGGCCAAAGGACATTTTCAATAAGTGTGGGCTAAATTATGGGAACTCATGGACACAAAGAGAGGAACAAAAGACACTGGGGCCTATTGAAGGGTGAAGGATGGGAGGAGGGAGAGGAGCAGAAAAATTAACTATTGAGTTACTAGACTTAGTACCTGGGTCATGAAATAATCTGTACATCAAACCCCCATGACATAAGTTTACCTGTATAATAAGCCTGTACATGTACTCCTGAAACTGAAATTAAAAAAAAAATAAAAGCAGGTTTCAGGAAACTCACAGCAGTGTTTGCCAGAGCACTAGAGCCTTCTCAGTGAGGTGACAGGCAAATTTGACCATGGTTTTAGGATGGAAAGTTCATTACCCCAGTGGCTGGCTGAATGGGGCATAGGTTTAAGACTGATAATAAAAAAGGGTTCCAGGAAGTAGAGATGTGGAGAGAGAAGATTAGTGCTTTAGCCATGAATTTGAATTGGCAGTGACACATAATAAATCTGGGGTGAGGGAGGAGAGGGAAGTTGATCATCGCTGGGGTGGGGGTCACTTAGAGAAGCCTTGAGAAGTCATCGGAATGAAGATTTGAGATGAGTCATTGAAGAGTCACTTAGTTGTGCTGTTCTTTCCTTTTCTCAGTTTTCTTAGCTGGACTTCCTTTTTTTCTTTCTTGTGTCGCTTTCTTAATTCCCTATAATAAAATCTTCAAAATATGTGAAATTGTATGCATATGTGTGTTTGCCTATACCTCCTTGCAAAGTAACAATGCAACTTAATTTCTTATGCTATCTAGAAATGTAAGAGATATAAATTGGCATATAAAAGACCATCTCAGTAATGATGACTTAATTATTTTGCATTACATAAAACCTGGAGGTCTTTGGTAAGAGGGTTTGTTCGGTAGTTCAGTCATACCACCCAGGCCCAGGTGCTTTCTCTCGCTCTATCCTGCCATTCTCAGAATGTGGCTCTTCATTATTTGGTATGCCACCTCATGGTCACCAAATGGCTGCTGCATCTCTTGATATCACATTCTCACATATGAGTGTTGAAAACAAAACAAAACAAAAAATGTAAGGGCAAAATAACTCTCTTGTAAAACTCCATCTTTTTGTCAGAAAAAAAAAAAATTCCCAGAAGGACCTCGGCAGATTTTCTTCTTGTATTTCCCTGAACAGAACTGGGTCACATGTCTAACTACATTCTATCCAAAGGAATAGGGAAATGGAATGACCATGACTGACTTAGACTTTGGAGCTGGGGCTAGGCCTGCAGCCCACCTTCCTTGAATGTGTGTCTGCCCTAAACCTTATCCAAACTTAGGATTTTGTTAGTAAGGAAGAAACTACTAACATCAAATAGTGACTGCCAGACAAGATAAAGTAAGGCAATTGGCAAAGGTCTTTAAGGAGCAACATAGCTTTGTGGAAGGGGTATATGTTTTGAGCCCTGTAGACTTGGGCTTAAATCCTACTTATCACAAGTGTATCTTTGGACAAATAAATTATTTAACGTCTGAATCTCAGTTTTCTCATTAACTGGAGAGATGAATTATTATCTTTAAGAGAATAAATAAGTTACTATGTTTAAAGCACTAGCCTGGAGTCTGGCAAACATAAACTGTTATCGTTGAGGTTACTGTTACGGAATTTATCATTGGTTGGCACCGTGTGGTAAGCGCTCGTGGCGAAAAAGGAGAAAAATAAAATTCCTTGAGCTCTGACTTGCAGGGAACTACTAGAACTTGGAATATGATACACTGTGACTTTTGCTTCTTCTTGGGAAATCTATCTATGATTTTGTTAGTAAAGAAGAAACTGCTAACATCAAATAGTGACTGTCAGACAAGATAGAGTAAGGCAATTGGCAAAGGTCTTTAAGGAACAACATAGCTTTGTGGAGGGGGTATATGTTTGGAGCATATAATCTATCTATACCTATATCCTCACACATGCTGCTATGAGGTATACTAAAAATAAAGGTATATACAACACTCAAGAAGAAAATAAAATCTAGTGACTGCCATTAGCACATGTTCCTGAGTAACGTGAGGTGCTGAAATAATTTCCTGAGAATGCAGGCAACCACCCTTCCGTACCCAATAAAGAGTCCTGAATGGATGTGGCAAATTAACTACTGTAGAGTGGGCTGTGGTCTAAAAGTAAGGATGCCTGGCTGCATGCTGGGAGAGATAAGGGTGGACTCTGACACAGGGTCTGCTGAAACCCCTGGGCTGAATTGGGAGAGGGTCCCTAATGTTATGGCAGCCACCTCAACCTTTCCAGCAGAGTTAGATGCGGGTTGAACTTGGATGCATGCAAGTCCTTCATTTTGTCCTACCTTAGTTTGAGGTTTGGTGCCCAAGCTCAGGGTCCCTGTAGTTAACTGCTCTTACTCATTGCTTTTTAAAATTGTGACCCTAAATGTGTGCCTAGACAAGTGTCAGTGAGAAACAATGAATTAGTGACCCAGGTCTAGATAGCACGTGGCTTCAGAGCAGCATTTCACAACCTCAGGTTCCTGGAGTCGTAAGGAGTCACCCAGAGTTAGTAAGGGTAGAACTGGGAAGTTCTGAACAGCCATATGAAACATAACAATAAAAATAATATAGGCCAGGTGCTATGGCTCATGCCTGTAATCCCAGTACTATGGGAGACTGAGGCGGGCAGATCATGAGGTCAGGAGTTCAAGACCAGCCTGGCCAACATAGTAAAACCCCGTCTCTACTAAAGATACAAAAAAATTAGCCAGGCATGGTGGCAGGTGCTTGTAGTCCCAGCCACTTGAGAGGCTGAGGCAGGAGAATCATTTGAACCTGGGAGGCAAAGGTTGCAGTGAGCCAAGATCATACCACTGCGCTCCAGCATGGACAATACAGCAAGACTCTGTCTCAAACACAAAACAAAACAATAAAAATATGTCTGCCTTCCTTTTTCCTTCAAAACGAAAAATATTAGTTTAACAACATTTATTGAAAACTTCATATAGAGAATTGAATTTTGATTTCATGAGGCAACTAGATTGCTGTCCAATGATGTGTTGACTAATTTGGTAAACGTAGTTTCTTATTACTTAAGTATATTGCACTGAGTGTGAATTGCCTTGCTTTCAGCTAGGGAGTAACAGGAACCACCCACAGCTTATTTATAATCACTTGGCATAGATCACTGTGACCTATGCTTGACTATTAACAAGCACCACTTCTTACCACCTCCTCTTCCACCTCAACAAAGGAATAGTTTCCAAGACTGAGACACGATTTTAAGAAGGGAGGTGTCCTGGATAAAGCCAAGACATGAAAACCAAATCTACCCATACCACCAGGCAGGCAGACTTGCCTCTTGCCAGTGATAAATTCTGTAGTTCAAATGAGTATTCAACATTGCAGGCACAATTACTTATAATTGACTTTTGTTCTGTAGCAGAATTCTCTGATTCCTCTTCTTTATTTATTTCACCCATTTATTTTCATTCTTCCATTACAATATACCCTTATAATTTTTATAACTTTATGCACAGTAATGAGCCTTCAGGGAAAGACGAGAACTACCACACTCAAAAACATGAGAAATGATTTGCTCATGAATGAAATTTATAATTTTTGCCAGTTTTCCTCATTAGAGGGAGAAACAAAAATAGAAATTCTAACCAAGTACTGAGTGCTGTGGAGATCAATGTATTTCATTTAGATAATTGTAAATGACAACTTGCTAGGATTGTAATTAGTCTTCTTTGGCACTATTAATTCTACAGAGGGAGCGTAAAACATCTAATAATACATTCGAGTTACTCAACTCACTATTTCTAACTTTTGTCCTTAAGATCATCTTAAAGGAAGCATGGTGTGAAGACCATAATGAAGTGTTGTATGTGCCCAGTATTTTACTCTAAATGGCCCACAAGTAAGGCCTTAAGAAATTCTGGGAGCCCCACCCAGACATGATGTGGAGGTGGAACAGACTGGGCACAGAGCCGAAGGGGATCAGTGAGAGCCGGCTTTTGGGAAAGCCAAATGAGCAGAGGTCTGGGATGGGTTGAACCTGGGCACTGAGCCAAGATTGTTCAGATGAGAGCCAGCTGTTGAGAGAGCCAGATGAGGCAGAGGGCTGGCATAGGGTGGATCTATCTTCAGGTTCAGGACATTCAAGGCACACCACTGAGCAGGAGCTTCAGGCACCACCACACGGGCTGGTTTGTGTTATGATAAACCAAGTTCTTAATGGGCTTTGCATCTGCAGAAACTTTGCTTGTGATGTCCAGATGAGGGCCCCATCCCTTTTGCAGAAGTCAGAGTTTTCCAAGAAAAAAACCAATGACTGAACTACAGCTAATATTTGGAAAACACCCACATTGCTAGACTCTCTCTCCATGTATTTTAAAAAATCATTATTAGTAAAATGTTATTATGTAATCTTAGTGTTGTTTTCTTTGTCATATTCATCATTTTTATTTAATAACTCACATGTTTCAAAAAATAGTTTACCCTTATTGTATGCAGAAATTTAGAAGATGTAGAGAAGCATGAGGGAGAAAATGAAAATCACCCTTGTTCACATTTGTGTAAGTTACAGATAATCACCTTTATATTTTTATATACTTCTTCCAGTCTTTTTTATATGCCTACATGACAAAATTAGGAATATACTAATTTTGGTAGATAAAAATATGCACAATTCAACTAAATGCCTACTTGGGAGAGGAGCCCCAGGACAGAAGAAAGTGGAAGAGGAAAAATGCTTGGGTTATTGGTTCACAGTGTTATTCTACTACACTAATACAGAATTATCTCTGCACAACCATGGACTAAATATATATTTTTGGATATCATTGACTTATTGGAATGGGCTTCTACTTCAGGACTATTGATGCCTTCTCTGGCATCATGGGGACTCCTTGACCATAAAGAATGAGATTGAGAAAGTTTATTTTATAAGTCTTAAATGTATTTATGTTTTCAGGGCAGATCCAGCCAGACTCATGACTGTGGGATGTCATTAAGAAGGGCCTAATCAGTGGCTCAGGGGGTCTTAGGTCTGGGATGTACATCCTCATGCCATCCAGATAGACTGAAATCACAGACTCAAAACTAAAATGTTCTAATTTTACAACATAATCCCTGGGAGTCAGATCAACCAGTTGGTGGCACTCATGCTGGAGAAACTGTGTTGTCTCTACTTCCAAAACACTTTCCCACAGCAGCATACTTGCTCAGAATCTATGGCACAGAGAAGTTCAGGCATGCCTCATTACCCTACACAGGCAGTATTTTCACTTCCATTTTATAGATGGAGAAACTGAGGCTAATGGAGATTAAGTAACTTGCCCAAAGTTAGATAGCTAGTTAGTGTTCACAAACCTTTGTGATTTCAAAGACCATCTCTTAAGATTGGTTAACTTTTAGCTAAACCTCCCAGACATACGGTCTGACTTTATCTTCCAGGCTTTCTTAACAATTAGGTGTGGCTATGTGGCACAGTCATAACCAACGGAATCTGAGTAGAAGTAACGGATGCTACTTCCAAGATTGGCCCATAGAAATTGTCCATATAAAAATGCTCCATATTTAGTGTAAATTGGTTAAACTATTGTGGAAGGCAGTGTGGCAATTCCTCCAAGATCTGGAAGCAGAAATACCATTTGACCTAGCATTCCCATTTCTGGGTATATACCAAAGGGATTATAAATCATTCTACTAGAAAGACACATGCACACATATGTTTATGGCAGCACTGTTCACAATAGCAAAGACTTGGAACCAGTCCAATGGCCGTAAATGTTAGACTGGATAAAGAATAAAGAAAATAGGGCACATACACACCATGGAATACTATGCAGCCATAAAAAAGGATGAGTTCGTGTCCTATGCAGGGACACAGATGAAGTTGGAAACCATCATTCTCAGCAAACACAGGAACAGAAAATCAACCACCGCATGTTCTCACTCTTAAGTGGGGGTTGAACAATGAGAACACATGGACACAGGGAGGGGAAAATCACACACTGGGGCCTGTTGGGGGTCAATGGGCAAGGGGAAGGATAGCATTAGGAGAAATACCTAATGTAGATGATGGGTTGATGATGCAGCAAACCACCATGACATGTGTATGCCTATGTAACAAACCTGCACACTCTGCACATGTATGCCAGAACTTAAAGTATAATAATAAAAAAAATTATATATTGGACAAAAAAATGCTTTTTATTTTATCTTCCCTGTGTGATGGGTAGATGTTAATGCTCAAGGAGACCTTAAAAACCACATGTTGAGGATGGCAGAGTTTCTGTCAGCCTGGGTCCCTGAATGACTGCATGGAGCAGAGCACCTTTACCCAATACCAATTTCCCCTTATTCAAGGCCTATTGGACTTCACATGGGGGAGAAATAATTAGCAAGTATCACTAGGTTAACTAAATCACCCAACAAGTAAGTGGCAAAACCAGGATATAAAGCCAGTTCTTTGTGACTTCATAAGCCTGTGCTCTTTTCACTATACCATTCTGCCTCTCTCTGCAGTGAGCTAAAGAAATTGTGTCCTTCCACACAGCTTGCTTTAAAAACACATAAACTACCTAAGAAAGCTCTAAGTTAGACATTTTTCTCTCTGCTAATCTCACCACACACACATACACATACACATACACATACACATACACACACACACACACACACACACACAGTCAATTATATTGTGTTAACTGACTCATGCTGGCTTTATACAATTTATATTAATTTTCAGGGTGGTAATAATCAATCAACAGCTTCTGTGATTGGTGTGTATGTGTGTGGCTTTCTGCCTAACCCATCCCTCTTGTGCTCTGCTTTGTGAACATTGGCCCTGGCTGACCATGAACAGAAGTTCTTATCTTAGACTACATGCAGCTCATCCTACTGGAACTGAAAGCCCTTCTTTGCTTTCTTCACCTACTTGAGCAAATTTACAAGCCACTCTTTGCCTCTTCTCTCAGTAGCCATCTTGGTCCTTTCAGTGTTGCCTGTGTGCACTCATGCTATATTATGACTTGGTCCTTCTCACACTTTGAGATATAACTCAAGTCCTTCCTTCTTTGAGAATCCATACGGATGGGTTACTCTTTAAAGACTTAAGGTCTGCATCAAATGTAATAACATTTGCTATTGTTCTTTTTTATTCTTACTTGCTTTATATGTTAAGCTTGAGTATCCTTTTAAAGTTTAAACTTTCTCAAGGACACTAACTGTAATGTGTACAACTTGGTAGCCTGTGTAACATTTGACATAGTGTCTTATAGAAAGAAGCTACTGAGTTACTAGTTTTTGAATGATTCAAGGAGTAAAGTAATGATGACTTCTTTTTATCTCTTCAATAGTGCCTAGAACAAGCCCCAATATACATGTATTTTTAAAAACTATTGGCTGAATTCTACCATTGTGATTTAGAGCTTTCTCTGAGCCATTTTTGCCGTGATTTTGAAACAGATTCCAAATTGGTCCACAGTAACCTCCAAGGGTCTACAGGAGTGGTTCTCAAGCTTCGGCTCATTGGCCCCACTCCCAGGGTTTCTGATTCAGTAGATCTCAGGTAAGGACCAAAAATGTACATTTCCCCTGGGTAATGAGGAGGCTGCTGCTGGGCCAGCAGTCACACTTTCAGAGCCACTGCCCTATAAGCTCATGGCACTCCCCAATTCCCGCCACTCTGACACAATCCCCAACTGACCTCAGTCTTGCTTACTCCACTCCAAGTTCAGCTTCCTATGTACACCAGGCGTGCTCCTACCCAGGGCTTGCCCGTGCGATTCTCCCAGAGACCCACATACTTGTTCCTTGACCTCCCTCAGGTCATTCCTCATATGTCACTATCTCAGTGAGCCCTTCCACAATACCCGATTAAAAATGGCGACATCCTCCACACAACACACACACACACACACACACACACACACACACACACCCTATCATATCCCTTTCCTGAATTCTTTTCTCCATACCATTTACATCATCTGATGTATTGTATGTGTTACTTGTCTCCTTTCTACACTGCCCCCTCACCCAGCCCCCAGAATATAAGATTCCCGAGGAAGGGATTCTTGTCTATCTTACTCATTCCTGAATCCCAAAGCATAGAACAGTGTTTGGCACATAAACAAGCATTCAAAAACAGCTGGTATTTTAATTAGATGACTATAGGGACCACACCCCACCTGTTTTCAGACCGTGAACCATAAGGAAGACAAACCTGCTGAAACAAATTACGCATGATCAACTCAGTACTCACGCTGCCCAGGTATGTCTAGGGGGTCAGCGTGAGGGTGTAGAGGAAGATATCATAAACTCCCCAAGGCCCTGGACAGATGGCCACTCTGTCTTCACATCATCTATAAGATGACATTTTGGGGTGGTATATCAGTATCTACAATGTTGTTTCTAGCTCTAAAACTCTGTGCTTTTATCTCCCCCTGGATCTTCATGCCACCCAAAGGAAAATCTTAGGACTCCCGGACCTGTGAGCAGATCACCTCTGGTCCTGAGTTGACAATTTTCTCTTGTTGGCATTTTTACCCTTTGACTGTTGTCAATAACTTCAGCATAGCAAAGGCAGCACCCAAAATTCTGTTGGGAATCTTTTCCCAATCAAAGCTACAACCCCATAGCTGTGTTGCCTTTTTGGTTTTGTGTGAAGCAAAATTATTTTTCCTGGGTCCTAACTGGTTCCAAACCCAACATTACTACATTTTGTCACCTCAGAAGTCAACCCATCCAGTTTGGATAGAGGAAACATCTAGAAATCTTGCTTTTCTTTGCTCACCTTGACATATTGAGATTTAAACACATAAACATAGTAACATACAAAATTATATGTCATAATTTTGGGTTTTATGAGCTAAGTCATAAACCATGCGGGTTTATGGGCTAAATCATAAATCATCTTAGTCACAAATTCCAATAGAGAAAAAATAGTGGGTGCTGAATTTTAATGAAAAATGTTTAACAGAGAAACTTAAAATCAAGAAAATTTAACCGGGCGCGGTGGCTCAAGCCTGTAATCCCAGCACTTTGGGAGGCCGAGGCGGGTGGATCACGAGGTCGAGAGATCGAGACCATCCTCGTCAACATGGTGAAACCCCGTCTCTACTAAAAATACAAAAAATTAGCTGGGCATGGTGGCTCATGCCTGTAATCCCGGCTACTCAGGAGGCTGAGGTAGGAGAATTGCCTGAACCCAGGAGGCGGAGGTTGCGGTGAGCCAAGATCGCGCCATTGCACTCCAGCCTGGGTAACAAGAGTGAAACTCCGTCTCAAAAAAAAAAAAAAAAAAAAAAAAAAAAAAAAAAAAAATCAAGAAAATTTGATTTTACAATTTATTTTCTGCAAATAGAGAAGCACTGTCCCATCAGTTGCATTTCAGAGCACAGAGTGGAAGAAGGTTAGCACAGACGGGTGTGTGGCTTCATATCTACTAGTTGACACCCCTTGTGTGAATTATTTAACCTCTCCATGCCTCAGTTTCCCCAATTATAAAATGAAAATGACATGATAGCACCCGACTCCTAGAGCTGTTGAGAGGCCCAAATGAAGTAATACAAATAACATTTTTGAAGTGGGCCAGGCACCCAACCAAGTCGTGACCAATGTTGCCTATTACTATTCATTGCTGAAGGCTGGAGTGAGGTGCACTTAGGGAAGAGTAAGCTCAGGCACAGAGGAGAAATAATAACATTGTAGGAAAAATGCAGACTCACAAGAAGAAGGGAGAGGAAGAAGCAGCACAAATATATTAGAGGAGCTCCACATGCTTACTTGACTTAAGATTCTGTTAATCTGAACCTTTACAAAATCATTCATGTCTTCTTATACAGAGCTTCATCTGGTACGCCAAGCCTGAGGTTAATGACTGTTCACGCCAGGGTGCAAGAGTTGTCTATGCACTCAGGCTTTTGAGCAAGATTGTTTCAGACGTTCTTTTAGGGTATTTGTCTCCACAAAACTCTATGGCTGGACCAGGATCATCTGGAGCCTGCAACCAGGGATTTTCCAAGATTAATCTTTTATATTGAGAGGGAAAGTTTAAAGGTATTTTTTCTTTTTTTGTCTTGTTATGTTTTTAAGTAACTTTTCACAACTACAGGCCTGTAAAAAATAAGGGTTGGGATAGTCCAAGTCCCAGGGCTCTTGCTGAGCCCACTCTGCTTAGTTTGCCTCTCCTTCCAAGGTGAATCAGCACTTTCCAAGGCCTGTTGACGCCCTCAGAGGGTTTCCCAAGCACACTCTGTGTTTGGGGTTATTGCTCTGAGTATGTTTCTCGTATGTCACTGAACTGTGCTTAGGCTGGCCTTTGGGACATTGACTCTTAGGCAAATAGATAATGTTCTCGAAAAAGCTTGAATTCTGTTCAGTACTTTAGAATGATGAAAACTGAGGTTGGAAAAGGTTGTGAAACCTTTTCACTCTCCACAGTGGAGTCCATTGTTTCCTCGGGCTTCTGTCGGGCTTCTGTGAATTTACGTTCACAGGTAAGTGACTTATACTTGTCTTTGCAAATCCATTCCCGCTTCCCTTTAACTCTTACTTTGTGGGTGTAGTGTTTCCGATTTATTAAAGATTGGTCTCTTGTCCTGTGATAAACAATGCTACAATACTTGGATAGAAACTTGCAAGATGCATTAATGATTTCATAATGTTGTACACAATACAGATGACTCTTGGTTGCTGTCTTTTTTATAGCAGTGCTATTATATGCATCAATCTCTTGAGAATGTGTGTGTGTGTGTTTGTGTGTATGTGTTATACATAGGTGTGTGGCACAAATGGCTGAATAGATTGAATAATCTACCCAAAGTAAAAACACCAGTGGGCTTCTTTTTTAACTTAGCTTTATGAAAGCATAATTCTGTTTCCTCTGATAATCACAAATTCAATAATCACAAATTTTACCCTTGAAACTTGGTTTAACACAGAACTCCACTGACTTTATCTATTCTCTAACACCATACTGATTTCTTCATTCTCCCAGTTTTCAAAAATACAAATACTAAAAAATATTAGCTGTGGATACATGTGTAGAGGGGAGAAAGCTGGTTTCTTGGATCTAATTTCAGTTTTTAGGTTACTCCAGCCACTAGGAATCATATACTGCCAATGCCTTGAGCACAGAGATCAAATATCATTCACACTTCAGACTGGGAATAAAAGTATTTGTCAACATTTTGAAGGGGAATAACTTTTTACACGTGTTAGAGACAAATTATAGTGGTTATACCTAAAACTTTTTAATATTAGGATCTAGTGGTGGTTATTATGAAACATTTGAAGTGCTCACTTATTTACAGGCTGTCGAGACCATCCTGGTCAACATGGTGAAACCCCGTCTCTACTAAAGATACAAAAAAATTATCTGGGCATGGTAGCTCGTGCCTGTTATCCCAGCTACTCAGGAGGCTGAGGCAGGAGAATTGCCTGAACCCAGGAGGCGGAGGTTGCAGTGAGCCGAGATCGTGCCATTGCACTCCAGCCTGAGTAACAAGAGCGAAACTTCGTCTCAAAAAAAAAAAAAAAAAAAAGAAGTTCTTTTCTCTGGGCAGCCACATCTCCTCACTGCTCACCCCACCCCCCACGTTAGCTCCCCCTGCTGTGCTCTGTGATATTGATTGTCTCTGGTTGAAGCCTCCCTTTCCCTGCCTAGGGGCTTCTGTTTGCACTCCTCCCCACTCTAGATTCCAAGCCCCTTGAGTAATTTTTGTGTCCTAATACTAAGAATAATGGTGATAAATCTTAGTGGATGACTACTAACCATGGGTTAAGAAGCTATTTGTGGGGAGGAAACACCCAATTTGTGGTTTTAAAGGATGCTACAATTGCTATGAAGTGCCCAAGTTTCATTGCAGAATCAAATATTGGAGTTATGTTTTGCTTGGTCAAAAGGAAAGAACTGTACATTTAGAGAGAGAACATCGCTGTGGCGGTTAACTTTGGTGTTACATTCTATTTTCTTCCTAAGCAATTCTTTAGTCCTCTACTTCAGTGGTAACTCTGAAGAAAGGGCTTATGTGGCCCATTTCCCTTCTCTGTCAGCTGTAGCCCTCAGGGCTGGAAGGGTCTCATGTTAGTCTATCCCCAGACAGGCTCTCCCACAGTGTTGACACACACCATCAACCTACAAGGAGCTTATCTGGAAAATAACGCTCTTCTATTTTTCTTGTTTCTTAGCATATATCAATGTTTCTTTCTCCTCTAATGATCTTTTAGATAAAGAAATTGTTTGCTGAGCTGATAATAACAAAGGTGTCTTACCTACATTTTTTTTTTTTTTTTTTTTGAGACGGAGTTTCGCTCTTGTTACCCAGGTTGGAGTGCAATGGCACGATCTCAGCTCACCGCAACCTCTGCCTCCTGGGTTCAGGCAATTCTCCTGCCTCAGCCTCCTGAGTAGCTGGGATAACAGGCATGCGCCACGATGCCCAGCTAATGTTTTGTATTTTTAGTAGACACGGGGTTTCACCATGTTGACCAGGATGGTCTCGATCTCTTGACCTCGTGATCCACCCGCCTCGGCCTCCCAAAGTGCTGGGATTACAGGCTTGAGCCACCGTGCCCGGCTCTACCTACATTTTTAAATGTCAGCAGTGAAAGATGTTTTAAGGGCCTTTTTAAAAAAGAAAAAATGAAATGAAAACTGTAGCTTAGAAAGTGACATCCAAATTGAAGAGGAGAGAGGCACTTCTGTTCTCTCTCAGCAGCTCTGTGAAGGGGGAGTTTGTGGGGCTGGGGTTTTAAAAGGCTTTACAGAGGGCAAGACTTCACAAGAGAAAAGCCACAGAGGGACCCTCACATGATCAGAATATTCACAGTGAGTTGTGGGGCATGGTGAGGGGAGGTGCTCTCCACTCCTGGGCCTGGCCTGGTTCCCCTCACTGTCCCCAGCTCCTCAGTGGTTTTTAAGGCATTTAGATTCTTCTTACCATCTTGGCCCGAATGTGGAAAAAAAACCCTCTTCCTCCTGAATTAAGTCTAGCAAGGGTCAACATGTTTCAAAAATAGTATTTGGGTAAAAATTAAATGGAAAGCAAAACAAATCTCTCCAGAGAAAATGCAAAATCCTAGAACACAGACAGAGCCATCTCTGCCTCTTGGTCTGATGGGATTTTGGTCCTTCTCAATCGATTTCCTAACCTCTCTGGGTGAGAGCTCCAGCTCCCAAGCCTGATCAGGATAACTTTTTTTTTTTTTTGAGATGGAGTTTCGCTTTTGTTACCCAGGCTGGAGTGCAATGGCGCGATCTCGGCTCACCGCAACCTCCGCCTCCTGGGTTCAGGCAATTCTCCTGCCTCAGCCTCCTGAGTAGCTGGGATTACAGGCACGAGCCACCATGCCCAGCTAATTTTTTGTATTTCTAGTAGAGACGGGGTTTCACCATGTTGACCAGGATGGTCTCGATCTCTCGACCTCGTGATCCTCCTGCCTCGGCCTCCCAAAGTGCTGGGATTACAGGCTTGAGCCGCCGCGCCCGGCCTAGGATAACTTTTTTAAAGTACAAATTTGATCATATTCTTTCCTTGCCTAAAAGACTTCATTGGTTTTCAATGGCCCTTAGGATAAGGTCCCACATTTTCAGTGGTAACGATCATAAGACCCCGAAGGATCAAGCAGCTACGTCCTCCCGCGTGGCCCATCTGCCTCCCCCAGACTCACTGGGCTCCTTTGGCCATGGACCCAGCTGTGCTGTCTCTTGAGTCCGGGCCTTTACATGTGCTCTTCCCTGCCCGGACTGCTCTTCCCTCTCCTCTTCCCATGCGGAACTTGCTCTCATCTTCAATGTCTCATGCTACAGAGCACTTGCTCCAGAGCCATCTCCAGCTCTCTAGACAAGGCAGCTCCTCTGCACGAGGGCCCCGGAGGTGCCTGTACTTCCCCTTTCCTCTCTGCCATCCTGCTTGACACCTTGTTTCCCACATATTGTCTGCCTTCCCTGCCACGTTGTAAGCTCCATGAGGGTAGGGCTGGTTGGAGGGCTGGTGCTCCACACAATTTTTAAAGTAGGTAAATCAGGTTCTCGGAGATTTCTTCCTGGGATTTAGGCTGCCCTGAACTTACCTCACAGTACAGGGGTTGGTATTTTCTGTAAAGAGCTAGATAGTGAATATTTCAGGTGTGGGAGAGAGCAAGGGCCATATAGTCTGTCATTGTAGCACAGAAGTCCCCAAAGACAATAGAAAATGAATGCATGTATCTACCAAAGTAGGATGGTAGCGGTATCCTTCAGCCCAGAAGGATTCGGCTCAGGAGACAACTTTTTCTCAACCCGGACCCTTTTTTTCCTTTAATTCTTCTACAATACCCATAGGCAGTTGCTAGTATTGATCCCAGCCATTGGTGAAGGTCAGCCGGTTCATCTGTTGCTCCAGGCTGACATCTCCACCAGTTCACACTAGCAGCCTTTGTGTGGTGGCCGGCAGTGGGCACTGACATTTTATGCTCTCAGGATCTTTGATTTCTTCCAGCATGGCTTGTAGAACCCTGTATCTCCTCAATTCTGATGGCTTCAGGGCCCTTGTGGTACTGCTCATTCAGCCCCATTTTCAAGATTAATCAAAGCCCTGGTTTCTCTCAGGTGACCATCTAGCTGATGGTCTCTCTTCCCCCAGCCCCTCCTCCCTAGCAGTGAGGTCTCGCAGAATGCTGTGTTAGAGTTCTAAGGTAGAAAAATATGTTTTTACCAGTAATGGTCAGGAGACTGTCCTCTAATGTGCCTATCTGTGTTGATAAGATTACACATTTTATCAAGAAAAACTTCAACCCGGGATAGTTGAACGAAAGCACATGTAGTGTGCAGGTTATAGACCACATGTCGCTTAGCAGAGAGGGACACTGGAGTTGGTGTGAGCAATTAAGAATTCTTGAGGGGATTCTGTGATCAGGTGGCCAAAGTGTGCCAACGAGTGCTTAGACATCTCAATTTCCTACTTTTTACTCCTAGATTCCCTTAAGTTTATTGGAAGATACGCTTTTCTGGAATACGTTGAAAATTCTCAGTCTGTTTCTGAAGAGATTTTTGGGGAAGTTAAAATAATTTAATATATAAAAGTAACACAGTAAAAATGAAATAGCATTGAACCTTATTTTCAGCTCTGAGTTTTCTTGTGTTAAAGTAAAATTTTGTCATTGTAAATTTGTTAAGAAATCCTAATTAAAGCCTCCTGCAATGTATGAAACTCAAATCAAGTTATTAGGTTAGGTGCTATAAAAGCGAATGGCTGAGACAGCAGAATTAGAGGACATTACATCTGCTTGTAACCAGTGTGGAAAAATAATGTGGCAAAACATCATGGTACTCTTAAATCATAGAAAGTACCAAATGAGGAGGTACATTCTCAAAAACCTGCAAAACAAATACATTTACCACCAAAAACTAGGTTCCCACTGCATTTCCAGGGTTTCAGAAACTGGCAGCCATGTCCTCCAGGATCTCCTGTACGAGTTTCTCAGCATCTCACCTAATGAAAAGAATTAGCCAATGGGAGGAAACATGGTCTAATGATATAGATCAGATACATATTCTACATTTATATGACAGATGGCAATTCATCCAACATCCGATTCTGAAAACTTTCTGTTTTCTGGCAAATATCTCAGGCAAAGCCTTTGTTTATTCTTTCTGGCAATTTGTTTTTTTTCAATGTGCTTTCCCAAACTTAGTGTTATAAAATTTCCAGTGTTTTTGTGGGTACAGGCAAGTAATTAAGATTTTCAGCACAATGGCCTTCAAAAGTCATCATTGCCATTTCTAACTGCCCAAAGATAAAGGGACTGGCTTCCATTTCTGACTGAACAACCAGTGCATGCCTTTAGCCCTAGAGAGCATGCATGTTCTGAAGTGTAGCTCCTTGGCCTGTCAAAAAAGAACAGTGGATTACCAAAGTTCAGAGTGATGCACTTGATGCTGAGAAAGAAAATAAACAAGCAAAAGAACAGCCTGTTCCATTCTGTAGCTGGCCTGGTACTCCCACCTGAGCCATGTTATTCTCTTATTAGACATAGACAATGTTATAGAATACCAACCTCAAAGTTACCCTGAGTCGATGCAAGGCCAATTTGTACTTTGTTCTCAGCAAAGGCAAGATCAAGGTCACTGTGCAACTCATAAAATACCAAACATCTTGCTAAATGAATGGCTGCTGCTTCTTTATCTAGTCATAACATAGTCCCAGCCTACCGCAACTGCCACCTCCCAGGCTCAAGCAATTCTCCTGCCTCAGCCTCCTGAGTAGCTGGGATTACAGGCATGCACCACCATGCCCGGCTAATTTTATATTTTTAGTAGAGATGAGGTTTCTCCATGTTGGCCAGTCTGGTCTCAAACTCCCAACCTCAGGTGATCTGCCTGCTTCGGCCTCCCTAAGTGCTGGGATTACAGGCTGAGCTGGTGCCCACGGCCAGTCCCAGCTTTTTAACAGCATACAAACTAGAACAAACCCCCACTACGTTAGATGCTTCCCCAAATCACCTGACTAAAGCCCAAGTTCTATAATCGGTTCTTTCTAACACCGTTTTACTGAGATGCCCCGCAGTCCCTGACAGTGTGTCCTCCCTCAGTGCAGTGAATAGTAAACACAACTTGTTTAACTATAGATGTGTTCTTGCTGCTCACTGACTCAGGGGCATTGACAATGCCTTGGGCATAGACACCCATGCTTTGATGGATTTTCACCTTTTAGAATGTTACTTTTAACAGTAAAATAGAAACCACAAAAATGATTTGTAAGAGTATTCAGAAAGAAGCAAAATGTAAGCAAGTGGCAGGGTGCAGGGGTGTGTACCTGTAGTCCCAGCTACTCGGGAGGCTGAGGTGGGAGGATCGCTTGAGCCCAGGAGTTCTGGGCTGTAGTGCACTATGCCCATGGAGTGTCTGCACTAAGTTCAGTGTCAATATGGTGACCTCCTGGGAGCCGGGGACCACCAGGTTGCCTAAGAAGGGGTGAACTGGCCCAGGTCGGAAATGGAGCAGGTCAAAACTCCTGTTCTGATCAGTAGTGGGATGATGCCTGTGAAATAGCCACAGCACTCCAGCCTGGGCAACATAGCGAGACCTCGTCTCTTAAAAAAAAAAATGTAAGCAAGTGAAACCAAATGTATGGAATTGCCAAGGGAACAGAGAAGAAAAGTAAAGAGAATAGGTTAGTGGATTAGTATTCCTGTGCTTAATGGAGGACACATTACTACGAATGACCCTGGAAGGGCAGGTGGGGTGGAGGATCAGGTAGTGGGGACTTGGTCTTTAAGCTTGAAGGGCAAAGGGAACTTCAGCTGCTATCTCCCTTTGTGCTAACAGCTGTACAGATACAGTTTCATTTCATCTTCATACCAGTCCTGCAAGGTGGATTTTACCACCATCACCACCACTTTCTGATATGAAAGATGGAGAAATCAGGACCTGGAGAGAGATCAAAAAATAAATCCAGGCCAGGCACAGTGGCTCATGCTAGTAATCTTAGCACTTTGGGAGGCTGAGGTGGGCAGATCATCTGAGGTTGGGGGTTTGAGACCAGCCTGACCAAGAGAGAGAAACCCTGCATCTATTAAAAATACAAAATTAGCTGAGTGTGGCACATGCCTGTAATCCCAGCTGCTAGGGAGACTGAGGCAGGAAAATCACTTGAACCTGGGAGGTAGAGGTTGTGGTGAGCCAAGATCGTGCCATTGCACTCCAGCCTGGACAACAAGAGTGAAACTCTGCCTCAAAAACAAACAAACAAACAAATCCAACTACATATAGTGAAGCAACAGGTAGTATCAGGATCTGAGAGACTCCAAATTTCATGGGCAAGACACTACACCACTGTCCTCTAAATACTGCAAAATATTTGCACACCAGTAGAAAGAAACCTTTTTAAATGGAGAGCTAAGCCAGGGAAAAAATAATTGGAGACTAAATTTTTTTAACATTGTATTTTAAAATTAGGAAATGCAATAACGTATCTGTGGTTAAATGTTGTTTATTATTTTCTCATTATTAAAGAATACGTTTTTCAAAAAAAATTTGGTTAAAACTTCAAAAATTGTGTAACAAATATTACAGTCTCTGTAGTACTGCTATAGTGAACAAATTTTGATTTTGAATAAAAGAATTTTGAATCTAGTTCTTTTAGTATGTTTTAAACCAGCCTCATAAACTACCTAATTAAATAATATTTCTCACTCTACTTCTTAATATTCTATTAAGAGACATTCTACAAAATAAGTGATCAGCACTCCTCAAAACTGTCAAGGTCATCAAAAACAAGGAAAGTATGAGAAATTGTCATAGCCAAGAGTTGCTTAACAAGGTATGACAACTTAATGTAACATGGTAAATTTGGTATCCTAGATGGAATCCTGGAACAGAAAAGGAATTAGATGAAAAATAAGGAAATTTGAACAAATTATACAATCTAGCTAATAATAATGTATGAATATTGGTTCATTAATACTAACGTAAGACATCTACAATGCACATTGGTACATGAATACTAGTGTAAGACATTAATAACTATGTGTCAGGTACACGGAATTTTGTACCATCTTCACAATTTTTCTATAAAATCAAAACTACTCAATTTGTTTAATTAAGGGAGATTCACCAGGGTTAGTAAAAAAAATCATTTTCTCTCATGATATATTTTATTTTCTGCAAAATGATTTTTTTTTAAATTTAGGAGTGGTATGCTGCTTAAGTTGGAAAAATACATGGTGCTGATGCATAGTGCCTCCATCCCTAGCTTGCTAATGCTAACCATTTTGCAGCATTATCCAGCTTTCAATTTGTTCTTTTTAAATTTTTATTTTAAGTTGTGGGGTACATGTGCAGGAAGTGCAGGTTTGTTACTTAGGTATACATGTACTGTGGTGGTTTGCTATACCTATCAACCCATCATCTAGGCATTAAGCCCCGCATGCATTAGCCATTTTTTCCTAATGCTCTCCCCACCACCCTCCCACAGCAGGCCCCAGTGTGTGTTGTTCCCCTCCGTGTGCTTCCTGTGTCTATATCATGAAATATTTTAAAGCCACGGGAAAAAAAGAGAAAAATTTAATGAACACCAAATTATTTCCCTCCAACTTTATCATATCTTAAACTTCATGCCATACGTGCTGAAACTTTTTTTGTTTTAAGAAAGTAAAAGATGCAGATACAGGTCAGGGACCATCTGAGCCCCTCCCCAGTCTCATTCCACTTCTTTTTCTTAGGGGTGACCACTACCATTAATTCAGTTCTTATCAGTTTCAGGCAAGCCTTCATATTTCTACTGTGTATCTGTATATCTATGAACATTATAAATAGTGATTTGCAGGTAACACATTTTATATAAGTGACATCATACAGTATCATTCTAAAACTTCCTTTTGTTTGTTTAAACTTATGTTTGTTGAGATTTATCTATGCTGATTCACTGATTTTAATGGCTAGATAATATTCCATTGTGTGTCTGTTCCATAAATTATTGAATCAATCTCTTGTTCATTTATATTTTCCCCAAGCTTTTTGTTTCCAAAGAAATTCTGCAATAAACAAGCTTGTACATATCTCTGCATGCATCTTCTGAGTTTCCGTCTTGGCTGTATCACTTAATAACTTGTGCTCTTGAGCTTGGAATTTAATCCTTCATACTTTAGTGACCTTGTCTGGAAAATGTAGATAGTCATAGTACCTATCTCAGGAGGCTGTTGGGAGGTTTTATGGCATAGCATGTATAAAGCATTTAGAACAGTGCCTGGCATGTATTAAATGCCATCTCAGTGATAACCATTTTTAAAATTATCAGGGAAAATGCCAAATTCTGGGACCTGGGATATTAACATTTTTAACCTTGTTAGATATTTCCGAATTGCTCTTCAAAGTCATTCAGTCAATTTATATTCTCATTAGCGGTGCATGAAAGGACTCTTTCATCTACATCTTCACAATACTTTGTACTACTGGATATTTCATCTTTGCCAATATTTCAGTGAATGGTTTTAGTATTCACTGATGATTATTGCCCCAAATTTATTCATTGTGGTTGCAAAATAATGATTTTTTTTCTAATTTTATAGGTTTTAAAAACTCAGGAATAGATAATGATTTTTTTATTGAATACTTGTTTGCATATGTTAAAATGGTTAATTTTTTTTTTTTTTTAACCTTAAATAATCACTGCATTCCTGGGATCAGCATTGCTTTTTTTTTTTTTCATAAACTGCTTAATTATATTTAATGTATTTTATTTATCATTTTAAATTCAGTTTTCAGAAGTTTCGAGGAAAAGCCTATTTTTATCCTTGTTTGATGTCAAGATTATACTTGCTTTATAAAATGATTTGGGTAGCTTTTCCTATTTTTCTTTTCACTGAAACCATTTATATAAGATTAGAATTATCTACTGTTTGAAGTTTTGGTAAAATTTGCCTGTAACATTATCTACCCTATTGTTTATTAAGGTGGGAAACTTTTGAATATTGAATCAATTTTTTTTTTTTTTTTTTTTTTTTTTGAGACGGAGTTTCGCTCTTGTTACCCAGGCTGGAGTGCAATGGCGCGATCTCGGCTCACCGCAACCTCCGCCTCCTGGGTTCAGGCAATTCTTCTGCCTCAGCCTCCTGAGTATCTGGGATTACAGGCATGTGCCACCATGTCCAGCTAGTTTTTTGTATTTTTAGTAGAGACGGGGTTTCACCATGTTGACCAGGATGGTCTCGATCTCTCGACCTCGTGATCCACCCGCCTCGGCCTCCCAAAGTGCTGGGATTACAGGCTTGAGCCACCGCGCCTGGCCTGAATCAATATTTTTAATATGCATTACTTTTAAAGTTTTCCTTTATGAATAAATTTCGATAACTTTTATTTTTCTAGAAAATCAATCTTATCCTGGTTTTCAAATTTACTACCATAAAATTACTCATAGTATTTGCTTATGGTTTAAAACTTTATTTTACCTGTCCCATTTTCTATTCATATTTGTGATTTATATATCTTTTATTCAGCAGTCTTATTGACTTGCATATTTTTAGTTATTTTAAAAAACAACTTTTTAACTGATGTATTCTTTCTACTGTTTTTCATTTTATTTTGTTTCCTATTGTATAATTCTTGCATTTTTATAGGTTCTTGATTAGAACATAGTTCATTTATTAATCTCTGAAAGAACAAAATGCATTTATGTTTATAAATAAATCTTGAAGTATCTTTTTAGCTGTAGCCCACAAGATTTTATGTATTTATTATCACTGTTTTAAATATTTTCTATTTCTGTAGTGATTTCATCATTAACCCATAATTATCTGCATATGTATTTTAAAGTCTGTAGCAGTTTTAAAATATATTAAAATACACATATATTCAGTAAAACACAGTTGAATATGTGTGTATGTTTTACTAGCGTTTAACTTTTTAGTTTTTATTTAGTTGCGTTATTGTCAGAATATACACTCTTTAGAATAATAGCAATATAGAGAAATACATAGTTTTTTTATTTGTAGACATTTTTGATGGGTTATTAATGGGTAAGTTTTATAAAAATGCCAAATGTAATTGAAATATGTCTTGGTTGCAGGTTCCATAGTAATCAAATTTGTAATGAAAAGCTATGGCCATTGTGTTACAATTGTAATTAAATATATATTTGATTAAACCAAATGAAATTGCCAATATTTAATCTTTTTTTACTTAGAAAGTTCAACTAATATCTGAACAGAGTTCAGCCAATGTCTGAAAATTTTAAGAAAAACATAAATTTTATATAGTAAATTACACGTAATTACTTATTTTTGATTTTCAAAGCTTTTATAGTTTCTAATTTTTTGTCTGTTTACAGTTTCTTTTCTTTTTTTTTTTTTTTTTTTTTTTTGAGATGGAGTTTCGCTCTTGTTACCCAGGCTGGAGTGCAATGGCGCGATCTCGGCTCACCGCAACCTCCGCCTCCTGGATTCAGGCAATTCTCCTGCCTCAGCCTCCTGAGTAGCTGGGATTACAGGCACGAGCCACCATGCCCAGCTAATTTTTTGTATTTTTAGTAGAGACGGGGTTTCACCATGTTGACCAGGTTGGTCTCGATCTCTTGACCTTGTGATCCACCCGCCTCGGCCTCCCAAAGTGCTGGGATTACAGGCTTGAGCCACCGCGCCCGGCTACAGTTTCTAATAAAGATGTGTTATTGCAGTTGCAGCCTATGTTGTGTTAAATTGCTGGGTATATACAATCCAATAATTGGTTTGTCTTCTAGCTGGATTGTGCTTTTGATTATTACACGTTTTTTTAAAAAATCCATTATTGTTTTGAACATGGATGCTATTTCTTCTGACATTAACATAATAGTTTTGAGAAATTAGTGTTTGCATGAAATATCCTTTTTATCCTTTTTGAGCATTTTTATGATTTTATGTATAATTTCTTTTGTAATAAGTATATGTCTGGGTTGGCCCAGTGTGGTGTCTCATGCCTGTAATCCCAGCACTTTGGGAGGCTGAAGTGGACAGGTCACCTGAGGCCAGGAGTTTGAGACTAGCCTGGCCAACATGGTGAAACCCTATCTCTACTAAAAATACAAAAATTAGCCAGGTGTTGTGGCACACACTTGTAATCCCAGCTGCTTGGGAGGCCGAGGCAGGAAAATCGCTTGAACCCCAGAGGTGAAGGTTGCAACGAGCCGAGATCGAGCCATTGCACTCCAGCCTGGGCAACAGAATGAGACTCTGTCTCAAAAAAAAAAGGTATATATCTGGATTTTAAAAAATTCAATAAACTGACCTGTCTTTTTAAAACAACAATGACAACAACAACAACAGCCTTTTGAGGGTATAATTTATATATCATGGAGTTCACCTATTTAAAGTATACAATTCAATGATTTTCATTATTAACAGAGTTGTGTGACCATCACCATAATCTAACTTTAGAACATTTTTTTCATCCCCAAAAGAAACCTTATAATACTGTTACCAGTCACTCCTCATCCCCCTTCCACCCCCACCTCTACTCCAGCTTTAGGCAGCCACTTATTTCTTTTCTGTCTCTATAGATTCGCCTATCTCGGACATTTCATGTAAATGGAATCATACAGTACGTGGTCTTTTGAGACTGTCTTTTTTCACTTTTAACTTTTGTTGGATTGATGAAGTTTTCTACATACTCAGTTTTTAATCCTTTGCTTATTTAGAAGCTATAGATTGTACTGGTACTTTTTCACTGCTTTTTCTTAAAATTTTCAGATATTGGTTGAACTTTGTTCAGATATTAGTTGAACTTTGTAATTAAAAAATGGTTAAATATTGGCAATTTTATTTGGTTTAATCAAATATGTATTTAATTATAATTGTAAAACAATGTCCATAGATTGTCATGACAATAAACGTAACATACTTATCTGCATATCAAACACCTTATCTTGTGTTTAAGATACACATATCTACACGATTATTGTGTAGAGTTCTTTTTTGTTTGTTTTTTGTTTTTTTATTTTTTGTTTTTTGAGACAGAATTTCACCCTGTCTCCCAGGCTGGAGTGCAGTCATGAAATCTCAGCTCACTGCTACCTCTGCTTCCCAAGTTCAGGTGATTCTCCTGCCTCAGCCTCCTCAGTAGCTGAAATTACAGGTGTGTGCCACCACACATGGCTAATTTTTGTTTTCTTAGTAGAGTTGGGGTTTTACCACGTTGGTCAGGCTGGTCTCGAACTCCTGACCTCAGGTGATCACCTGCCGTTGCCTCCCAAAGGGCTGGGATTATATATTATATAGAGTCTTAATTATGCTCTTTTGAAATATAAAATTTATACTTGGTATCAATATTTGATTGGCCATCCTGACGTATTTTGTTAACTCTTGTGCTCACCCTTGTTTCTCTCTTTCATGGCTCCCTTCTGGATACTCCTTCTTGCTAAGGCACATCCTCAAGTAGTTGTTTTATATGGGTCTGTAAGTGGCAACCCTCTTGACTTGGAATGTCTAGAAATATGCTGAATGACTTTTTGGGTCGGTATAAAATTCTAGGTTAAATATTACTTTTTTCTCAGTACTTTGAAGACATTACCTCACTGTTTTCTACCCTCTATTGCTAAAGAGAAAATTTCTGTCAGTCTTTTCTTTATATTTGGGTAATGCATTTTCCCCTTTCACAGTTTTTAGGATGGATTGTGTTTATTCTTGGTGCTTTACTATAGTTTGATTCTTGAACTACACAGATTTGAACTTGCAGGTCCACTTATATGGGGATTGTTTTCAACCACTCTCAGATGGAAAATACAGTAGTCTCAGGATTGGAAACCAGTGGATATGAAAAGCCAGCTTTTCCTATGCACAAGTTCTACAAGCTGACTGTGGGACTTGTATATACCTGGATTTTGGTTGATGTGGGAGTGCTGGAACCAATCTCCTTCGTATACTAAGAGACAACTGTATTTCTCTATATTGTATCTAAGTTTTGACTACTGTTTATTCCAATCAATTCTTGGGGTCTACTGTTAATTTGAAGAGTCAAGTCATTGCTTCCAGAAAGTTCTTTGCAACTATCTCTTTACTTATTATACCTCTGTCATTCTCTACTCTCTGCTTCTGGGATTCCAAGTTAGTGAGGTTAGAAGTTTTCATAGCTCCGCCTTCCTGTCTCTTATTTGTATATCTTTTATATGTGTATATATGTATGTAATATACATCACTGTCTCCTCCTATAACCTCCATGGGCATGCATTTCATTATAAGGATTAGCTGCTTCAGTGGTGGGCAGCAGTTTCCTCAGGGTCTTCTCAGCAGTGCAAGAGGCCCACATTAGCTTCTCTGGCTCCACGCAAAGAGGTGGTCTCTAACTTTCTGTTTGATTTAGGGCACTTAGAGTCTTCTCAGGAGCTAAACCCTTACACCCATCTGCATCCAGACACTGAGAGGGAAATACCAGCTGCTTCCATTCTGTGCTTACTGTTTGGTGCCTCTCTGCCATTTCTGGTTCCTGAAGATGTTTATTTTTATTTATTTGAGTCTGTATCTCTTTTTTAAAACATGTTATCCATCATTGCTATATGTTTGAAGCAGAGAAGTTAGTGAAGCATAAACTCCATGCTGACTCTAATGTGTATATCCTGGAATTCTCAGACTGTAACCTCTATAAACTGATTTTTTTCCCCTTTGAATAAGTCAGTTTACAGAGGGTACAGTCTGAGAATTCCATGATCTAGACATTAAATTATGACTATATAATCTAATGTCTATAATAACCATGACTCTGTCAACATTTACATTTTATTTAGAAAATGTCCCCCTTCTGTTCCCTTGATCCAGCTGGACTCATCTTATCTTGAGGTTGTATTTACGAAGGAATACCGAAGGTTACCCAACAATATTTGTGTGTTGTTTGTCAACTACACTGACTAAAGAACATCACCAGTTGGTTTGCCTTTCTCGTGGTTTTCATGTTTTCTCATTAAAGGTAAATAAAGCACAGATAACCAGAAAGAGTAATCATCCATCCAATAACTGGAGGTCTCCTCTTTATCAGTGGTTTTGGTTTATCTTTCCTACAATTAAGCTGTAAGATACAATCATCCATGTAACAACTAGAGAAAACCTTTTTCCGTGGCTGTGGTTTATCTTTCCTGATAATTATGCTCTTTCAGGGAGTTCTTAACCAATTTAAAACCCTGCTTTTGCCTGAGATTGATTAGTAAAGATTATTTCTTGAACTGTTCTTTCATATGACTACTTTGGTTAAAGAAGGAAGAAGAGATAATAATTGCAATGATGATTTTATTTTATTTTATAGGGTTGTTAGCTGCAGATTGCTATTACCATGTCTGAGTCAGTAATTCTTCGAAGTGTAAAGAAATTTGGAGAGGAGAATTATGGTTTTGAGTCAGACAAATCATGTAAGTGGCTTTTTTCTCTCACTACATCTGGAACAGGGAGAGGTAAGAACAAAAGTGGGACACGCTAGCAAAGTTTCAAGGAGCAGAAAAAATATCAGCAATAGTAGGTAGAATTATCATTGGGTGTGATTCTTACACACAACTGTGTGGCTCTTCCTAGAATCCACATAATATCTGGAAGCACTAGGTAAGAAAACACCAAGTGTGGGTGAATGAAAGCATCTCTCACAAACACCTTTCCTACGTAGAGTAGGATTGTTCCAGCAGTGGCTGTTATGATTAACCTGATTCCTGTATTGTCACTGTTATTATTGATCACAATTTAGTGAGCGCTCCTCCTTGAGAAGAGCTGTGCCCAGACTCTGCAGAACAGAATGAGATCACGTGAAAGGGCCCTGTAGCACTAGCACCTGGGATGTCCTGGGCTCAGATGGTTCTAAGCTATTGTTTTCTAACACTATGATTTTGCATTTTACAGACGACAAAACTGAGACTTGGATATGTTTTTTTAAACTTGGGAAGGGTCATATGAGCAAAATTAATGAAACCATAATTCCAATCCAGTTGTGTTTGATTCCCAAGCCCAAAATATTGCCATCTGTCAACATTATCATGCCTCTATACTCTTAATTAAATTAAATTAAAATGCCAGCAGAAAGAGTCCAGGGTCCCACTGACATTTTAATTTAATTTGATTTAATAAGAGTAAAGAGGCATGATAGTGTTGGATGACAAAGCTCCCTAGTGGCTTCCTTAGACCCCTGGCTGTAACCCCTACTTTCACGGCCTGCCCTGCATCTGCTGTGACCTACACTGAGGAAAACAATATGTGTCTCAATCCCACGACTTCTACTGGTGTAGTAGTGTCAATGACACCTTGTTAATTAAGATCTTATTGTTAATTTGTGGTCTATATTTTAAACAGATAAATTCTGATGCTTTTAAAGAACCAGACAAAAAATAAATATCCATTTTATTTTGTAGTTCAAAGTCAGATCTTCTTTAGCTAATTTAGAAATGTTGCTCTCCATTTGATATTCCGATGATGCAAATATTTTATGTCCTGAAGAAAAGTCCAGAAATGTAGTAAAGGTAGCAGCAGTCCTGAACCCTAAATGAGTGTGTTCGTGTGCGTGTGTGTGTGCATGTGTGTGTGTGTGTGTGTGTGTGTGTAGAGAGAGAGAGAGAGAGAGAGACAACATGAGCAGGAAAAGAGAAAAGGCAAATAATCATTTTATAGTATTCCCTGAATAAAGGTAATGTATAATATAATTCATTTTGTAATATTCCATGAATAAAGATAATTTATAGAAATATTTTTCCAGAGCAAATTTGTCAGTGATTGTATTGCATTTTGACATTATTAACTGCTTTTTTGCGTTGATTTTTTTCTGACAGATAATAGTGATAAGAAATCAAGGTAAGTGACTGATTTCAACAATGTAGCATCTTTTCTAGAGTAACTCCATAATATTCCTATAAAAAGCACAAAGCAGAGAATATTTTCATTTGCATTGCACTTCATATAATAGATATAATCCATTCTTTTCCTCTTTGAAACATTACTATAATTTGATTTTTAAAACCTTTTAGAATATCACTTCTGGATTAGTTCCACATCTCCCCTGTGTATTCAGGAATGGCATAGAACTCCTGACCCAAGAAGGATGAAGAAAAGTTGGACAACAAGTGTAATTTCATGGGCATTAGGGAGGCCCCTCAAACCCAAATTCTTGCCACAGGTAAAGAGTAGAAACCTAAAGTGTCATTATTATATAATTCTGTTTAGCTAAACAGTTTGAATTCTCATATAGAGCAAATATCAGCTAATCACAGTTTGGTATGAAGGCAGGATTAGATGAGGTCTAATTTAGAAAACAGAAGGACGGCGTCAGGTAAGTTCCTGAGATGGACAGGGAAGGGTTGAAGGTATTTTAGAAATTTTAAGTAATTCACAGCAAAGAGAGGGATTAGGCATAGTAAGATTAGCTTTGAGCTGGGAGTGGTCGGGTCAACCTGGGCCTCTGAGAGCCACACATTTCTTACTGGGTGGGAAAAAATGGGTGTGGATGTAAATGAATGGCAAGGAGAGGATGAGCAGGAAGTTGAATGAGTTGTTTTGTTTTCAGAGGAGGTGAGCATAGAATGAGAAGATCACAGTAAAAGTTTGCCAGAGCTGCTGACAGGAATGGGAGCAATCTGTAGAGGAATGAAGTGTGCGTTGCATGATGAGCTGGAGAGCACACATTCGCTGCATTAATTCATTCATTTTGCAAATACTGAGTCTCTATTTGATATCAGACACTACTGTAGGTGCCGAGGGCACAGAAAAGAACAAAATAGTAAAAAAATGTCTTCTCTTTAAAAGTTTACATTTTAGCGAGAGAGATATAATAAACACTATAAATAAGTCAAATGTATAGCACGGTAGCTAGTGATTATCACTTTCTGAGAAAAAAAAGTAAACATGGAAATGAAGCTATGAAATGGTGTGTGGGGGTGGGGTTGAAATTTTTAAGACTGGCCAGGGAAGATTGTTGAGTAGGTGACTTTTTTTTTTTTTTTTTTTTTTTTTTTGAGACGGAGTTTCGCTCTTGTTACCCAGGCTGGAGTGCAATGGCGCTATCTCGGCTCACCGCAACCTCCGCCTCCTGGGCTCAGGCAATTCTCCTGCCTCAGCCTCCTGAGTAGCTGGGATTACAGGCACGTGCCACCATGCCCAGCTAATTTTTTTGTATTTTTAGTAGAGACGGGGTTTCACCATGTTGACCAGGATGGTCTCGATCTCTCGACCTTGTGATCCACCCGCCTCGGCCTCCCAAAGTGCTGGGATAGTAGGTGACTTTTGAAGAAGGTCTAGTGAAGGTAAGGGAGCTGTCCTTATGGTTGTCTGAAGAAAGAGCATCTAGGGAGAGGGACTGGCAGGTGCCCACATTCAGAGGTGAGAACAGTTTGGGCATGGACGAAGGTCAGCAAGAGGCCAGGCGAGTGGAGTGCTGAGAACTAGAATGTAGTTGGAGGAGGTGAGGTCAGAGATCCAAGGGCCAGATCATGGGGAGTCTCAGAAAGGATTTGGGATTCTTTTCTGGGCCAGAAGGGAAGCTTAGGGCAGCTGAGTGCTAGACTCTGCCTGTGTTGGTATCCATTCACAAGATTGTGAGGTTGTATCCAGCAGGCCTAGCATTCCTGGCGTAAGGAGAAGAGGGCAAACAGCTGGATGGATGCAGGATGAAGTTTACAAGGATGATGTAGAGAAAATAATTAAGGATGATGGTGAGAGTGTGATTCAAATGCCTGGCAGAGGGAGCTTGGCTGCATGTGGAAGGAAGCAAAATCTTAAAAGGGTTTAGCAATGGAAGGAAATGAAGGATTTAAGGGACTGCAGGGCTCAAGTGAGGCTGATGAATAGGTGTGGAAGGAGGAAGGAAGTGAGAAAATGAGATGCATAGGCAGCCACAGAGTGCCAAAGAGTTAAACATGTTAGTCAGTAGTTCCTGGTGATAGCAAGGTCCAGGGTGTATTCATGAAATGGGTGACTCAGGTTAAGTCAAGATCCCTGAAGTTGAAGAGGTCGAAGACAGGTTAAACATGGCCTTATGGGAAATGAAATGAATGAGAAATATTAAGGAAGTATGATTCTATGGGAAGTGTGGGAGTGTTCTTAAAATTTTCATCATATCAACATTATTTAATGTAGTACAACTACATTAATTCTTAAGTATGAGGAAGCTTTAAGATTAGCTAATGCAACCACTTCAATGTACCATGAGGAAATACAATCACAAATAGATTGAGGATCATGACAGGGCGAAGAGTTATTTGTTGACACGATTGGGAGTACGGAGGACTTTTTACCTTCTCTCCACACCTCTCAGATATTCATCTCTATGAATCGCTAGTACCTGAGATGGAGGTATACTGAAATCTCTAGAAGAGTTAAATCTAGAAGCATAAAGCCTAGAATTTTCCAGCCAGTGGGGATTTTCTTTCTTACTAAAGAATGACTCATAAAATCACCACCTAGGGAGAATTTCCCATTATATAGGAAAGGATGGTCTTTAAATCCCTATGTTTTTCTCCTCAGGTTACAAGATGAGAAGAAAGGTGATGGCATTCAAGTTGGCTTCTTTCAATTGGTAATAAAACTGTGCTGATTTACAGCAGTGGGTATGCAACTAGAAATCATTTAGATCATGAAGGAAGTGTTAAATCTTTAGTCATATTGGCAAATTTTTAACTTCAGTGATTGCTTTTTCAGTCATAGGCTTTGCCTGTTTGATAATATGCTGAATAACTGTTTGAAATACATTGCTGATAAAACACACAAATCCTGTCCAATAGATCAGAAAAATGTCTTGGAAAATTATCACTAAGCCCATGGTTATTATATTTGTAAGGAAAGTCGTCACAGCAATCATATTATACATATTTATTCTTATGACAAATCCTTAGAAATTTCATAGTGTAAGTATTCACTCCAAATTTGCTCAGAATGGAGGCATTTCTAGGCACAAATTGGCACTCTTCATCACTATCAGTTGTACAAAACAATTTATACCATTGCTGAATGCCCCACACAGTTTATCTACTTGACAATGGCATCACTGACAGTGATTATTTTCCCCTTAAGTTGTAGCTAAAAACTGAAGTCAGCTCCTGAAATAAAGAGAATGAATTCAGAGACCAGGAAAGGAATAACATGATCTAACAATGTAAGAGTCTAATGTTTTAGATACCGTGCCATTTATTTCAATATAATTAGTGCAAACTCTGCTGCTCAATTAAGATGATTCCCATGAAATTTGGTATTGAGTACTACTCATCATAATCTAGTAACTAAAATTAAATAGTCCTCCTACCTCTCCTGCTTTTCACCCATAGATGATCTCTGAACCCTTTGTTTTTCAAGTTTCGGTTTTCTTCATCAACTGACATTTGGCTGATGTTTCTGGGAAGTTTATGTGCATTTCTCCATGGAATAGCCCAACCAGGCGTGCTACTCATTTTTGGCACAATGACAGATGTTTTTATCGACTACGACACTGAGTTACAAGAACTCCAGATTCCAGGAAAAGCATGTGTGAATAACACCATAGTATGGACTAACAGCTCTCTCAACCAGAACATGACAAATGGAACACGTTGTGGGTAGGTTGTTATTTTGGTTTTATTTTTTACTTTCTTGGCTCGTGTCTTAAATTGTAATTCAGAATGCATAGAGGGGGTTTTATTGTCTGAGTTGGAGTTATATCTGACATAAGGAGAATAGAAACATGAGTTTACCCATATTTCTAGAAATTACTCTGCCTCAAGCTTTCTTCTTTCTTACTAGGTTTAAAATCTTAACAGAAACAGATTGAAAGTCACTCATCAAGTACATCACCAAAATATAACCACTTTAATGAGTGTAGGCTTGAGCATGACACTACCAATACTTAATTCCACTAGAGAGATAACCTGTGAATTTTACTTGAGTCTCATCTCCAAGAGTTCTTTCCCTCTCCCCACCTCCCACCACCCCACTAACTCCCCTCTGCCCCTTAGCTTTGTGTCTGTGGCTGGTGATCCACTTGATCCTAAGACTTCCATCTGTAATGGGAATTTCCTAAACATGCTGCATTACTTGGAGTATTGGAGTAGGGGACACTGGTCGTAGTCAGTAGTTGAATTTCTTTCTTTCTTTTTTTCTTTTTTTCTTTTTTTTTTTTTTTTGAGATGGAGTCCCCTCCTTTCCCTAGGCTGGAGTGCAGTGGTGTGATCTTGGCTCACTGCAACCTCTACCTCCTGGGTTCAAGCGATTCTCATGACTCAGCCTCCTGAGTTGCTGAGATTACAGGCACCTGCCACCACACTTGGCTAATTTTTGTATTTTTAGTAGAGACGAGGTTTCACCATTTTGTCCAGGCTGGTCCCTCCTCAGGTGATCTGCCTGCCTTGGCCTCCCAAAGTGTTGAGATTACAGGCATGGGAAAACTGGTGCAGTGCTGTAAACAGAGACAGCCATGCAGATGTAGCCAGAACTTACACCAATGTAGTCACTATGTTACTGTTCTCTTTGTGACAAGCCTGACAGGCCACCTTGTAATCAGTGAGTCTGTAGTGTACTCAGGGCTGACTCACCATCATAGCATGGACTTTGCAGCATGCCTCATGCTGCCTAAAGTTTAGAACAAGCTTATTTGCACGTATGAACCCACATACTCAGGTTCAAGAATCAAGGGTGGGGCACATCTTGGCTAGAAAGACACTAGGAATGGCTCCCCAGAGGAATTTATAGTTTTCACTTTCATTCTGAAATTTTCTATAGACTTGATTCCAAACTATGAATGAGTCCTTCTAAATCATTGACATTCTTCATATTATCTCTGTTAGGGTCTTTCATTCATTTACTAGTTTAACCAAATTTTTTGAACATCAGCTATATACCAGGAACTCATGAAAGCATCAAAGACAGTTGTCTTAAGAGTTTGGTCATAGCCAGGCATGGTGGCTCAAGCCTGTAATCTTAACACTTTGGGAGGCTGATACTGAAGGATTATTTGAGCCCAGGAGTTCAAGACAAGCCTGGGCAACATAGTGAGACCCTGTCTCTACAAAAAATTAAAAACCAAAAAATTTGGCTTTATGGTATGCACCTGTCATCCCAGCTACTTGAGAGGCTGAGATGGGAAGATCACTTGGGCCTGTGTGTTTGAGGCTGCAGTTGGCCACGATCACGTGGGTGACAGAGTGAGATCCTGTCTTAAAAAAACCTAAAAAAGTCATGATCCCTGTCTTTGTAAAGCTTAAGCCTAGTAAGCCAGACCATCATTCAGTCAATGATCATTACTCAGAAAAATATGCAGTGACAGACTGAGAGGTAGCTGATGGAAAACACACAATAATATGCAATGTGAATTATTCTTTATAAACAACAAGCATACTCATTTGATATAAGTTCCCTAATGTCCAAATATGTATGTTTCTTTTGTAAAATTGGAAGTTTCTTTTCATTTGAAAAGCTCAGTGAGATTTGTATAGAAGAGAAACTGAGTTCGAGAAAAGTCTTTAAAGTCCTTCATTTATGTTGGAGGACAGAAGTGAACTGCTTTTTACAGAGGGGTTTGACCACAAAAGGTAAAGTTAATCATTCTCCCATTTGAGAAAAAAAATGCATTCAGACCTATGTGTGATGTAAATTGACCCAAGCCATTGATAACACTTGTGAAGATAAGTTTTTGAGAAAAAAGTCCCCAAGTACATCTTATTATGCCTTAAAATTTGGAAATAAATGTTAGAGGGGCCAAAATTTGAGGCATATACATGATACTAGGAGCTTATGAATATTTATCCAATGAATTAAAGAATGAATCTAATTTCAACATTTGTATCATGGGCATCTATTAAAAAAGGAATTCTCTGTGATCACTCATTACTTACTGTCTTCATCGTCTTCACATACCTGAAGGTAAGCAAAGAATACAAACTGGGCCTTTCAGCAGTCCATTCACTTTGAATTCACATGATACCAAACATGAATGGACATTCGTGCTTTTCTTTTAAAAAGAAATTTCATACAGATAGCTGAAATTGTATGGACTACACCTTTCTAGGCATTTCTTTACCAGGAACTCCTTGACAAGTTAAATACTTTTCATTGCGAGTTATTACGATCATTGACATGAATACTATTTCTTTTACTTCTGAGTAACACGTTTGTTTAGCTGTTATGTGGTAAGATCACTGTGAAAATGGACTTGGGTGGGACAGAGGAGAAGAGAGGACATTTTCCTGCCTGTAAGTAGTTTACATACCTCCAAAGTCACCCAAACCTTTTGCAAGTTTCTTTCATGGAAAAAGTATATAATTAAAGGTACAGTTTCTCCATCTGTTATAAGAGATGTATTAGTCTTGAAATATACAAGGCAACTCAATAATTTTAGCAACATAAGCATGTATGTGTAATGATAGGGGCTGGTTTTCCTTTTTTATTATATTGGTTTCCACATGTCAATTGTAATCTATTAGATGGAATTTTTGAGTTAAAATCTTCCAAATGGCTGTCAGTGAATTACACTGATAAGGATTATAGAACATCATGTCTCTTGATTAGCTTCTCAGAATTTCTGGTCAGAACAGTCAAATAATAAGATAAAAAAAGATGAAAACAGATGAAGGAATAGGAAGTTAAAATACCACAATTGCAATTTAGCTTTATTTACTTTTATCCAATTAAAGTGTAAATACTCAAATGGAAGCCACAAAGTCTCATGTAACTTAATTGTGGAAGAGACATACCATAATTTCTGCCATATTCTATGGGTCACAGAAACCAACTCTGGTATAATTTGGGAGGTGTCTAAACAAGTGTGAATATTGAGATGAGAATTTTAGGGGCTCTTTGGAGGCTGATTACTACTGCAGGCATCGGGGAGCTCAAGTCATCACTTCCTCTCATACAGATGAATCAATGCAGAAAGCTAGGCCTATTCTTTCACTTGGATTTCATTCTATTCTTAGCAATGTATATTCAGTTTCTATATGCAAGCACTGTTTTGAAGCTAGACACTTGAGGACTATACACTTTTGTAACAGCTTTATTGAGATACAATTCACATACCATAAAATTCACCCACTTGAAGTGTACAATTAGGTATTTTTTAGTATATTTACAGAGTTGTGCATTCACTGTCACAGTCAATTTCAGAACATTTTAATTACTAAAAAAAGAAACCCCTTGCCTTTCAGCATCACTTTCTAGTACCTCATCCTCCTCCCTAGCCCTAGGCAATCACTAATCTGCTTTCTGACTATAGATTTGCCTATTCTGGACATGCCCTATTAATAATACCATACAATGTGTGATTCAAGATTGGCTTCTTTAACTTAAGCATCATGTTTTTTACAGTTTATCCACTTGTAGCATGAATCGGCACTTTCTTTTTATTGCTGAATAATATTTCATTGTAATATAATATGTGTTATGTATCTATTCATCAGTTGATGGGCTCTTGGATTGTTCCCACTTTTGAGCTATTACAAATAATTCTGCTAAGAACATTTGTATACAGATTTTTGTGTGGACATGTTTTCATTTCTCTTGGTACATGCCTAAGAGTGGAACTGCTGTATCACATGATGACTCTATGTCTATTCTAGGAGCTGCCACACTGTTTTCCACAGTGGCTGCACCATTTACGTTCCCGCCAACAGTATATGAGGATTCTAATTTCTCCACATCCTCAGAAGCACTTGTTATTTATTACCCATATTTTGATGATATCTCTCATAGCCTGAATAATGACCCCCCCAAAAGATATCCAGATCCTTACCCCTGGAACCTGTGAATGTTACCTTGTATGGGAAAAGGGTCTATGTGATTCGATTAAGGATCTTGAGACGGGGGAGACTATCCTGGATTATCCAGGTGGGCCCTAAATGCATTGATGTGTGCTCTTAAAAGGGATTGTTGCTAAGAAGAAGACAGAGGGGGATTTGTCAGTAGAGAGAAGAGTAGAGGCAAGGTGACTATAGCTAGTGCTCGACTTACGACCACGATTGGTTCCAACAGACCGATCTTAACACGATTTGGTCGTAAGTTGAGTAGGCTATATGTACAGTACTGTGAAATGATGTTATAAAAATCTTTAAGTCATATTTTATCATAATTTTCTTTCATTATTGTTATATATCATAATTTTCTTTGTTCATTTTATGCCATTTGTATTATCACTACACCATTTTGTTTCTTTTTTTTAAAATTTATTTATTTTATTTTTTTATTTTTTTTAAATTTTATTTTTTTTTATTGCATTTTAGGTTTGGGGGTACATGTGATGAACATGCAAGATTGTTGCATAGGTACACACATGGCAGTGTGGTTTGCTGCCTTCCGTCCCCTCACCTGTATCTGTCATTTCTCCCCATGGTATCTCTTCCCACCTCCCCACCCCCTGCCCCTCCCCCATTTCGCCCCAACGGACCCCAGTGTGTAGTGCTCCCCTCCCTGTGTCCATGTGTTCTCATTGTTCAACACTCGCCTATGAGCGAGAATATATGGTGTTTGATTTTCTGCTCTTGTGTCAGTTTGCTGAGAATGATGGTTTCCAGGTTCATCCATATCCCTGCAAAGGACATGAACTCATCGTTTTTGATGGCTGCGTAATATTCCGTGGTGTATATGTACCACATTTTCCCTATCCAGTCTATCATCGTTGGGCATTTGGGTTGGTTCCAGGTCTTTGCTATTGTAAACAGTGCTGCAATGAACATTCGTGTGCACGTGTCCTTGTAGTAGAATGATTTATAATCCTTTGGATATATGCCCAGTAATGCGATTGCTGGGTCAAATGGGATTTCTATGTTTAGGTCCTTGAGGAATCGCCACACTGTCTTCCACAATGGTTGAATTAATTTACATTCCCACCAACAGTGTAAAAGTGTTCCTATTTCTCCACATCCTCTCCAGCATTTGTTGTTTCCTGATTTGTTAATGATCGCCATTCTAACTGGTGTGAGATGGTATCTCAATGTGGTTTTGATTTGCATTTCTCTGATGACCAGTGATGATGAGCATTTTTTCATATGTTTGTTGGCCTCCTGTATGTCTTCTTTTGTAAAGTATCTGTTCATATTCTTCGCCCATTTTTGAATGGGCTTGTTTGTTTTTTTCTTGTAGATCTGCTTTAGTTCTTTGTAAATTCTGGATATCAGCCCCTTGTCAGATGGGTAGGCTGCAAAAATTTTTTCCCATTCTGTTGGTTGCCGATTCACTCTACTGACTGTTTCTTTTGCCGTGCAGAAGCTGTGGAGTTTGATTAGGTCCCATTTGTCTATTTTGGCTTTTGTTGCCATTGCTTTTGGCGTTTTGGTCATGAAGTCCTTGCCTACGCCTATGTCCTGAATGGTTTTGCCTAGATTTTCTTCTAGGGTTTTTATGGTGTTAGGTCTGATGTTTAAGTCTTTAATCCATCTGGAGTTAATTTTGGTGTAAGGTGTCAGGAAGGGGTCCTGTTTCTGCTTTCTGCACATGGCTAACCAGTTTTCCCAACACCATTTATTAAACAGGGAGTCCTTTCCCCATTGCTTGTTTTTGTCAGGTTTGTCGAAGATCAGATGGTTGTGGGTATGTTGTATTTCCTCTGAGGCTTCTGTTCTGTTCCATTGGTCTATATCTCTGTTTTGGTACCAGTACCATGCTGTTTTGATTACTGTAGCCTTGTAGTATAGTTTGAAGTCCGGTAGTGTGATGCCTCCTGCTTTGTTCTTTTTGCTTAGAATTGACTTGGCTATGCAGGCTCTCTTTTGGTTCCATATGAAGTTTAAGGTGTTTTTTTTTCCAGTTCTGTGAAGAAGGTCATTGGTAGCTTGATGGGAATAGCGTTGAATCTGTAAATTACTTTGGGCAGTATGGCCATTTTCACGATGTTGATTCTTCCTAACCATGAACATGGAATGTTTCTCCATCTGTTTGTATCCTCTCTTATTTCGTTGAGCAATGGCTTGTAGTTCTCCTTGAAGAGGTCCTTTACGTTCCTTGTTAGTTGTATTCCTAGGTACTTTATTCTCTTTGTAGCAATTGTGAATGGCAGTTCGTTCTTGATTTGGCTCTCTTGAAGTCTATTACTGGTGTATAGGAATGCTTGTGATTTTTGCACGTTGATTTTGTATCCTGAGACTTTGCTGAAGTTGTTTATCAGTTTCAGGAGATTTTGGGCTGAGATGATGGGGTCTTCCAGATATACAATCATGTCATCTGCAAATAGAGACAATTTGATTTCCTCCTTTCCAATTTGGATACCCTTTATTTCTTTTTCTTGCCTGATTGCTCTGGCTAGAACTTCCAGTACTATTTTGAATAGGAGTGGTGAGAGAGGGCATCCTTGTCTAGTGCCAGATTTCAAAGGGAATGCTTCCAGTTTTTGCCCATTCAGTATGATATTGGCTGTTGGTTTGTCGTAAATAGCTTTTATTGTTTTGAGATACGTTCCGTCAATACCTAGTTTATTGAGGGTTTTTAGCATAAAGGGTTGTTGAATTTTGTCAAAAGCCTTCTCTGCATGAATTGAGATAATCATGTGGTTTTTGTCTTTGGTTCTGTTTATGTGGTGAATTACGTTTATGGACTTGCATATGTTGAACCAGCCTTGCATCCCCGGGATGAATCCTACTTGATCATGGTGGATGAGCTTTCTGATATGCTGTTGCAATCGGTTTGCCAGTTATTTTACTGAAGATTTTTGCATCTATGTTCATCATGGATATTGGCCTGAAATTTTCTTTTCTTGTTGAGTCTCTGCCGGGTTTTGGTATCAGGATGATGTTTGTCTCGTAAAATGATTTGGGAAGGATTCCCTCTTTTTGGATTGTCTGGAATAGTTTCAGAAGGAATGGTATCAGCTCCTCTTTGTATGTCTGGTAGAATTCCGCTGTGAACCCATCTGGACCTGGGCTTTTATTGGGTGGTAGGCTCTTTATTGCTGCCTCGACTTCAGACCATGTTATTGGATTACTCAGGGTTTTGGCTTCTTCCAGGTTTAGGCTTGGGAGGATGCAGGTGTCCAGGAATTTATCCATTTCTTCCAGGTTTACTAGTTTATGTGCCTAGAGTTGTTTGTAATAATCTCTGATGATGGTTTGGATTTCTGTGGAATCTGTGGTGATATCCCCTTTATCGTTTTTTGTTGCATCAATTTGGTTATTCTCTCTTTTCTTTTTTATTAATCTGGCTAGTGGTCTGTCTATTTTGTTGATCTTTTCAAAAAACCAGCTCTTGGATTTATTGATTTTTTTGAAGAGTTTTTTGTGTCTCTATTTCCTTCAGTTCTGCTCTGATCTTAGTTATTTCCTGTCTTCTGCTAGGTTTTGAGTTTTTTTTTATCTTGCTCCTCTAGCTCTTTCAATTTTGATGATAGGATGTCAATTTTAGATCTCTCCTTTCTTCTCATGTGGGCACTCATTGCTATATATTTTCCTCTAAGACTGCTTTTAATGTATCCCAGAGATTCTGCTATGTTGTGTCTTCGTTCTCATTGGTTTCGAAGAACATCTTTATTTCTGCCTTCATTTCATTGTTTATCCAGTCAACATTCAAGAGCAAGTTGTTCAGTTTCCATGAAGCTGTGTGATTCTGAGTTAGTTTCTGCATTCTGAGTTCTAACTCGATTGCACTGTGGTCTGAGAGACCGTTTGTTACGATTTCTGTTCTTTTGCATTTGCTGAGGAGTGATTTATTGCCAATTATGTGGTCAATTTTAGAGTAGGTGTGATGTGGTGCTGAGAAGAATGTATATTCTGTGGATTTGGGGTGGAGAGTTCTGTAAATGTCTATTAGGTTTGCTTGTTCCTGGTCTGTATTCAGGTCCTGGATATCCTTGTTGATTTTCTGTCTGGTTGATCTGTCTAATATTGACAATGGGGTGTTAAAGTCTCCCACTATTATTGTGTGGGAGTCTAAGTCTCTTTGTAAGTCATTAAGAATTTGCCTTATGTATCTGGGTGCTCCTGTATTGGGTGCGTATATATTTAGGATCGTTAGCTCTTCTTGTTGCAGTGATCCTTTTACCATTATGTAATGTCCTTCTTTGTCTCTTTTGATCTTTGTTGCTTTAAAGTCTATTTTATCAGAGATGAGAATTGCAACTCCTGCTTTTTTTTTGCTCTCCATTTGCTTGGTAGATCTTCCTCCATCCCTTTATTTTGAGCCTTTGTGTATCCTTGCATGTAAGATGGGTTTCCTGGATACAGCACACTGATGGGTTTTGGCTTTTTATCCAATTTGCCAGTCTGTGTCTTTTGACTGGGGCATTTCGTCCATTGACATTTAGGGATAGTATTGTTATGTGTGAATTTGATACTGTCATTTTGATGCTACCTGGATGTTTTGTTGGTTAGTTGATGCAGCTTCTTGATTGTGTTGATGCTCTTTTACCATTTGGTGTGTTTTTGGAGTGGCTGGTACTGGTTGTTCCTTTATATGTGTAGAGCCTCTTTCAGGAGTTCTTGTAGAGCAGGTTTGGTGGTGATGAAATCTCTGAGTGCTTGCTTGTTCACAAAGGATTTTATTTTTCCTTCACTTATGAAGGTTAGTTTGGCTGGATAGGAGAGTCTGGGTTGAAAGTTCTTTTCTTTAAGGATGTTGAATATTGGCCCCCAATCTCTTCTGGCTTGTAGGGTTTCTGCTGAGAGATCTGCTGTGAGTCTAATGGGCTGCCCTTTGTGGGTAACCCGACCTTTCTCTCTGGCTGCCCTTAGCATTTTCTCTTTCATTTCAACCCTGGTGAATCTGACGATTATGTGCCTTGGGGTTGCTCTTCTTGAGGAATATCTTTGTGGTGTTCTCTGTATTTCCTGGATTTGAATATTGGTCTGCCTTGCTAGGTTGGGGAAGTTTTCCCGGATAATATCCTGAAGAGTATTTTCCAGCTTGGATTCATTCTCTTCATCACATTCAGGTACACCTATCAGACGTAGATTAGGTCTTTTCACATAGTCCCACATTTCTTGAAGATTTTGTTCATTCCTTTTTGCGCTTTTTTCTCTGTTCTTGCCTTCTCTTTTTATTTCATTGAGTTGATCTTCGACCTCTGATATCCTTTCTTCTGCTTGGTCAATTCGGCTGTTGAAGCTTGTGCATGCTTCACGAAGTTCTCGTGTGGCGTTTTTCAGCTCCACCAATTCACTTATACTCCTCTCTATGCTGTCCATTCTCGTCAGCAGTTCGTCCAATCTTTTTTCAAGGTTCCTCTTTTCTTTGCGTTGGGTTAGTACATGTTCTTTTAGCTCACTGTAGTTTCTTACTACCCACCTTCTGAAGTCTGATTCTGTCATTTCATCACCCTCCTTCTCCATCCGGTCTGGTTCCCTTGCTGGTGAGGAGTTGTGATCACTTTTAGGAGGAGAGGTGTTCTGGTTTCGGGAGTTTTCATCCTTTTTGCGCTGGTTTCTTCCCATTTTTGTGGGTTTATCCACCTGTTGTCTGTCTCTGTCCCAGGGAGTTGGAGCTTTATGAGTTTCCGTTGCACTACTGCCTTTTTTGATTTTTCTTTCAGGTCTGACCCGCCCAGCTTGCAGCATGCCTAGCCACTGCCTGCCCGCAGGGGCTTTGCTGAGCTGCTGTGGGCTCCGCCCAGCTGCCCTGAGCTGTTCCCTGCAGTCCTGTTTATATGGGCGTAGTTAGAACTCTCTCAGCAATGGTGGCCCTGCCTCTGTTATGGCAGATTCTCTCTGTTGTGGCAGGTTGCCTCGGCAACGGTGGGTTGCCTCGGCAACGGCAGCCTGCCTCCCTATCGGTGGAGAGTCTCAGTAATGGCGGAAGCCCCTCCCCCATGGAGCCGGACCTTTCCCGGTTCAGCTGTGCTTGGTTTGAAGGGCTCAACCCAGAGGGTTTCCAATTACTGTTTTTGTTTTCATTGTTGTTGGGGGTGGAGGGGTGGGACCAACCAAGCCTGATCACCTGGCTCCCTGACTCAGAGTCTTTTCTTTTAAGTTGAACGATCCCGCGTTCCGGTCGCTTGTTGAAAAGGCGCCGGGATCTCCCATGCTGCGACTCACGGAGTCGGCTCGAACTGCGGCGCCAGCTCCTGGCGGATTTTTTGCTAGGAATCTCCTGGCCTGGCTTGCTATTTCAGATGAATGGGCAACTCTGCCGTCTTAGGGCTCTGATCACCAGCTAAGAGGGCTCCCAGACCAGTGGCTTTTGTATGGAGAACCGCAGCAACAGGGCATGGTCACAGCAGCCGCGCGGGTGGAATCAGCCCCGCGGGGGCCAAAACAGCCGCACCGGCTGGGATTGCGACGCTGGCGACCCCTCTGCCTGGGTATCTCCTGGTCTGTGGGCAATAAGAGTTCATCTGGAAATGCGGCATCCACTCACCCTCTGTACTTTCACTGGGAGCTGAAGTCCTGAGCTGTTCTTAGGTGGCCATCTTCCCAGCATTCCCACCATTTTGTTTCTTACTGTATTTTTATATTCGTCAGGTTTAAGTAAAACCCTGCATTACCAGTACAACTGGTTTAATATTTGCAAAACATACAAAATTACAAAATACAGGTGCCTACAAAAATATAAAATACAGGTGTACAAAATACCATAGGAAACATTTTCCCAATTGCAAAACATATCGAAATATATAAGCGTGTACGAAACATTTTATTGGCCGCTGGTGCTTGGCTGCTGATCGTTGATGTAGTCATCTGAGGCAACTTGGGGTTACCAGAGTTGGTTTTTTTCATAAACATGGTGAGCTTTGTCTGAATTGTATGTTTCTTTTTTTCTTCATAAATTTCACGATACGGACGAAACACATTGTGCGCCATCCGTTCAATCCTTGCAAATCGTTCGATGTTTGGGTCCATTGCTTCGAAATGTATAAGAAGTTTATTCAGTAAAGATAAACCGTCTGATAGTCTCTTAGTGGTGAACTTTCTTTCTGGCTCCTCCTCTTCTTTCTCTGCTTCTCTTTTTTCTTCTTCCACCACTCTTTCTTCTTCCAGTTCTATTAGCTCTTCATTTATAAGTAAATCAACATTGAAAATCTGTTCTGCTAGATATCCCTCATCTGTAATTAATTCATCCAGACTATCAACAAACTTACCTGCTCCTTCCTCATCTGCACTCGCTGCTTCTCCAGTCACTCGAACACTATGCATTTGGAATCTTTTCTTGAATCTCTGGAACCAGCCAGTGCTTGCTACAAATTCTTGACTGTAATCTTCTCCAGCATGCTCCTTCAGAGTCTGAAATAGACTTCTCGCCTTCATCAGCGAGAGGTAAAAAACTTAATGGTGTCCATTTTTGAATTTGATCTTCCATCCAAATATATAGCAATTTCTCCATTTTGTGGATGGGCCCACTTCGTTGCTTTGTTATAACTGTTGATCGCATGGGTGCAGAACCTTTCACAGCTTCACGAATTCTTTCTTTATCTTTCAAAATCGTCGACACAGTCGAGTGTGATAACTTTGTATCAAGTGCGATCACATTCACTTTCTTTCCTCCTTCGTGCTGCTTAATTACTTTCATTTTTGTGTCAAGATCAATGGCCTTTCTTTCCTTCTTGGCAGGCTGAGGCGTAGACAAAGATAATTTCCTCTTGGTAGACATCTTGGGAGGGGTTTGACGAAAAATATCCAAGACACAGAACACAAATTGCTGTACCGAGTCTGGGATAACAGTTGAAATGGTGCACACGGAGATGGTAGTGCTGCCGGAAGCTGGTCCGCACTGTGGTACGCCCAGCTGGGCAACGTTTGCACTGCCAGACACGGAGCAGTCGTGGCTAGCGATTGCAGTCATAAAGTCAAATGGTCGTAAGTTGCATAGGTCATAAGTCGATCAATACCTGTACAGAAAAAAAGGATGGAATGACATTGTCACAGCTGAGGAATGCGAGCAGCTATCAAGAGGTGGAAGAAGAAAGGAGAAATTTCTCCCCTAGAGCCTTAGGGGGGAACACAGCCCTGTCAGCCCCTTGATTTCCACCCAGCAAAGCTGATTTCGGGCATGTAAGGGAATACATTTCTCTTGTTTTAATTGTGATCATTGTTACACAAGTCATAAGAAACCAATGCAGTAGCCATCTTGGGGATTGTGAAGCAGCATCTCATTGTGGTTTTGATTTGCATTCATCTGAGGACTAGCTATGTTGGGCTTCTTTTTAGGTGCTTGTTGGCCATTTGCACATCTTCTTCAAAAAATATGTATTCAGATCTTTTATTTGGAAATAAATAATATAACAAAATATTTATTCATCCCTTTTAAAAACTGGGACATATGCCTATTTATTATTGAGCCGTAGGAATTCTTTATATATTCTAGATATAAGTCCCTTATCAGAGATACAATTTGCAAACAATTCCTCTCATTCTTTGGGTTATCTTTCTAACTTCTTGATAATTATCTTTGAAGCACTAAAGTGTTTAATTTTGGTGATGTCTACTTTATTCTTTTGTTGCTTCTGAATTAGTGTCATATCTGAGAAACCATTGCCAAATCCAAGATCATGAACATTACACCTATGTTTTCTTTTAAGAGTTTTATAGTTTTCTCTTTGATAAGGTTTGGATCTGTGTCCCCACTAAATTTCATGTCAAATTATAATACCCAGAGTTGGAGATGGGGCATCCTGGGAGGTGACTGGATCATGGGGACAGTTATTCATGGTTTAATACCATCCTTCTGGGTGCTGTTGTCACAATAGTGAGTTCTCATGAGATCTGGTTATTTAAAGATATGTAGCACTTCCCCTTCTCTCTCTTCCTCCTGCTTTGGCCATGTGAAATGCCAGCTTTCCCTTCACCTTTCACCATTAGTGTAAGTTTCCTAAGGCCTCCCCAGAAACTGAGCAGATGCTACCATGCTTTCTGTACAGCCTGCAGAATTGTGAACCCATTAAACCTCTTTTCTTTATAAGTTACTCAGTCTCAGGTATTTCTTTATAGCAGTATGAGAATGAACTAGTACATTCTTATGGTTAGTCTATGATCCACTTTGAGTGAATTGAGTATATTTTTGTACGGGTGAAGTAGGGCTCCAAATTGATTCCTGTCTGCATGGATAGCCAGTTGCCTCAGCACCATTTGTTGGAAAGACTATTTTCCCCCCATTGAATAGTCTCAGAATCCTTATCAAAATCAATTTACTGTTAAATAAGAGGGTTTATTGTGGACTCTTTATGCTATCCCATTGACCTACACATTTATCTTTATGCCAGTAACACACTGTTTTGATTACTGTTGCATTATAGTAACTTTTGGAATCAAAAAGTGTGAGTCTAGTACTAGGGAGTGTGTATTCTAGGTCTCTTGGATTTCCATATAAATTGTTTAACGTCTGCAAAGAAGTCAGTTAGAATGCTAGGAATTGCATTGAATCTGTAAATCAATTTAAGAAATATTGCCATCTTAACAATGTTAAGTCTTCTGATTCATGATCCATTCATTTGGGCCTTCTTTAATTTATTTAACAAGGTTTTATAGTTTTTAGAATATAAATTTTACAATTTTTTGTTAAATTGATTAAGTGTTTTATTTTTGATGTTATAAATGGAATTGTTTTCTTAATTTTATTTTCAATTTGCTTATTGCAACTATATCAAAATACATTTTTTTGGTATATTGATATTTTCTTCTAAACCTAGCTGAACTACTTATTAGTTTAACAGTTTTTTAGCAGGCTCTTTAAGGTTTTTTATACAAGACCATGTCATCTGCAAATAGCAATGACTATACTTTTTCCATTCTGATCTATCTGTCTTTTTTTTTTTTTTTCTAAAATGTTCTTGCCTAATTGTGTTGGCCCAAATCTCCAGTACAATGTTGAGTAGAAGTGGTGACAGTATGCATCCCTGTCTAATTCCTATCTTAGGGAGGAGGCATTCAGTCTTTCACCATTGAGTATGACATTAGCTATGACTTTTTCATAACTGTCCTTTATTATTTTCAGGAAGTTCCCTTCTAATCTTAGTTTGTTGAGTGTTCTAATTATTAAGGAATGTTAAATTTAGTTATGTGCTTCATCTACATCTATTAAGATGATCATGTAGTTTTGCCCATTATAATATTAATATGGTATATTACATTAATGTATTTTTTTTAAGATGGAGTTTCACTCTTGTTGTCCAGGCTGGAGTGCAATAGCATTAACTCGGCTCACTGCCACCTCGGCCTCCTGGGTTCAAGCGATTCTTGTGCCTCAGCCTCCCAAGTAGCTGAGACTACAGGATTGCACCACCACACCCAGCTAATTTTTGTATTATTAGTAGAGACAGAGTTTCACCGTGTTGGTCAGGCTGGTCTCAAACTCCCAACCTCAGGTGATCCACCTGTCTCAGCCTCCCAAACTGTTGGGATTACAGGCGTGAGCCACTGTGCCTTGCCATCAGTGTATTTTCATATGTTAAATTACCTTTGCACTCCTGGAATAAATCTCACCAGGTAATAATGAGTAATCATTTTATTATGCTACAGAATTCAATTTGTTTGTATTTAGTGAAGATTTTTGTGTCTATATTAATAAAAGATATAATATATAAGTGTTTTCATTACTTATAATGTCTTTGTCTACTTTTGGTATCAGATAATTCTGGCCTGATATTTTGACAGGGTTCCCTTCCATTCTGTTTTTTGAAGAGTTTGTAAAGAATTGGTATTAGTTCTTTAAATGTTTTGTAGAATTCTTCAGTGAAGTCATCTCATCTTAGACTTTTCTTTGTTGAAAGTTTTTGATTGCTGATTCAATCTCTTTAGTTGTTATAGGTCCACTCTGATTTTCTGTTTCTTTCAAAAATTATTTAATTTGGCAAATAAAAATTATATACATTTGTGGTGTACAGCAAGATGTTTTGAAATATGTATACCTTGTGGAATGGCTAACTTGAGCTAATTAATATATTTGATACTTCACACACTTATCTTTTTATGTGAGAAAAATACTAAAAATCCACTCTTGGCTGTAGGCTTGCTAGGATGCCAGAAACCTGAGTCTGCTTGCTTTCTCAATGGGGAGGCTTGTGGTCTGGGGCAAGTTTTCAGCCCTGGTCACTGGCTGCCTGGAAGTTGATTCAGTGCTACTGTCAGGGGCACAGTGGGTGTTTGACCAGTCTTCTAGGACTGTGGGCTGAGTGGGAGCAGGGTGAGGCCTGTGACTGCCAGCTTTCCTCTACTTCCCTGGTAACCTGTATAACTCAGCAAAGGCAGCCATAATCCTCCTGGGAATGTAACTCCAATGGACTTGGAACCACACTCCTACCCCCCATAGCAGCTGCAGTAAACCCTGCCCAAGGAGAGGCTGAGCTCAGACACACCTATCCCTGCCTCTACCTGGTGGTCTTTGTCTATCTGTCCTGGTAGCCAAAGAAAAAGGCCAAATTATCTTGGGAACTCTGTGGCCCTGTCCACTGCTTGAGAAACCTGAATACTTAACCTGGTGTCCCAAGGGCAAGTTTGCATCCTCCCTATAGGACCACAGTTGATGCACTCTTGAAAGTGTCACCTCCTAGCTGGAGGCCAACCTACACAAAACCAGTGCACTAAACAAAAACACAACAGAAGACTCTCACAGAGCGCATTTCACTCCCCTGCTGCCTCCACCGGGAGCAGGTGCTGGTATCCACAGCTGCAAGAAATGAAGACAGATCACATCACAGGACTCTGCAGACACTTGCCAGTATCAGCCCAGAGCCTAGTAACTCTGCTGGGTGGCTAGACCCAGAAGAGCAAAAACAATCACTACCATTTGGCTCATCAGTAAGGATGAAAGGAAGCCCCATTCACAGGAGAAGGCAGAGAACACTACATCAAGGGAGCACCCTGTGGGACAAAGGAATTTGAACAACAGCCTATGAATCCCAGATCTTCCCTCTGACCTAGTCTACCCAAATGAGAAGGAACCAGAAAAGCAATTTTGGTAATATGACAAAACAAAGTTATTTAACACTCCTGGAAGATCATACCATCTCACCAGCAATGGATTTAAACCAAGATGAAATCTCTGAATTGCCAGAAAAAGAATTTAGAAAGTTGATTATTAAGCTAATCAAGGAAGCACCAGAGAAAGGTGAAGTCCAGCTGAAGGAAATAACAAACATGATACCAGATATGAAAGGAAAATTCTTCAGTGAAATAGATAGCATAAATAAAAAACAATCACAACTTCTGGAAATCAAGGACACACTTAGAGAAATGCAAAATGTACTGGAAATTCTCAGCAATAGAATCAAATAAGCAGAAGAATGAACTTCAGAGGTTGAAGACAAAGCTTTCAAATTATCCCAATCCATTAAAGACAAAGAAAAAACAATTTACAAAACAAAAAAAGCATCCAAGAAGTTTGGGACTCTGTTAAATGACCAAACCTAATAATAATTGGCATTCTCAAGGAAGAAGAGAAATCTAAAAGTTTGGAAAACATATGTGAAGGAATCATCAAGAAAAACTTCCCTGGCCTTGCTAGAGGAAGATCTCCTGTCTAGAGATGTAGGCATCCACATACAAGAAGCTCAGAGAACATCTGGGAAATTCATTGCAAAAAGATCATCACCGAGACACGTAGTCATCAGGTTATCTAAAGTCAGAATAAAGGAAAGAATCTTAAGAGCTGTGAGGCAAAGGCACCAGGTAACCTATAAAGGAAAACCTATCAGATCAATAATAGATTTCTCTTTATTTTGAGCCTATGTGTATCTTTGCACATGTGATGGGTCTCCTGAATACAGCACACAAATGAGTCTTGACTGTATCAAATTTGCCAGTCTGTGTCTTTTGATTGGGACATTTAGCCCATTTACATTTAGGGTTAATATTGTTATGTGTGAATTTGATCCTGCCATTTTGATGCTAGCTTGTTGTTTTGCCCATTAGTTGATGCAGTTTCTTCATTGTGTTGATGGTCTTTATAATTCGTTTTGCGGCGTTGGTACCGGTTGCTTCTTTCCGTGTTTATTGCTTCCTTCAGGAGCTCTTATAAGGCAGGCCTGGTGGTGATGAAATCTCTCAGCATTTGCTTGTCTGCAAAGGATTTTATTTTGCCTTCACTTAGGAAGCTGAGTTTGGCTGGATATGAAATTCTGGACTGAAAATTCTTTTCTTTAAGGATGTTGAATATTGGCCCCCACTCTCTTCTGACTTGTTGGGTTTCTGCTGAGAGATCTACTGTGAGTCTGGTGGGCTTCCCTTTGTGGGTAACCTGACCTTTCTCTCTGGCTGCCCTTAGCATTTTTTCCTTCATTTCAACCCTGGTGAATCTGATGACTACATGCCTTGGGGTTGCTCTTCTTGAGGAATATCTTTGTGGTATTCTCTGTATTTCCTGAATTTGAATGTTGGCCTGCTTTGCTAGGTTGGGAAAGTTCTCCTGGATAGTATGTTGAAGAATGTTTTCCAACTTGGTTTCATTCTCCCCATCACATTCAGGTGCACTGACCAAATGTAGGTTTGGTCTTTTTATATAATCCCATATTTTTTGGAGGCTTTGTTCATTTCTTTTCACTCTTTTTTCTCTAATCTTGCCTTCTCATTTTATTTTCTTGAGTGGATCTTCAGTCTCTTGTATATCTATGTAACAATCCTGCACAAGCTGCACATGTACCCCAGAACTTAAAATATAATAAAAATAAATAAAACAAAACAAATAAAAAAATCAGATTACTCAGCAGAAACCCTAGAAGCTTGAAGGGATTGGGATCCTATTTTTAGCCCCCTTAAACAAAGCAATTATCAGCCAAGAATTTCATATACAGGAAAACTAAGCTTCATAAGGAAAGATACAGTCTTTTCCAAACAAACAAATGCTGAGGGAATTTGCCACTACCAAGCAAATCAGAAAAATGCAAATCAGAGCTACAATGTGATATCACCTCACTCCGGCAAGAATGGCTATAATAAATAATTCAAAAAAGAATAGATGTTGGCATGAATATGGTGAAAAGGGAACACTTTTACACAACCACTATGGAAAACAGTGTGTGATTCCTTGGAGAAGTAAAAGTAGATCCACTGTTTGATCCAGCAATCCCACTACTGTTAATAGGCATGTACCCAGAGAAATGAAGTCAATATACAAAAAAGATACTTGTACATGTATGTGTATAGCGGCAGAAATTGCAATTGAAAAATATTGAATCAGCTCAAATGCCCATCAGTCAACAAGTGGATAAGAAAAACTTGGTGTATCTATGTATACCATGGAATACTAATCAGCCATGAAAAGGAACACATTAATGGCATTTGCAGCAACCTGGATGGAATTGGAGACTATTATTCTAAGTAAGGTAACTCAGGAATGGAAAACTAAACAGTATATGTTCTCACTTATAGATAGGAGCTAAGCTATAAGGACACAAAGGCATGAGAATGATACATTGGACTTTGGGGTTTTGGGGAAAAGGGTGGATAGCAAGGAATAAAAGAGTACATATTGGGTGCAGTATACACTGCTTGGATGATGGGTGCACCAAAATCTCAGAAATCACCACCAAAGAACTTATTCATGCAACCAGATACCACCTGTTCCCCAAAAACCTATTGAAATAAAAATTTAAAAATTTGTAAAATAATAAAAAGTACATTATAAAACAAAAAATAAAAATCTACTCTTTCAGTAATTTTCAAGTATACAAAACATTATTACTAACTCAAGTCAGCAGAGTAGATTTCTTGAACTTATTCCTCCTAATTGAAATTTTGTGTTTTTTAACCATCTCCTTAATCTCCCTACCTCTAGCTCTTGGTAACTACCATTCTACTCTCTGCTTCTATGAATTCAAATTTTTTAGATACCACATTTAAGTAAGATTACACTACATTTGTCTTTCTGTGCCTAGTTTATTTCACTTAACATGATATCCTTGAGGTACATCTGTGTTGTTGCAAATGACAGAATTTTTTTTTTGAGGCTGAATAATATTCCATTGTCTATATGAACCACATTTTCTTTATCCACTCATTTGTTGATGGACACATAGGTGGCTATCGTGAATAATGCTGCAATGTGCATGGGAATGTAGATATCTCTTTCACATATTGGTTTCATTTTCCTTGGATATATACCCATTGTAAGATTGCTGGGTTAAATAGTAGTTCTGACTTTTTGAGGAAACTACATACATTTTTCCATAATGGCTGTACTAATTTGCATTCCCACCAACAGTGTACAAGGGTTCCCTTTTTTCCACATTCTTGCTAACACTTGATATTTTTCTTCTTTTTGATAATAGTCATTCTAAAAGGTATGAGGAGCTATCCCATGGTTTTGATTGCATTTCCCTCATAATTGGTGCTGTTTATCATCTTTTCATATACCTGTTGGCCATTGGTATATCTTCTTTTGAGAAATTTCTATTTAGGTCTTTTTCCTATTTTTTTTTTTTTAGTTGATTTCAGTAGTTTGTACTTTTTAGGAGCTTGTCCATTTCATCTGTTATCTAATAGATGAGCATACAAATGTCCTAAGTATTTGTTTATATTTTTTATTACTGTAAGGTCAATAGTGATGTTTCTTTTCATTTCTGATTTTAGTTATTTGAGTCTTCTTTCTTTCCGGTCAGTCTAGCTAAAGATTTGTTGTTTTTGTTCATCTTTTTGAAGAATCATATTTCGTCCTTTTTATTTTCTCTATTGTTTTTCTATTGTTCTCTATTTTCTTTATCATTTTTCTAATCTCTTCTTTATTTATTTCCACGCTACTCTTTACTATTTTTCTCCTTCTGCTTATTTAAGTCTTAGTTTGCTTTTTTATCTCCAGTGTCTTAAAATGAGATGTTGAATTATTGATTTAAGATTTTGTTTAACACAGACCATTAAAACTACAAATTTCCTTCTAAGAATTGCTTTAGCTGCATCCCATAAGTTTTTTAATGTTGAATTTTCATTTTCATTTATCTCAGATTATTTTCTAGTTTCTCTTGTAATTTTTTGACCCATTGTTTATTTCTGAGTATATTATTTTGTTTCCACATGTATGTGAAATTCCCAAATATTTTCATTATTAATTTCAAGTTTCACTCCATCATAGTCAGAGAATATATTTTATGTGATTTTAATTCTTCGAAACTTATTGAAGCTTATTTTATGACCTAGCATGTGTCTGCCTTGGAAAATGTTTCATATGCAATTGAGAGGGATGTGTATTCTGCTATTGCTGGGTGGAGTGTTCTAAAGATCTCTGTTAGGTCTAGTTGGTTTATACTGTTTTTCAAATCTTCTATTCCTGTTGATCTTCTACCTGTTTTCTCCAATATTGGAAGTGTGCAATTGAAATTTCTGACTATCATTGCTGAACTATCTATGTCTTCCCTCAAATCTGTCAGGCTTTGCTTCGTGTGTTTTGGGGGCTCTTTTTTGGTGCATATATCTTCATAAATGTTATCCCTTCATAATGAATTGATCCTTTATCTTTATAAAATGATTTTCATCTCAAGTAACGAGTTTTTAAAGTCTATTTTGTCTGATATTAGTATAACCACTCCTGGTTTCTTATGGTTGCTTTTTGAAATGATCTTTTTTTCGATCTTTTTGTTTCAACCTGTTTGTATTTTTAGATCTAAAGTGTGTCTCCTGTAGGCAGTACAGAATTGGATCTTGTTTGTTTACACAGCCTGACAATCTCTATCTTTTGATTGTACTGCTTAATTCATTACATATAAAACAAGCATAACATTCTGAAAAGTGGAGGAAAAAAGGCCAACTGGCTAGAGCCCTCAGGAGCCAAGTAGTAACATGTTGGTAAGTTCCCCTGGTTTGTTATGCCTAATATATACTAGATTAAGTGTTGAAAAAGCTGGCAAACTGGAATCCCCAATGAGTGCAGACCAAAAACACTCAACAAAATCCTGCTGTTTCTAGATAGTGGGTCAGAAAGAGAAAGCCTAGTAGAAAGCTTTTAAGCAGTAACTGCTCTACTCCAGCCAAACACCACAGGAGAAAATGGTGGCTTCGCTCTCACCCATGCCAGCAAAGGTTGAGTTGGGAGCATAGGCTTCTACACTTGCTAGGTGGTAATGAGGCCCTCTTGTAACACTCCCTCACCACCCCCTGGTGTCAAGGGAGAATATGTGAGAGACTAAATCACCCCCAGTATAATAAGGCATCTCTTCGGTAACCTGCTGGGTTGGGGTGAGAGAGTCAAAACATTGCCACCACCCTCACGGAAGGGGAAATCAAGATATATTTAGATGAAATAAATTAAGAATTTGTCACCAGCTGGCTTACCTCAAAAGAATAAAAAAGTTCTTCAAGTAGAAAGGAAATTACAAAAGTCCTAGACATCAGGAAGAAAGTGCATAGTAACAGAACCATGAGTAAATGCAATAGACCTTCCTTCTCTTGAGTTTTCTGTATCATGTTTTGTAGAAGCAAAAACCCTAACACTGTGATATGATCCTATTATGACACTATCTGATGTGTGTTTAATTTGGAAATAGTCAAGACACTTAGATTATTAACAAAGGAGAGTAGAGGTCTGTAATGGGGGGTAATCTTTCTATATTTCACTTGAATTGGTAAAATGACACCACTAGTAGACTGTGAAAAGTCATGTATCTATAACATATTTCCTAGAGCAACCACTAAAAAACCTATGCAAAGAGAGACACTTAAAAACACTATAGATAAATCAAAACTGAATTCTAAAAAATGTTCAAGCAGCCCATAGGAAGATAAGAGAAAGCAAACACAGAAATAACAGAAAAAATAGAAAACAAGAAATCAAATGACATATTTAAGCCCTAACATATCCAAATATAAACAAGATTTTTGCAGATGTAGCTGATTACCCTAAAATGTTTATGAAAATGCAAAAGAACTAGAATAGCTAAAACAATTTTGAAAAAGAATAATAAAGTGAGAAGAATCAGTCTACCCAATTTCAAGACATATTTTATAGCTAATGCAGTCAGGGATGTGTGGTATTTACAGAGGTTAGACATATAGATCAATGGAACAGAATAGAGAACTCAGAAATAGACCCACACAAATATGCCCAACTGATATTTGACTAAAGTGGAAGAACAGTTCAGTGGGGGAAAGAAGCTTTTCATCAAATGGTTGTAGAGCAATTGGACATCCATAAGCAAAAAAAAAAATGAAGTTACACAAAAGTTAGCTCAAATGAATCATGGACTTAAATGTAAAAAATAAAACTAAAGTAGTATAAAAATATGGAAGACACCATTTTCATGTTCTAGAGCTAGACAGAGCATGTATGACACCAAAATCACAATTCATAAAGGGAAAGTTGGACAAATTGGACTTCATTAAAATTAAAAGCTTTATAAAAGATCCCATTAAGAGAATGAAGAGACAAGCTACTGACTGGGAGAACGTATTTGCAATTTACATAACCCAATAAGGATGAGGATCTAGAACATATAAAGAATTCTCAAAACTCAGTGTTAATATAACAATAGCAAATTTCAATTCAAAGATGAGAGAAAGACATGAGTAAGGATGTAAGATGGCAAATGAGCACATGGAATATGTTAACATCAATAGTTAGAGAAATGCAAATTACAGTGGCTCACGCCTGTAATCCTAGCACTTTGGGGACACCGAGGTGGGTGGATCACCTGAGGTCAGGAGTTCAAGACCAGCCTGGCCATCATGGTGAAACCCCATCTTAAAAAAAAAAAAGAAATGCAAATTAAATCAAAATGAGATATTACTATAGACTTATCAAAATGGCTAACATTAAAAACAGTGATAACCATAAATGCTGATGAGAATGTGGAAGAAGTGGATCACTCATAAAATTACTCATGTCACTCAAATCATGTCATAGCTATTCTGGAAAACAGTTTGGTAATTTAAAAAAATATAAACACCCGACTACCATATGACCCAGCATTTCTACTCTTGGGGATTTATTCCAGAGAAATGAAAACTTAGGCTCACATAAAAACCTACACACAAATGTTTATAGCTGCTTAATATGTAATAGATAAAAATTGGAAATAGCCTAGTTATCCTACAAAGGAAGAATGGTTAAACAAATTGTGATACATCTATCTATATATATGTTTAAATTTATTTATTATACTTTAAGTTCTGGGGTACATGTGCAGATCATGCAGGTTTGTTACATAGGTATACACATGCCATGATGGTGGTTTGCTGCATTCATCGCCCCGTCATCTACATTAGGTATTTCTCGTAATGCTCTTCCTCCCCTAGTCCCACCCCCACCCCCAGGCCTCAGTGTGTGATGTTCCCTTCACTGTGTGCATGTGTTCTCATTGCTCAACACCCACTTATGAGTGAGAACATGCGGTGTTTGGTTAAACTGACACAAGAATCTATATTATATGGAATCCTTCTTAACAGAAAGAATAAACTGTTGATGATGAAACTTGAAATAATTATGCTAAGTGGAAAAAAACCAACCCCAAAAGGTTCTACACTGTATGATTCCATTTATATTACTTTCTCGATATGACAAAATTATAGCAAAGGAAAACAGATAGGCTGTAGACAGGGCTAAGGAAGACATGGGGATTGGATAGAAGCATGTGGAGTTGTAAAAGGACAATATGAGGGAGTCTTGAGATGATGAGAATGTTCTGTTCTTGATTATGTCAGTGTCAATATCCTGGATGTTATATTGTCCTATAGTTTTACAAAATATTTGCTTAGTAAATCTGTAAGCTTGATGTGTAAATTGAATGACAAAACAAGGTAAAAAGAAGAAAAAAGGTAGAAAGTTTCCAAAAGAAGGTAAAAAAAAAATCAGTCCTCATATCAAAATAATTTGTAAAGCGTCTCTTACCTTTTTCCTCTAATTGTCATCTCTCTCCCTTCTTTGCTATTCAACAAATGAGTCTTTGCTACTAAACAAATGAGGAATCTTCATTCATTCAAGTAGGTTCATGTCAGTTTTTGCTGTTAAAAAAAAAAGATGCCATTCTGTGGTTCAAATCACCTGCACATGTTATAGAATCTTTCCTGGGGTTTTATGATGACAAAGGTCTCCACCATTCAGACAATAAAGAGCTTGGTGTGTAGTCAAGGGAGCAAAGCCAAGCCTGCTCTCTCTTCCTGTCAGTTTTTTGGATAGATTTGTTCTGTTCTTCCAGAAATACTGTAAAGTACTCTCTAAAGCCTTAATTACCTCTTCTTCCCAGAATAAAATAAAAATGAGTTAACCACTCATTCAGAGGCACCTCAGGGGTGAAAAGAGTGATAAACTACACATATCTTTATCTGCACCAACCAGCAGTGATAGAACTCCCCTGAACTTTGTTCTAGAAAATCCCAGAGCTAAGCCAGGGCCCAACACCCTTAATCCACATGTTTGTAAACTGGCATTTTGAATGACAGTTACTTCATCACTTCTGCTTAAAGTGCTTGTAGAATAAAGATGCCACAGAAAATTTAGGTAAAGTTATTTACTTATTTATCATTTCAATTGTCACACAAGTGTAAATATTTATGGGATATTGTCTGATGTTTTGGTGCATGTATGCAATATGTAATGATCAAATCGAGTAATTAGCATTTCCATCACCTAAGACATTTATCACGTCATTTTAGTGAGAACATTCAAAATCCTATCTTCTAGCTCTTTTGAAATAGTCAATGTATTATTGCTAACTGTAGTCACTTACTATGCAATGTAGTACCAGAACTTATTCCTGAACAGTAACTTTGTACCTGTTGACCAACCTCTTCCTATCCCTCTCTCTCCACTGCTCTTCCCAGCCTCCGTTAACTACTATGTTAGTTAAATGTTTGGACAAATGCTTATAGTTTTTTAGTTTTGGACACTCCAAAACAAACTGAAAATGAAGAGAATCAACTCATGTATACATAAGAAAGATTTTACTTGTGATAATACAGTATACTCTCTATTTAGACATATTTAGCTTTTATAAGAGCCTCTGATTGTGGATTCTCATAGATAACTTTATGATTTTTCTAGTTCTTATTTATCTCAGCGTTCCTCTTAGTCATCATGAAAGACTGGGAATGTGGTGAGCACGACACCTTAGCTGGTTTTCAGGCTGTCAGAAGGGTTGGCCACATCAGTTATTTCCCTTCCTAATTAGTATTTTGAAAGTCAAAGCAAAATCAAGAAACAGTTATTGATTTCAGGCAGAGTGACTAGGCAGTGTAAGCCCAGCTCTTGACCTTGGGTAGCTTGCAATCTACTAGCAGGGCAAGAATAAAGGTACTCAATATAAATATATTCAATAAAGATATTGACTAATAGTGCAAGATGGCAATAAAACATGTTGTGTAAAAGTAGTTTATTCTGTATTAAATGAATTATATTATAATGCTTGACCTGAATTCAATAGAGAGAGAAAATAATTCAAGCTCAAGCCACAAGAAGAAGGCCTGACAGAGAGCAGAAAGGATGTAGGATGAAGAACCCATGCTAACGAGGCTGCCTTTTTATTTTCTAAAGTAGACTCTATGCCATTTAACTTGTCCCTGAGGATCAGAACTGCCATCAACGAATATGTTAATTTTCTTATTACAGAATGCCTTCATTCCTAAAAGCAATTTCAGAATTTTTTTCCTCCCCTCCCTGGCACTGCCAATCCCAAGCCCTGTGCAGCAGCATGGTAGTGCTTCTGGGGAAAATGCCCAAGTATTTTTCTTTGCTATTTTTCACAAGTGTCTTTGGCTTCAACCTTAGAAATTGTCCGGGTGAATGAAACTTAGGCTGTAGTCAGCAAAAAGACAGGGCTAATAAAGCACTTTTCTCTCCCATGGGAAGATAATGGGCACAGTTTTCAGTGTCACTCAGAAAGAGAAGTTGTAAAGCTGGCTTACATTCCTGGAGGAGGTAACAGTAGGATTAACAGCACACATCGTTCTATCAGTGTCTTCTCAGACAGCCTGTCTGGCTTTTGAAAATCTTTCTTTTTTTTATTGCATTTTAGGTTTTGGGGTACATGTGAAGAACCTGCAAGATTGTTGCTTAGGTACACATGTGGCAGGGTGATTCGCTGCCTTCCTCCCCTTCACCTATATCTGGCACTTCTCCCCATGCTATCTCTCCCCAACTCCCCACCCCCCACTGTCCCTCCCCTATTTTCCCCCAACAGGCCCCAGCGTGTGATGCTCCCCTCCCTGTGTCCATGTGTTCTTATTGTTCAACACCCGCCTATGAGTGAAAACATGTGGTGTTTGATTTTCTGCTCTTGTGTCAGTTTGCTGAGAATGATGGTTTCCAGGTTCATCTATGTCTCTACAAAGGACACAAACTCATCATTTTTGGTGGCTGCATAATATTTCATGGTGTATATGTGCCATATTTTCCCTGTTCAGTCTATCGTCAATGGGCATTTGGATTGGTTCCAGGTCTTTGCTATTGTAAACTGTGCTGTAATGAACATTTATGTTCATGTGTCCTTATAGTAGGATGATTTATAATCCTTTGGATATATACCCAGTAATGGGATTGCTGGATCAAATCAAAATCTTTCTTACCTGTGATTGCTGTATCACTGCATGAGGAGTATGCATGAAAGAGACCAAAGTGGACCAAGCCCAGAGCTGCCATTTAGGGTACCCTGGCTTCCAACAATTGTCGATTAATTATATCATGGTCGTAGCACCTCTGCCTATAAAACTGAAGGAGACCTGCATATTTTCTGTGATTGGTACCATTAGGTCAATTTAGAAATTTGGTTGGATTTATTATAATTTTGTATAGATAAAATGTCTTTCTCATGTTTAATAGAAATACACAATATATATATTTTGAATCCCTCTATATCCACAAATGTAATCTCTGGTAGCTCTATCCTACTTGCAAATCTAAACATTCTTTTCCCTCTTTTGAAGGTTGCTGAACATTGAAAGTGAAATGATCAAATTTGCCAGTTACTATGCTGGAATTGCTGTTGCAGTACTTATCACAGGATATATTCAAGTTAGTAGCTCCTCTGTATAATTTATAGATCAATATCCGATCTCAAAGACATTACAGTGAGATGCAATGTGTTGCCACCCTTTAAGCTAATCAGAAGCCCTAAGAACTACAGTCTGAAATGAGAGAATGGGGAGGGATGCTTCTCTCAGGTGGACAACTTAGGACGATGCAAGTGGTTGTCCAGAGAGATGAAGGATAGACTCGTGGTTGTGATGTCCGCTCCCCTCCTGCCTTTCCCTACCTCCTCATCTCTTCTGTATCCAGAAATGGACATTTGCAGGGGCCAGTTTGCAGAGGGCAGTCGAGTAGCTTGAAGAAACGGGGGGCAGGGATAGATAGAGGAAAGTAAAATTTACTTTCTTTTCCTTTCATTGCAAAAGTCTCAACAAACTGCATTCCAATCCAAATTCTGAAAAGCTGAATCTAGAGCATATTTTAGATTTAAGTGATGGAAGGGCTTGGAAGTACTCAACCCTTATTAAGAAAGAAAAATATTTTATCTTTTGCCTCCTTTTGTAGAAAAACAATGAATTCCTTCCTATTCATTCAAGAATTTTAGGCAGTGCTGTTCTAAAGAGAAATGAATCCGGCCGGGCGCGGTGGCTCAAGCCTGTAATCCCAGCACTTTGGGAGGCCGAGGCGGGTGGATCACAAGGTCGAGAGATCGAGACCATCCCGGTCAACATAGTGAAACCCCGTCTCTACTAAAAATACAAAAAATTAGCTGGGCATGGTGGCACGTGCCTGTAATCCCAGCTACTCGGGAGGCTGAGGCAGGAGAATTGCCTGAACCCAGGAGGCGGAGGTTGCGGTGAGCCGAGATCGCGCCATTGCACTCCAGCCTGGGTAACAAGAGTGAAACTCCGTCTCAAAAAAAAAAAAAAAAGAAAAAAAAAAAAGAAATGAATCCATCTTTCCCATTTAGGCACTGGGAATTTTAATGACAGGGTTTTTTTTTTCTTTTTTACTTAGGGAAAAATCTATCAGTAGATTAGATTTATGCTGATGTCATAATTTTTGTCTTACATTTCTTGAAAATTATTTCCTGAAAATTATGCATGAATGCTTCTAGGCGAGTCTCTCAGGGAGGAAATTCACTTTGAAATGGCATGAAAAATAGTTATTTAAGAACAATAATGCCTTATTTTTGGTACTGTGAGCCTTCTTTTACACATGAGGACAGTGAAGCTCTGTAGGGTGAAGTCCAGAGGACATGAGACTGTTTAAGTGTCAGAGTTGGATTCAAACCCAAATCTCAGGCTACCCTGCCTAAAGTTCTGTTTACCTTCACTTTTAGCAGCAGATGACAGAGCTCTCACACCTCAGTTCCCAAGAAAAGGCATTTCTTTTCTCAACTGTTGTATTGAAAGTACTTTCTTCTGAAAAAAGAAGAAATTAACAATATTTCCAACATGACAATGCTATACATTCCTTTGTCCATTTCCAGATATGCTTTTGGGTCATTGCTGCAGCTCGTCAGATACAGAAAATGAGAAAATTTTACTTTAGGAGAATAATGAGAATGGAAATAGGATGGTTTGACTGCAATTCAGTGGGAGAACTGAATACAAGATTCTCTGAGTAAGTGGCTGGTAAAACAGTATTTTAGTGTGTGAGTTTTGGACACTAAAACTCTTCCTTCTGAATTAAATAACAATTTAAAAATATTTTCAGTTTTCCTATGTTTCATCTCTTAACTTGGGCTTTCATAGGTGGCACAGCTTTTTTATAGGTAATACACTGACAAATATAGACATTACAAATTGAAAGTCAAGGTACTGCAATTTGGTTTGTAGACCTTAATTAAAATATTAGAAATGAAGTATTACATAAGACAGCTAAAAAGGTTTAGCCGTCCAGGTGTAACTGGATTTAAATCCAGTTTATACCTAGTTTAGGTCATTAACAGCCAACCAGGAATTCTAAATGAGAGGAATTAGAATTGGTTGAACGCTATTGAACTGAATTTTGAGGTCCCCTGAAAGACAGTCACTCTACAGTGTACATAAAGTGTACTGAAAGTTGGGACCCCTAGCTTCCAGCACTTACTCTGCTCCTAACTGTGACCTTGAACAGTTATTTAACATTTCTGGAACACAGTGGCCTAATATCTGGGTGATGTGTTAGGGTCTTTCTTGCTATTAAGTTCCAAGCTCTGTGTACTCCATCTGGACAAAAGATTAAGAGAATATTCTCAGGAATATGAATTTAATATAATTCTATTCAATCAATATTGCAATTACCTTGTACTTCTGCTCTTAAGAAACTTACAGCCTAGTAGGGGAAATAAGAAGTGCAAACATATAAATAACAGAACTAACACATATTAATTGTTTATTACATGGTAGGCACCGTTCCATAGACTTTACATATATTCACTACTTCAATCTTCATTACTACCCACTGGGATAAGTTCTATTATTATTCTCATTTTACAGACAAGAAAATTGAGTCATAAAAAGGTTAAGTAACTTTGCCAACAAGAGTTTGCATTCAAATTCCTAGTCTGGCTCCAGAATCTGTGCTCTTCATCACTACTCTATACTGCCTCTAAACAGAATGCAATAATTACACACACATACTCATGCACAAGGATTAATTACAGTGTTATGGATATATAGGGAGAAAGGTGCTACTTCTTCTTGGGGAATTATACAAGACTGATGAACAATCAATCTATGTATGTGACTAGAACCTCAAGGCTGAAAGGATTCAGCAGTCTTGAAGAAAGAAAGGCTATTCAAGATAGAGCAAGAATATTAGCTATGTAAAAGAAAAAGTCAAATAAGATGGTTTCCAAAAGCCTTTATCAACACTGAATACCAGCTGGAAAACCTAGATTGAGGATAAAGTTGATTGGCTACAAAGAAAGAGGCTTGATAACATCCCACAGTGCGGCAAATTTTCCAAGATTTCAGAGACTGTTAATGCTACCCATGGGTGATGGGGATAGAGAGACGGGAATGTTTAAAAGAAAAAGACTGAGACTTTCAGCAAGACATTTGAATGATCAAATTCAGTTTTAGTGACCAAAATCTTTCTGGTTTCTAGTGATATTAATAAAATCAATGATGCCATAGCTGACCAAATGGCCCTTTTCATTCAGCGCATGACCTCAACCATCTGTGGGTTCCTGTTGGGATTTTTCAGGGGTTGGAAATTGACCTTGGTCATTATTTCTGTCAGCCCTCTCATTGGGATTGGAGCAGCCACCATTGGTCTGGTAAGAATGTCTTTTTGCATCTCTCCTTGGGAAGACATTTGCCCTCATAAATAACCAAAACTTGTGAAACTCGAGTCCCTTTTCCTGAGTATAGTTAGCAATAAAATTATCACTATTTTCACGTAGTTTGTTGGATTACTCCCCAGTGTCAAATGACATTTCACAGAAAAGAAATTAATGATGTTTTAATAAGGTAAATATTGTTTTATTAACAACAGTTACATTTATTGAGCAGTCACTATTTTTCTAGGCACTATTAGGAGCTTCATATTCATTCATATCTCTAATCTTTATGGCACTCTTATAAATGAGCACTAACATCATTTTAAACATAAGAAACTGAGGTTCAGAGAGATAAGGGGGCTTGTCTGGGACCACACATCTGGCAGAGCAGTATTCAAGGCTGAGGGGCTCTACTCCAAACCCCACCCACTCTCCAATGTGCCTATTGTTCCCTGTGTCCTCCCAAGCTCAGACACATCCCTCCATGACACAACAGACAGACCCAGAGCATTAACAAGCACATAAAAAAAAATTTCTACAATCACAACTGTGTTCTTCATTTCATCTTATCATTCAGAAGGAGGTTATCTGACCCATTCCAAGAGTTATCCCTGTTACTGTCTCAGTTTCCCAGGTGTTGAGGCCAAGACATGTAGGAATAGGAATTTGGGGTCATATCAGTTAAAAACATTCCCAAGGACTGAGAAATTACTATTATTATTAGAGAAGCCACATTAGCTAGCATGTTATGGGATCAGGCATACTAAAAATTTGCTATAAATAAGAGTAGAATTTAACTGAAAAACTGTATACACACTCACACATCATTGACCAATACGTACCAATTTCCTATTGCTCAATAGCAAAATATTCTCACAGTCCACTGACTGCATTACTCAAACACTTCCCAAATAATAGAGAAAATGGCATAAAATGACAATAGCAAAGAGCTCCTCCATTTCACATGGTCACCACTTGGCTCTACCACTAGCAGGTTATGTGACTCAGGAAAAATACATTTAACCCATGAAAACCTCAGTTTCCTTATCTTTAAAATAGGGATAATGCCTCCCAAAAGCATTATGATGATTTAGGGAATAATCCACGTTATGTACTTAAGTAGTGTCTGGCACAGAATCAATCATTAAAGAGAGATGTATGTTTTAAAATCTGCTATATCATTCAAGCTTTATGACAGTCTTTCCTACTAACCGCTTTCCAGCTATGGTCCAGGGAACCCTCAACTTCCACAGAAGAGCTTCAGGGGTTTTGCAAACATTTTGTTCATTTTTTTTTTCTAATACACTTAATCTCTTTCTTCAAACCTGTAATAAAGTAATATCCACACTCACATGGATCATAGGTCATATTTCAACATGTTAGAGATTAAAAACATAGCTTAGTTCACTTGGTTTTAAACAGAACTAATGCTTAATTTCTCTAGTTATCTTGGTATGCATTTCCAGCTTCTCATAAATGTGTCACTGATTTGGAATGTTGTAGGTCTGCACAAGTCTTGTCTTGCTTTCAAGTCTGTGTATGTTTGTTCCTGTACAACAAACTTCTACAAGCAACTATACAATAAACTATACAAGCAACTTCACTAGGCTAAATAAATTTTAATGTTAACAAAAACAGCCTTGGTCTTGACAACACAGTAAGAATCCATCTCTAAAAAAAAAAAAAAAAAAAAATTTAAATAGCCAGACCAGGTGGCATGTGCCTGTAGTGCCAGATACTCAGGAGGCTGAGGCCAGTGAAACGCTTGAGTCTAGAAGTTTGAGGTTGCAGTGAGCTAGGATCGTGCCACTGCACTATAGCCTGGGCAATAAAATAAGAACCTGTTCCCCACCCCCGCCTCCCACAAAAAAAAACCAAGTCTCATTTTCCTTACTGTTAAATTTTCAATACACATATTTTATAAAATATGGACTGATGAAATAAATATATTATTTTTTAAAATGACTATGAATACTTATGTCTTAGAATTTCATCTAAGATTTTGTTTTTTAAGAGTTGTGCTTCTAAAAATTTGGAAAAACTACTGGAAGATAAACTCCCTTAATCTGGGTATTATATATATTTTTTAATATTTCTGAGTTAGTTGATCTTCCACAATATGGGTTTTTTCTTCTTCTTGTTTATTAATCTTTGCCAGGGGTTTCTTTGGGGGTTCATTTTCACTAGGACTCAATCCAAGTCTAATGTGTCTACTATTAATACAGATGTCTTTTCATTACCTTTTGTAAAAATCAAAACTACATAGTTGAGTATTTCCAACTGAGTGAAAATGGGGTAATATTTACATGGAACTTTCTTTTCTGGAATCATCTCTCAATATCCTGCCTATACTCTATATGCTATATGCCATGTATTATACCCAATCATGATATCTGCATGGGTCTCTGATATTTGTCTATAAATTATGCAATGGCCATTGACTAATAGCAATGAACTATGACATGGTCTATCTTGACACTTTTTAGTATAATGACTGAAGCATTTTAGTCTCACAGAATGCCCTGTTTGGAACTTATTCTGTGAGGAGGTTCTTGAGTCTGACTTTTAGTAGGGTCTTTTCAATATATCAACAACCAAACACCCTGGATGAAGTTTATCATAATCCAAATTTGGACCAGATATCTTCCTCCTGTCGATGTTACAGTGAGAATCTACTCTTGTATTAAACTATGCCACATGTTAAATGAATCCGAATCACAGGCTGACTTACCTATTTTCTTGGACTTCACATTTTCTTTTCTTCTTTTTGATTTTTAGAGTGTGTCCAAGTTTACAGACTACGAGTTGAAGGCCTATGCCAAAGCAGGGATGGTGGCTGATGAAGTCATTTCATCAATGCGAACAGTGGCTGCCTTTGGTGGGGAGAAAAGAGAGGTTGAAAGGTTGGTTAATTGGAATCTGATTCTTTATCTTGATCAATCAATGTAGTACCCTGAATCTCTCAGTTTGTACCAAGTGGAAGACCTATCTTGGTCTATGGCCTCTGGAGGAAGTACTTGTTCAAGAGGGAGCTAAGCAGAGTAATTTAGATTGGTCAAAGTGCCGTAAGAAGTCCCAAGCCTTTAGCAGTATGTTTTTAAAGATGTTGCAGTTGGCAATTTCTAGAAAGCCAACTTACAGTAGATATTTCTTTCAAACTCTGATGTATGTATCTACACATATTATATCTCATACCAGTCTATAGTGCTATTTGCTGCCATTAAAGAAAAGCCTACATAAGACATTACAACTAAATACTACAGAAATACAAAGGATCATAAGACACTACTAAAAACAAACACCAACAAATTGGATGACCTGCAAGAAATGGATAAATTCCTAGAAAAATACAACCTACCAAGGTTGAGTCATGGAGAAATAAACAGAAATAAATCTGAACATACCAGTGAGGAATGAGGATATTGAATCAGTAATAAAAAGTGTTCCATGAAAGAAAAGCCCAGGATCTGATGGCTTCACTGCTAAATTTTAAAGAATAACTAGTACCAGTTCTCCTCAAATTCTTTCAAAAAATTAAAGAGGAGGGAATACTTCATACTCATTTTACAAGGCCAATATTACCTTGATACCAAAGCCAGAAAAGGATCCTACAAGAAAATTAAAGGCCAATATCCATGATAAACATGGATGTGAAAATTGTCAACAAAAATACTAGTAAATCAAATTCAATGGCACATTAAAAGAATCATTTACCATGATCATGTGGGATTTATCCCTAGGATGTAAGGATGGTTCAACATAGGCATGTCAATAAATGTGATACATCACATTAACAGAATGAAAGACAAAAAACATATGGTTATCTTAAGAGATGCTTAAAAAGCATTTGACAAAATTCAACATCCTTTCCTGATAAAAACTCTCAACAAATTAGGTATAGAAAGACTGTACCTCCTCTCCACCCAGGTAGGTCCTGCCTTATATGCCTGGGCCACCCAGGGTGGGTTGAAAATCCGTCCCCACCCTTGGCTTTGGCCGTGGCCGCGGGTAAGACTTGGCACCCAGAGCCAAGTATGTTTTTAAAGATGTTGGGGACCTCAGCTCACCACGCGCTGCCCCACATGCAGTGGTGAAACCCAGGCCCCGACAGGCTCGCGGCCTCCACCCAGATGCCACTGCTCACGTGGTCTGGCCCCTCATGGTTGGCCCCTGGCCCTCACCGCTAACCTGTCTTCTCTCCACAGGACACTGGTCCTCCCAGGCCTGAGACCAATGTTGGGGATTCAGTTGTCCCCATCTTTCAAACAAAGCTGTTTGTCTAAAAAAAAGAAAAGAAAAAAAGATTATATCACAATACAATAAAGGTCACATATGACAAGCCCACAGCTAAATCATACTCAAGGGTGGGAATTTCAAAGCTTTTGAAATTTCAAAGCTTTTGAATTTCAAGCCCACAGCTAAATCATACTCAAGGGTGGGAATTTCAAAGCTTTTGCTCCTAAGATCAGGAACAAGACAAAAATACCCATTCTTGTCACTTCTTATGCAACCACAAAAGATCTTAAATAGCAAAGCAATCCTGAACAAGAAGAACAAAGCTGGAGACATCATATTACATGATCTCAAAATCTACTACAAAGCTATAATAATTAAAATGGCATGGTACTGGTGTGGAAACAGACACATAGACCAGTGAAAAAGAATGTAGAGCCCAGAAAGAAGTTCATAAATTTATGATCAATCAATTTTCAGTAAAGAGGCCAGAAACACCATTGAGGAAAGGGCAGTCTGCAGTCAATGATGTTGGGGAAACTGGATATCCACATGCAGATGAATGAAATTTGATCTTTATCCCATACTATACACAAATATCAACTCGAAATGGATTGAAATCTTAAATTTAGGATATAAAACTGCAAAATTACTAGAAGAAAGCATAGGGAAGAAGCTCTATGACATTGGTCTAGGCAATGATTTTTTTTTGACACAACCCTAAAAGGGCAAATAACAAAAGCAAAAATAGACAGATGGGAGTAAATCAAACTAAAAAGCTTCGAAAAGGAAACAATCAACAGAGTGAAGAGGCAATTTATAGAATGAGAGAAAATATTTGTAAACCGTACATCTGATAAGGGGTTCACATCCAATACGTATAAGAAACAGAAACAACTCAGTGACAAGAAAACGACCTGATTAAAAATGGCCAAAAGACCTGAATAGACATTTCTGAAAAGAAGACATACAAATTGTTAACAAGTATTTGAAAAGATGTCACACATCACTAATCATCAAGTAAACACAAGTCAACACCTCAATTAGATATCATCTTATACCTGTAAGAATGGCCGTTATAAAAAGAAGAAAGATACCAATTGTTGGCAAGGATTTAGGGAAAAGGAAACCCTGTTACATGAATCCCCTTGGTGGGAAAGTAAATCAGTACAGCCAAAGAGTATGGAGATTCCTCAAAAAATGGAAAATAGAACTACCATGTGATCCCGCCTCCCCACTAGTGGGTACATATCCAAAGGAAATGAAATCAATATGTCAAGAGATATCTGTACTCTCATGTTCACTGCAATATTATTCACATTAGCCAAGATATGGAATCAACCTAAGTGCCCATCAACAGACAAATGGATGAAGAAGTATATTTACAGGCCACATTCAATAGCATGCTACTCCGCCTTTAAAAAGAAGAAAATACTGTTATTTGCAGCAACATGACGAACCTGGAGGACATTGTGTTAAGTGAAATAAGCCAGGCACAGAAAAATACCACATGATCTCACTGACAAAGTTGAACTCACAGAAGGAGAGAGCAGAGCAGTGGTGATCAGGAGCTTTGAAGGGAAAGGGCCGGGTGAGAACTGTGGAGACACTAGCCAAAGGTTTCAAAATTTCAGTTAGTCAGGGGTAATAAGTTCAAGATATTTAAAAAATAATGACTTATTAATTATCTAATTGTAATTATTTTAATTTGGTTCATGGTGATCTGAAAGAAACCCTTCCTTATTCACACTTAAGAGGCGGTTTATAAATTCAAGAAATGTGTTGCTATCATGGTGACTATGTTTAGTAACAATGTATTGTGTACTTGAAAATTGCTAAGAGTAGACTTTTAAGTGTTCTCACCATACATATATACACACACACATATACACACAAGGTAATGCATATGTTAATTATCTTGATTTAGCTATTCCACAATTTATACATATTTCAAACCATCATGTTATATATCAGGCATCCCCAAACTTTTTACACAGGGGGCCAGTTCACTATTCCTCAGGCTGTTGGAGGGCCGCCACATACTGTGCTCCTCTCACTGACCACCAATGAAAGAGGTGCCCCTTCCTGAAGTGTGGCAGGGGGCCAGATAAATGGCCTCAGGGGGCCGCATGCGGCCCGCGGGCCATAGTTTGGGAACACCTGTATACCAAAAATATATGTGACTTTTGTCAATTAAAAAAATAAAGAAATGCCATCATAATTCAAACTGCTATTTCACACATTTTTGTTGAACACCTTTTTAATTAAACACATTCAGTTACTGTGTTACATGTTCTTTATAAAGTCTTATAATATTTATATGGAATCAGACAGGCTGGGCATGGTGGCTCATGCCTGTAATCCCAGCACTTTGGAAGGCCAAGGCAGGTGGATTGCTTGAGGTAAGGAGTTTGAGACCACCAGCCTGGGCAACATGGCGGAACTTCATCTCTACAAAAAAATACAAAAGTTAGCTGGACATGGTGGTGTGCACCTGTAGCCCCAGCTACTCAGGAGGCTAAGGTGGGAGGATCACCTGAGGCTATGGGTTGAGGCTGCAGTGAGCTGTGTTCATGCTACTGCACTCCAGCCTGGATGACAGAGTGAGATCCTGTCTCAAAAAAAAAAAAATAGCATTGATAAGTTATAGATCATTATTCTAGAGATTAATGCTTAGTAAAAAGAAAAACCCAAATGGCCAAAATAATACAGTTGTCAAAAATGTAATTTTGTTTATTCTTTGAATTATCTGGTATTTACTGAGTACTTACTATGTGCCATGCATTGATTTTTATAAAACAACTACCAACTGAATAGCAAATCTTACTTTATATGCTGTAGATTTGGTAAGATGGTGTCATTCTCACTTGCTACCAAATCCACCAAGGAAAAAAGGGAATAGGTTTACAGCCTCTTATCATCCTCTTTCCCTCCTTTTCCCACTTCTTTTGGTTTGTGGAGTGAGGTTCTTTATTTCTTGTAAAAAATTTCAGTAGCATATTTCTTCCACCATGAAAGACATTATCTTTTATTGTCAATAAAAGAGGCAGTGTAGTGTTTTAGAAATGGTAATAAACATAGGATAGACCTTCAGTTTGTATCCTGTGAAAGGTTAAAAGTTCTCCATGAATTATTGAGATGTAGGAAGGTGGCTTCAGAATGCCTGAGCTATATGTGAGACAATGCCCATTGCTAATGGCGAGACCATAGAATTACTGAAACCCAGTCCTTGCGTGAGACTTCCACGTAGTTTCAGTTATCCATGTCTCATGGCTGTGAACCTGACCAGTATGTCACAACACAGCATCTCAGCTACAGGGTAGATGGGTGAGTTATAGATGAGTTGGTGCAAACACTAGTTCCAAGCCTGGGGATCTGGAAACAAAATGGTCTGATCTGCTTATTTAAAGCCAGTTGCATTATTTTCTGATAGGAACATATCATATGTCTCTCAGAAACACTTCAAACACAAGTAATACTAGACCTGTCTTGTTCATACATTTGTGTTGAAAATTCTTTTCTTTCAGCGTCAAGCTTACCTCACTATGCAGTCCAAGCAGCAGTCAGGCAGCTTAAGTATCATCCTTTCAGCACATTTCATTGCCAGGTTAAAACAAACTTTTAAAAACTACGCAAAGGTTATTGAAGATTTTTCTCCTTAAAACTGCTCTGTGTTTGGGGTGATTTTATGATCATTTTGTAAAACCACTGTGTCATGGCCCTTTTTAAACATTATAACTTCACTTGTTTCTGCTGAAATTGACTCAAACGTTTTCTCTTCACAGGTATGAGAAAAATCTTGTGTTTGCCCAGCGTTGGGGAATTAGAAAAGGGATGGTGATGGGATTCTTTACTGGATTTGTGTGGTGTCTCATCTTTTTGTGTTATGCACTGGCCTTCTGGTACGGCTCCACACTTGTCCTGGATGAAGGAGAATATACACCAGGAACCCTCGTTCAGGTACCTTGATCTTATTGACTGAGACGTAACATTTTCTTCTGGTATCTCAGGACAGTCCATGGATTCCATATTTCGTTTACTACTTTGGTGTCTTCAGGCAAAAAGCACCAATGATTTGATAGAGTTCATCTACAGAAGCAAGTAATACCTTTTAAAAATATATATTCCCTTAGGTTTCAGGGGGAACAGGTGGTATTTGGTTACATGAGGAAGTCCTTTAGTGGTGATTTGTGAGATTTTGGTGTACCTATTGCCCAAACAGTATACACTGAACCTAATTTGTAGTCTTTTATTCTTCACTCTCTTCCTACCCTTTCCCCCTGAGTTCCCAAAGTCCATTGTATCATTCTTATGCCTTTGCATCCTCATAGCTTAGCTCCCACTTATGAGTGAGAACACATGATGTTTGGCTTTCCATTCCTGAGTTACTTCACTTAGAATAACGGTCTCCAGTCCCATCCAGGTTGCTACAAATGCTATTAATGCATTCCTTTTTATGGCTGAGTAGTATTCCATCATATAAATACACATATACCACAGTTTCTTTATCTACTTGTTGATTGATGGGTTTTTAGCCTAGTTCCACATTTTTGCAATTGCAAATTGTGCTGCAATAAACATGCATGTGCAAGTATCTTTTTCTTGTAATGACTTCTTTTCCTCTGGGTAGATACCCAGTAGTGGGATTGCTGGATCAAATGATAGTTCTATGTTCAATTCTTTAAGGAATCTCCACAGTGTTTTCCATAGTTGTCATACTAGTTTACATTTCCACCAGCATGTAGAAGTGTTCCCTTTTCACCACCTCCATACCAACATCTACTATGCTTTGATTTTTTTTTTTTATTATAGCCATTCTTGCAGGAGTAAGGCAATATCGCATTGTGATTTTGATTTGCATTTCCCTGATAATTAGTGATGTTGAGCATTTTTTTCATGTTTGTTGGTTAGTTATATCTTCTCCTGAGAATTGTCTATTCATGTCCTTAGCCCACTTTTTCATGGGACGGTTTGTTTTTTCTTGCTAACTTGTTTGAGTTCACTATAGATTCTGGATATTAGTCCTTTGTCAGATGTATTGATTATGAAGATTTTCTCTGACCCTGTGGCTTGTCTGTTTACTCGTTGTTCCCTATGCTGTGAAAAAGCTCTTTAGTTTAATTAAGTCTCAACTATTAATCTTTGTTTTTATTGCATTTGCTTTGGGTTCTTGGTCATGAAATCTTTGCCTAAGGCAAAGTCTAGAAGGATTTTTCCAATGTTATCTTTTAGAAATTTTTATAGAGAAACAAGTAATACTTACACATTTTATAGTAAAGAGATGCTAGGGAATGCTGGGAAGATGGCCGCCTAAGAACAGCTCAGGACTTCAGCTCCCAGTGAAAGTGCAGAGGGTGAGTGAACGCCGCATTTACAGACGAACTGTTATTGCCCACAGACCAGGAGATACCCAGGCAGAGGGGTCGCCAGTGTCGCAGTCCCAGCCGGTGTGGCTGTTTTGGCCCCTGTGGGGCTGATTCCGCTCGCGCGGCTGCTGTGACCACGCCCTGTTGCTGCGGTTCTCCGTACAAAAACCACTGGTCTGGGAGCCCTCTTAGCTGGCGAGCAGAGCCCTGAGACGGCAGAGTGGGCCATTCATCTGAAATAGCGAGTCAGGCCAGGAGATTCCTAGGCAGAAAATCAACCAGGAGCTGGCGCCGCAGTCCGAGCCGACTCCGTGAGTTGCAGTACAGGAGATCCCGGCGCCTTTTCAACAAGCGACTGGAACTCGGGGTCGTTCAACTTAAAAGAAAAGACTCGGAGTCAGGGAGCCAGGTGATCAGGCTTGGTTGGTCCCACCCCTCCACCCCCAACAACAACCAAAACAAAAACAGTAATTGGAAACCCTCTGGGTTGAGCCCTTCAAACCAAGCACAGCTGAACCTGGACGGCCCGGCTCGGTGGGGGAGGGGCTTCCGCCATTACTGAGACTCTCCACCGCTACTGAGGCAGGCTGCCGTTGCCGAGGCAACCTCCCACAACAGAGAGAGTCCGCCATAACAGAGGCGGGGCCACCGTTGCCGAGACAGTTCTAACTACTCCCATATAAAAAGGACTACAGGGAAGAGCTCAGGGCAGCTGGGCGGAGCCCACAGCAGCTCAGCAAAGCCCCTGCGGGCAGGCAGTGGCTAGGCGTGCTGCTAGCTGGGTGGGTCAGACCTGAAAGAAAAATCAAAAAAAGGCAGTAGTGCAACGGAAACTCATAAAGCTCCAACTCCCTGGGACAGAGACAGACAATAGGTGGATAAACCCACAAAAATGGGAAGAAACCAGCGTAAAAAGGATGAAAACTCCCGAAACCAGAACACCTCTCCTCCTAAAAGGGATCACAACTCCTCACCAGCAAGGG